>NC_133331.1:210032391-210351557 GCF_042186555.1 Aquarana catesbeiana | reverse complement strand
CGTCTACGGGCCTTCCTTTATCTAGATGGCAGCTCACCTCCTCATAGAAGGTTAATAGATTGGTTTGGCAAGAACGATTCTTCATGAATCCATGCTGATTACTGCTAATGATACCATTGTCATTACTAAAATCTTGTATATAGTCCCTTAACATCCCCTCCAAGAGCTTGCATACAATTGATGTTAGGCTAACTGGTCTGTAATTCCCAGTGATGTATCTTGGCCCTTTTTTAAATATTGGTGCTATGTTGGCTTTTCTCCAATCAGCTGGTACCATTCCAGTCAGTAGATTGTCAGTAAAAATTAGGAACAATGGTCTGGCAATTACTTGACTGAGTTCCTTAAGGACCCTCAAGTGCAAGCCATCTGGTCCCAGTGACTTATTAGTGTTATGTTTTTCAAGTATTTCTAATTCTGTCCTCTGTTAGCCATGAGGGTGCTTCCTGTAACGTGTCATGAGGATAAACATTGCAGTTTTGGTTACTGAAGCCCCCAGCCCCTGTGAAGACTGAGGAGAAGAATAAATTCAATACCTTCGCCATATATGTTCATCCTTAGTAACTCGATTCCCTTCATCATTATTTATGGGACTAATATGATCTGATCAACCTTTCTTATTATTTATGTACTAAAAGAAATTCTTGGGATTTTTTTTTTTACTCTCCTCCACTATGTGCCTTTCGTGTTCTCTTAGCCGGGCTGATTGCACCCTTACATTTCTTGTTGTCTATGTATAGTTGGAATGCTGATGATGGTCCCTCAGCCTTGTATTTTTTGAAGGCCTTTGCCTAATGCTTTTATATGCATTTTTTGTTGGAGTTAAGTCACCCAGGACTTTTATTAGCTCTTTTAAATGTATTTCTCATTGGGATGCACTGGCTAATGCCCTTATTTAATATGCTCTTAAAGCATACCCATTTTTCCTCCGTGTTCTTTGTTCCTAAGATTTTATCCCAATTAGTATCTTCTGGCAAGGATTGTAGTTTAGGGAAGCTGTCTCTTTTGAAATGCAGTGTCTTTGTATTCCCCTTATGTTTCCTATTTATGTGATTTATACAGAAACTAATTGACCTGTGATCGCTGTTTCCAAAATTGGCCTGTATTTCTACATTTGTGATCAGGTCTGTATTGTTGGTATTCAGTAGGTCTAGTAACAATTTGTTTTTAGTTGGTGCGTTTCCCATCTGACCCATGAAATTGTTCTGCAAGACATCTAGGAACTGGCTAACCTTAGATGAATGCACGGTTCCTTCCATCCAGTCTATGTCTGGATAATTAAAATCCCCCATTATGATGACACTTCCCATCCTTGCTGCTAATCCAGATTGTGATAGGAGGTCCGCCTCTGCCTCCTTTCTCTGGTTAGGGGGCCTATAGCATACTCCTAGTATTACTTTCCCCTTAGTTTCCTCCTTTTTTGCAGCTCTACCCATAAGGATTCCACCTCCTCCCTTAGTGATGTTATCTCTCACATTCACTTGTACATCATTTTTGAAATACAGGCATACCCCTCCCCCTTTTTACCCTCTCTCATCTTTCACAACCTCCTTCCAAATTCCTCTTCCATAGCGGCTAGTTCTGTATCTGTCCTCACCTGCTATCCAGGCTTTGGATCCAGGTGGAAATTTGGATATCCTAGACTGCAGGAAGCATCCCACCACTGCCACCAATGTGACAGAATCCAAGCACCCAAACTGGGTATCTATGCCAAGAAGCTTCTTCCCAATGCTTTGGAACACGAGCTACCTCAAGAACTAGGCAACACCAGTTTTGGAGTAAGCCAGAATAAGAACTGTTTATTTGAATAAGAATACAGGCTTTTATACACTTAAAAGGAGGTTACTCACCACATTAGCAATGACCCAAATATTTACCCAAAACATCACACAATGGTTTAACTAACGAGGTACAGCTGACTCATGGCTAATCCCTTCACAGAGGATCTTTAAATACCCACCTGGATGACTCAAATCACATTGCAGTTTAGACTTGTCGACTCCAAGCTCATTACAGACAATACACATTATCACAAGTATAAGCACAGAACACCTTCAGAGGATCGCAGACCTACTTACAATAAACACATTAAGGCAGGGAGACCCCAGACAGCTGGCTTGCTGATGACATCTGCATTTGCTATGAGTCACTGGCAGAGTCCATCATGGCCTTCTTAATAATGTCCTTTTGCATTACATAACAGAACATCTTCCTAAATGCTTGTAGCTTCCTCAAATGCCAGGGCCCATAGTCGGTAGGCAAGGTGCTAGCATTTAGTTCCCTCCAAAAGCCTCTGTCCCAGGTGAGTCTATCACACTGTGAATGTGAAAGAAATGATGTGAGTTGATTTTGGTACATGCTGATTTTCACTTTTTTTTTTTTAAATAACATAGCAGTCTACTGTGCAGAAAAGCATGATCTGAGTCATTTTATAGTAAAGGGGGTCCTTTGGTCCTTCAAAGTCTGCTGGTTATGCTTCAAATACCATTTATTTTTTAAATAGGATGCAGCAGGCATCCTGGCGGGAAAGCATAGGTGAGTATAGTGCAGAAAAAGGTTAAATTTAAAATATAGGTTTTATTAGAGAGCTGAATGGTGGTGGTAGTCATAATATTTCCATTGACCCCTGTGCACATATGCAGATTATGAACATATACAGATAAATAGGAGAAAACCAATGAGTAATGTGTTGTTGGAAGCATAGGCAGCTCATTAGTTGAGTGGCTTTTTGCCCCAATGTTCATAAGGTAATTTATGACATAGCCACTTCGCAGTCCATGCAGACTGATTTTGAAGCCAGGGACTAAAGCTGTGCCATTAGGAAGAAGTGAAGTAGGATTCATTTCTTACCCCTAATACTATGCCTATCTGTAGTAGAGTTTTAATAGACCCAGTTCCTACCAACTTAGCATGTATTTGCTATCAGTTTCTAAATTATAAGGTGTAAATGCCCAGCGCGGTCTGCCCATGTATCTTTGAATTAGTTTATTGTTTAAACAAAATAATATAATTACACGTTTTCTCCTACAACGTGAATCAATAAAGTGAACAAAATCATTGATTGCATAAATAGATTAAATTATCATTTGGTGCATAAATCCATAAATAGTATCTGTGAATAATCCTTTAAAGTGCTTAATGTGCTTCAGTGACAGATAAAGTGCCATTCCGTGCTGATGTGCCCACACCAACTTGAGGTATTTATTGCGCCTGTATTGATATTGGTGGACATTGCCGCCTGTTAGCATCGTGTTATTTCCAAACAGGAAATGAAAAGGCGGTGATAAGCACTATTTTTTAATTTAGTCTTGATTGAAAGGTTAGGTTGCCATAACAGGGCGGGAACTTCCTCGGACATCGCCATTGTTATGGCAACCCAAGAAACAATCTGTGTGCAGCTCCAAGTGCTTTATGCGCATGTGCAAGATCAGAAAGTGCCTGCTGGGTAGCCAGCAGCACCTTATCCCAGAAGAATATACCCACAATTAAGATGGGAGCGTGCTGACAATCGAAGATAAAAGTTAGTTTACCACAAAAAAAAAGAAATACAATGGCGGCATTGCATATAATAACCATGTAAGATAGATATTAGTAAGAACATAACGGTTCTTTTTAAAAAAATAAGGCTGGAACTCTGCTTTGAGGAAACTCAAAACTTAGTAAGTACTACTGTATATTATGGCTCTCACAAACGGGAGGCTTCCAATTCCCATGCATGAGATCTGTGTGTAATTGGCATCACCTGAAAATAAATGAATATTTTTGAGTATTCACAAGAGTTGAGTGTTAGTTAATGGCACAGAACATTGCTCACTGTTCCTCTAAGAATAAGACATGTGTACTGGAACATTTCCCAGCTAACACTAAAGAATGACTCTATTGGCCTTATGCAACGGTGATATGGTTCACACCCTGTAATTTCCCACACAGGGAAGTTAGACAAAATGTACATTTGCCATTTTTGCGTGAATGTAATGTTGGATCAAAACTACCATTTAGAATTTTTCATGTAATAAAGCAAACCTGTAACAGAAAAGCCTAAAATATATTAAACACATATTATAAGTGTAACAATGTACAGTGCTTTGAAAAATTATCCATACTGCTTGAAATTTTCCACATTTTGTCATCTTACAACCAAAAATGTAAATGTATTTTATTGAGATTTTATGTGAAAGATCAACACAAAGTGGCACATAATTGTGAAGTGAAAGGAAAATGATAAATGGTTTTCATTTTTCTTTTACAAATAAATATCTGCAAAGTGTGGCGTGCATTTTTATTCAGCCCCCTTTCCTCTGATACCCCTAACTAAAATCTAGTGGAACCAATTGCCTTCAGAAGTCACCAAATTAGTAAAGAGATTACACCTGTGTGTTATTTAATCTCAGTATTAATACAGCTGTTCTGTGATGCCTTTAGAGTTTTGGCAGAGAATAAACAGCAACATGAAGTCAAGAAAAACATGAGGTCAAGAAAAACACCAGACAGGTCAAGGATAAAGTTGTGGGGAGGTTTAAAGCAGGGTTAGGTTATAAAAAAATATCCCAAGCTTTGAACATCTCATGGAGCACTGTTCAATCCATCATATGGAAATGGAAAAAGTATGGCACAACTGCAAACCTACCAAGACATGGCCGTCCAACTAAACTGACAGGCCGGGCAAGGAGAGCATTAATCAGAGAAGTAGTTAAGAGGCCCATGGTAACTCTGGAGGAGCTGTAGAGATACACAGCTCAGGTGGGATAATCTGTCTACTATTAGTCATACATGCCACAAATCTGGCCTTTATGAAGAGCGTCAAGAAGAAAGCCATTGTTGAAAGAAAGCCGTAAGAAGTTCCATTTTCAGTTTGCGAGAAGCCATGTGGGGAACACAGCAAACGTGTGGAAGAAGGTGCCCTGGTCAGATGAGACCAAAATTCTACTTTTTTACTTTAAAAAAAAAACGCTATGTGTCACGGAAAACTAACACTGCACATCACCCTGAACACACCATCTCCACTGTGAGACATGGTGGTGGCAGCATCATGTTGTGGGATGCCTTTCTTTAGCAGGAACAGGTAAGCTGGTCAGAGTTGATGGGAAGATGGATGGAGCCAAATACAGGGCAATCTTAGAAGAAAACCTGTTATGCCCCGTACACACGTCGGATTTTCCGATGGAAAATGTCCGATCGGAGCGTGTTGTCGGAAATTCCGACCATGTGTGGGCTCCATCGGACATTTTCCATCGGATTTTCCGACACACAAAGTTGGAGAGCAGGAGATAAAATTTTCCGACAACAAAATCCGTTGTCGGAAATTCCGATCGCGTGTACACAAATCCGACGGACAAAGTGCCACGCATGCTCAGAATAAATAAAGAGATGAAAGCTATTGGCCACTGCCCCGTTTATAGTCCCGACGTACGTGTTTTACGTCACCGCGTTTAGAACGATCGGATTTTCCGACAACTTTGTGTGACCGTGTGTATGCAAGACAAGTTTGAGCCAACATCCGTCGGAAAAAATCCTAGGATTTTGTTGTCGGAATGTCCGAACAAAGTCCGACCGTGTGTACGGGGCATTAGTCTGCAAAAGGTTTGAGACTGGGGTGGAGGTTCACTTCCAGCAGGACAACGACCCTAAACATACAGCCAGAGCTACAATGGAATGGTTTAGATTAAAGCATATTCATGTTAGACTGGTCCAGTCAATGTCCAGACCTAAATTCAATTGAGAATCTGCAGCAAGGCTTGAAAATTGCTGTTCGCAGACACTCTCCATCTAATTTGACAGAGCTAGAGCTATTTTGCAAAGAAGAATGGGCAAAAATATCACTCTAGAAGTGCAAAGCTGGTAGAGACATACCCAAAAAGACTTGCAGCTGTAATTCTAGTAAAAGGTGGTTCTACAAAGTATTGACCCAAGGGGGCTGAATACAAATGCATGCCAAACTTTTCAGATATTTATTTGTAAAGAATGCTAAAAACCATTTGTCATTTTCCTTACACTTCACAATTATGTGCCACTTTGTTTTGGTCTATCACATAAAATCCCAATAAAATACATTTATGTTTTTGCTTGTAACTTGAGGGAATGTGGAAAATTTCAAGGGGTGTGAATACCTTTTCAAGGCACTGTATATGCTAAACATCAATAAAAATGGCAAATAATGAATTTAATGCATAAACCACTAAATTCAGATTATGAAATACAAAAAATAAATAATCACCCCTGAAGGGAGGGGATCATGCTCTGCTTCAGTATTCAGTATGCTTCAGTATGTCACAGTACATGTTGGCATTCATGTTCCCTCAATGAACTGTAGCTCCCCAGTGCCCGCAGCACTCATGCAACCCCAGACCATGACACTCCCACCACCATGCTTAAAGTGGAGTTCCACCCAAAAATGGAACTTCCACTTTTTGGATTCCTCCCCCCCTCTGGTGTCACATTTGGCACCTTTCAGGGGGGAGGAGGGAGCAGATACCTGTCTAATACAGGTATTTGCTCCAACTTCCTGACATAGATCACCGCAGCGCTTGCAGTGATCTATGCCACTTGCGGTGCCTACACTGTCCTCCCCCGCTGTATTCTGGGAGACACAGAACACAGCAGGGACCAGAGAGGACGCTCAGCGCGACTAGCGCATGCGCAGTAGGGAACCAGAAAGTGAAGCCGCACGGCTTCACTTCCTTATTCCCTTACCGAGGATGACGGCGGCAGCAGCCGAGAGCCGACGGACAGATCGACTTCGGCTGCCGACATCGCGGGCTCCCTGGACAGGTAAGTGTCCATATATTAAAAGTCAGCAGCTGCAGTATTTGTAGCTGCTGGCTTTTAATATTTTTTTTTTTTTCGGCTGACCTCCGCTTTAACTGTAGGCAAGACAAACTTTTCTTTGTACTCCTCACCTGTTTGCTGCCACACACGCTTGACACATCTGAATCAGTTTATCTTGGTCTTATCAGACCACAGGACATGGTTCCAGTAATCCATGTCCAAGATCTGCTTGTCTCCAGCAAACTGTTAGCAAATTTTCTTGTGCATCATCTTTAGAAGAGGCTTCCTTCTGGGATGACAGCCATGCAGACCAATTTGATGTCTGGGCACTGACAGGCTGACCCCTCACCCCTTCAACCTCTGCAGCAATGCTGGCAGCACTCATACGTCTATTTCCCAAAGACAACCTCTGTATATGACGCTGAGCACATGCACTCAACTTCTTTGGTCGACCATGCCGAGACCTGTTCTAAATGGAACCTGTCCAGTTAAACCTCTGTATGGTCTTGGCCACCATGCTGCAGCTTCGTTTCAGGGTCTTGGCAATCTTCTTATAGCCTAGGCCATCCTTATGTAGCACAACAATTCTTTTTTTCAGATCCTCAGAGTTCTTTGCCATGAGGTGCCATGCTGAACTCCCAGTGACCAGTATGAGAGAGTGAGAGCGATAACACCAAATTTAACACACCTGCTCCCCATTCACACCTGAGACCTTGTAATACTAGCGAGACATATGACACTGGGGAGGGAAAATTGCTAATTGGGCCCAATTTGGACATTTTCACTTAGGGGTGTACTCACTTTTGTTGCCAGCGGTTTAGACATTAATGACATTAATTAATTTGTGAGATACTGTGTATATATATATATATATATATATATATATATATATATATATATATACACATACATACATACACACACACACACACACACACAATACTATACCCACAGTTAGACCCCCAACAAGGGACCACATTTTCACAGCTCTTACTGTGAAGAAGCCTTTCCATATTTGGAGATGAAATCTGATTTTCTCCAGGTGTAAAGGGTGCCCCCTTGTCCTCTGTGATGACCTCAAATTGAATAACTCAACACCAAGTTCTCTATATGGACCACTTATGTATTTATACATGTTGATCATATCCCCCTTAATCTCCTCTTCTCAAGAGAGAATAAATTCAGTTCAGCTAATCGTTCCTTATAGCTGAGCTCCTCCATACCTCTTATCAGTTTGGTTGCTCTTCTGTGCACTTTCTCCAGTTCCCCTATATCCTTTTTGTGACCTGGTGCCCAAAACTAAATTGCATATTCCAGATGAGGTCTTACTAATTTGTACAGGGGCAAAATGATATCTCTCACTCTGCAGTCCATACCAAGAAAGGATTTTGCTTGCTTTGGAATCTGCAACTTGGCATTGCATGCAATTATTAAGCTTATGATTTACCAGAACACCTAGATCCTTCTCCACTATTGATTCCCCCAGCTGTTCTCCTCCTAGTATGTAAGATGCATGCATGTTTCTAGCCCCCAAGTGCATAACTTTACATTTATCAACATTAAACCTCATTTGCCATTCAGTTGTCCAATGAAACAGTGCATTAAGCTTGACTTGTAAGTTGGAGACATCATGTAAGGCTTAATGTACACGGGACGTTTTAAACCTCTCCTGAGCGATTCAACTTGACAGATAGTAAACAACGTTTCAAAACGTCCGTTTTGCCATGTTTAGCCGCATTTGCGCTAAGGAGCGTTCTTTCTCCAAATTTTCAAAAATGAAAAGCGCCTGTAAACTAAACACGGCTAAACCCGTGTTACCGCGTTTACACGTGTTTACAAGCTGTTACAGGCATTTTCAAATGCCTCTGAACATCCGTCCTGAACGCATTTTTTTGCTTTCCAAAAAATGCTTCTAAACTCCTATAAATTACTATAAACGACCCTATGTACATGTACTGATAAGATAAAGAAAAAAACGCCCAACTGCTCCTAAATGTCTGTTTACCAGCAGCAGTGTACATGAAGCCTAAGGATGTCATTTTTTAGGAGAAATTCAACACAAAAGATAACATGTGTACTGCTTAGACACAACATTTAACGTGGTATGTTTTAACTTTTTGAGTTCAAGTCTACTTTAGTGTACCTAAAGTCAGATTGTTTGTTTATTTTGGGTTTTTGAAGTTTTCCTTCACTTCCTGTCCTGAAGATGTAACAGGAAATGAAAGAAAATCTCTCCAAAGTAAACAGAATCCCAGTGATGGAGAGTCATCACAAGAACAGGGATCCCCATTGGATGATTTCCCCTCTCCTCTTGCTCTGCGAATTTCCACTTATGTTCAGTCTTGGTGACAACAGTCACCAGTACAAATAGTGGGGTGAATTTCCCCGGGGAGGAGGTACATGGCAATAACTGTCTAAGGGTCTAATCCTTCCTCTCTCTATCCCAAACTACACAATATACATGTGCACTGGTAATTTATGAACACCCTAAATGCTCTGGCCACAGAAATAAAACAGTGACCCCCAAAATGCTTTATGTAAAAGAAAAAAAAAAGTTCAATATGCACAAAGCAGAAGCATAGTAAATGTCACTCAAATACAGTGTTGGAAAATGTATGTGTTAATGTTTCTATTGTGACAGGGTTCCTTTAAGCAGACTCCATTAAACTGTTACAAGGTCACATGGAGTCATTTATTATGTGTAAAGTGATAAAGCAGTTAAACCGAAACTCATTTTACATTTAGAACCATAGAATGAGAATTCTAGCTGTGCCACTGGCTATAGGAGCTCTTACTACTTTCAATTCATTTTGTACAATTACGTATGCACGTACAACATACTTGGCTTTCATGTTCCACTTAGACTATGCAGGCGATATTTTGAATTCCCTAAAAACAGCCTAGCTTCCGTGAGAAGTCATCCATATCCTGGCCCTAGGGGTATGATGGATCCAAGCTACAATAATCTCTTTCAGAAAAGCTTTTTTACACAAGTTATGTATTTTCCAAATCTGGTCACCTTAAATGCCATGAAGGAGGAAAGGCATATCTTATAAAATCTATTCCCAGGGTGTTTTTTTTTTCTTTGCAAAGACTCAGATAATAACACCTCTGATTTATTGCAGACTGCAGGGCTGACCTTCTGAAAAGATTAGGAAAAAGCACCATTTTTTTTTCTTGTTTCAAGAAGTCTAAGGTATAAACCGTTTTTGTCTTTTACATATTAGGTATTGTGGCAGCTGTACTTTTCCATATATAATTTCCTCGGCTTGGTATGCACACTTGGAGTTCCACAGCTGTACAGGCAGTGAAAATGAATAATATCTGTGCTCCAATATTTTACGGTTGGAAGCAGAAGTATTCTAGAACATGAGATTAGGCAATAAGTAAGGCGGAGGCAGGGAAACCTAATACTGCAAGAGATAGACAAGGAAAAAGAATACAGGAGCAAGCAGCCACAGGAACATAATCCTGAAAGAAGCAGGCAAGAGTACAGTGATTATTTCACTAGCAGACATTTTTATAGAACCTGGATGCACGATCAAAGATCAGTACTCAAAATCAAATGCTAATAGCAAAAAAATACAAAGTCTGCTTATTAGATCTGGGTCCCCATTTGAAAAATGTATAATCATCAATATTGTATAGTGTACAGTCATCAATAATAAAAAAAAAATAAATACAAAAATGATATACCCACCTAACCCCAATCTTTGCATTACAAAGAGTGGCATCACTATGCTTTTAACTAGATTCATAGGTAATGTTCAATGCCAAAATCTTAAGAAAAATAAAATTAAAAAAATAAAACCTCACACGATTTGACATCATCATTGTTCCCAGAATCTCACTGAAAGGAGTGTGAAATCACTCATGCCAAGGCATGAATGATATATAATATAAAGTCTTTCCATACAGGAACATTTTTTAACCACTTGAGCCCCGGACCATTATGCTGCCTAAGGACCAGAGGTCTTTTTCCAATTTGGCACTGCGTCGCTTTAACTGCTAATTGCGCGGTCATGCAATGCTGTACCCAAACGAAATTTGCGTCCTTTTCTTCCCACAAATAGAGCTTTCTTTTGATGGTATTTGATCACCTCTGCGGTTTTTATTTTTTGCGCTATAAACGGAAAAAGACAGAAAATTTTGAAAAAAAATGATATTTTCTACTTTTTGTTATAAAAAAAATTCAATAAACTCAATTTTAGTCATACATTTAGGCCAAAATGTATTCGGCCACATGTCTTTGGTAAAAAAAATGTCAATAAGCATATATTTATTGGTTTGCGCAAAAGTTATAGCGTCTACAAACTAGGGTACATTTTCTGGAATTTACACAGCTTTTAGTTTATGACTGCCTATGTCATTTCTTGAGGTGCTAAAATGGCAGGGCAGTACAAAACCCCCCCAAATGACCCCATTTTGGAAAGTAGACACCCCAAGGAAATTGCTGAGAGGCATGTTGAACCCATTGAATATTTATTTTTTTTGTCCCAAGTGATTGAATAATGACAACAACAAAAAAAAAAAAATATTTACAAAAAGTTGTCACTAAATGATATATTGCTCACACAGGCCATGGGCCTATGTGAAATTGCACCCCAAAATACATTCAGCTGCTTCTCCTGAGTACGGGGATACCACATGTGTGGGACTTTTTGGGAGCCTAGCCGCGTACGGGACCCCGAAAACCAATCACCGCCTTCAGGATTTCTAAGGGTGTAAATTTTTGATTTCACTCTTCACTGCCTATCACAGTTTCGGAGGCCATGGAATGCCCAGGTGGCACAAACCCCCCCCCAAATGACCCCATTTTGGAAAGTAGACACCCCAAGCTATTTGCTGAGAGGCATATTGAGTCCATGGAATATTTTATATTTTGACACAAGTTGCGGGAAAGTGACACATTTTTTTTTTTTTTTTTTGCACAAAGTTGTCACTAAATGATATATTGCTCACACAGGCCATGGGCATATGTGGAATTGCACCCCAAAATACATTTAGCTGCTTCTCCTGAGTATGGTGATACCACATGTGTGGGACTTTTTGGGAGCCTAGCCGCGTACGGGGCCCCGAAAACCAATCACCGCCTTCAGCGTTTTTAAGGGCGTGAATTTTTGATTTTACTCTTCACTGCCTATCACCGTTTCGGAGGCCATGGAATGCCCAGGTGGCACAAAATCCCCCAAATGACCCCATTTTGGAAAGTAGACACCCCAAGCTATTTGCTGAGAGGCATGGTGAGTATTTTGCAGCTCTCATTTGTTTTCGAAAATGAAGAAAGACAAGAAAAAACATTTTTTTTTTTCTTTTTTCAATTTTCAAAACTTTGTGACAAAAAGTGAGGTCTGCAAAATACTCACTATACCTCTCAGCAAACAGCTTGGGGTGTCTACTTTCCAAAATGGGGTCATTTGGGGGGGTTTTGTGCCACCTGGGCATTCCATGGCCTCCGAAACTGTGATAGGCAGTGAAGAGTGAAATCAAAAATTCACGCCCTTAGAAAGCCTGAAGGCGGTGCTTGGTTTTCGGGGTCCCGTGCGCGGCTAGGCTCCCAAAAAGTCTCACACATGTGGTATCCCCGTACTCAGGAGAAGCAGCAGAATGTATTTTGGGGTGTAATTTCACATATTCCCATGGCATGTTTGAGCAATATATCATTTAGTGACAACTTTGTGCAAAAAAAAAAAAAAAAAAAAAAATTGTCTCTTTCCCGCAACTTGTGTCGCAATATAAAATATTCCATGGACTCGACATGCCTCTCAGCAAATAGCTTGGGGTGTCTACTTTCCAAAATGGGGTCATTTGGGGGGGTTTTGAACTGTCCTGGCATTTTATGCACAACATTTAGAAGCTTATGTCACACATCACCCACTCTTCTAACCACTTGAAGACAAAGCCCTTTCTGACGCTTTTTGATTACATGAAAAAGTTATTTTTTTTTGCAAGAAAATTACTTTGAACCCCCAAACATTATATATTTTTTTAAAGCAAATGCCCTACAGATTAAAATGGTGGGTGTTTCATTTTTTTTTTTCACACAGTATTTGCGCAGCGATTTTTCAAACGCATTTTTTGGGGAAAAAACACACTTTTTTAAATTTTAATGCACTAAAACACACTATATTGCCCAAATATTTGATGAAATAAAAAAGATGATCTTAGGCCGAGTACATGGATACCAAACATGACATGCTTTACAATTGCGCACAAACGTGCAGTGGCAACAAAATAAATACATTTTTAAAAGCCTTTAAAAGCCTTTACAGGTTACCACTTTAGATTTACAGAGGAGGTCTACTGCTAAAATTACTGCCCTCGATCTGACCTTCGCGGTGATACCTCACATGCATGGTGCAATTGCTGTTTACGTTTGACGACAGACCGCCGCTTGCGTTCGCCTTAGCGCAAGAGAAGGGGGCGACAGGGGTGCTTTTTTTTTTTTTTTTTCTTTACTCTTTTTTGAAAAAATTGGGGTCTATTAGACCCTAGATCTCTCCTCTGCCCTCAAAGCATCTGACCAGATCGGTGTGATAAAATGCTTCCCCAATTTCCCAATGGCGCTATTTACATCCGGCGAAATCTAAGTCATAAAATGCTCGTAGCTTCCGGTTTCTTAGGCCATATAGATGTTTGGAGCCACTCTGGTCTCTGATCAGCTCTATGGTCAGCTGGCTGAATCACCGGCTGCATTCTCAGGTTCCCTGTTGAGACAGGAGAGCCAGAGAAAAACACGGAAGATGGTGGGGGGGGGGGCATTCCCTCCCACGGCTTGTAAAGGCAGTCTAGAGGCTAATTAGCCACTAGGATTGCTTTTACATGAAAGCCGACCGCTGGCTGAAAAGAATGATACCAAGATGATACCTAAACCTGCAGGCATCATTCTGGTATAACCACTCAAAGTCGTGAATGGCGTACCTGAAGACAAAAAAATGGTTAACAATAAAGCACAGTAAACGGTAAAGTATAAAAAATTGCAGACCTGAAAAACAAACATGATAAAACATAATAACAATAAAACATTGCAGAATAGAATACAGTAAAAAAGAGCAGAACAATAGAGAGAGAATAGAGAGAGAGAGAACAATAAAACGACAACTATTTTTTTTTATTTTATATTTTTGTATGTGTTTTTTTTTTTGTTTACACTTTTTTTTGTAACTAACTTTTATAACTGTAACCGGTTCCAGGTTCGGGTCTCTCAAAATGCGATGGCATCTTGGGAGACCCTGTGAAAGTGTGCCTAGTCTGTGCAATGCTGTACCCTACGCTAATACTCAACTAGTGAATGGTAGCATTCAAAACATTCACCAATGCAAAGACCAGGATTGTCAGGACAGGCGGGACAATAATAGCGGGTGTCACGCCTATATCCGCGCTTGCTGCAGACACGACATCTTTTTTGGGGGGGTTCGTTGGGTAGGGGTACTCGGGAGGACATAAAAATGCCTCTCATGCAGCCAACTGCATTTGGTTGGGGATGTGAATGGGGGAAGTACGGGCGCTGCAGAAGCGGTGGGTTCCCAATTAGGATTGGCAAATGCAGCAGGAAGGGCACTATGGGCACGACGGGCCTGTGTTTGTCTTTTTGGTGGCAGTGGGACACTACTTGTGCTTGCCACCTCACCAGCTTGAACTGCACTTATGGGACTCGCCACGTCACCAAGTGTTACTGCAGTGCTGGTTTGACTACGACCGGGGTGTACTAGGCCGCTGGTGCTTGCCAGTTCAATAAAAAGCTTCCAAAAAAACTGTTAGCGATCGCAGGGATCAGGCCTGACTCTGCGAACGCTGCAGTTATGTGTTTAGTGTTTTGTAAGTGACAGTGATCGATCGATACTGCACTTGGGTGGGCTGAGCTGGGCCGGTCAGAGGGGCAAAACGCAGGTGCTAGCAGGTATCTGGGCTGATCCCGCTAACACTGCGTTTTTGGGAACCCTAAACTGCTGGGGACGCTAGTATAGATCTGATCGGATCAGATATTGATCCGTTCAGATACTATACCACTAAGGGAGGTGTACGGCGCGTGTGTGGGTGTTAGCGGTACTGGCGCTAACCTGACGCTGCCTGGGGCTGGTGCTTGCTAGTTCACCAAAATGCTACCAAAAAAACTGTTAGCGATCGCAGGGATCAGGCCTGACTCTGCGAACGCTGCAGTTATGCGTTTAGTGCCTTGTAAGTGACAGTGATCGATCGATACTGCACTTGAGCTGGGCCGGGCGGAGGGACAAAACGCAGGTGCTAGCAGGTATCTGGGCTGATCCCGCTAACACTGCGTTTTTGGGAACCCTAAACTGCTGGGGACGCTAGTATAGATCTGATCGGATCAGATATTGATCCGTTCAGATACTATACCACTAAGGGAGGCGTATGCCGCGTGCGTGGGTGTTAGCGGTACTGGCGCTAATCTGACGCTGCCTGGGGCGACGCATATCACCGCCGGGCGATCGGGGGGCTAAACCTTTATTCGGTAATAAACGGCGGGTTCCCTGACACTATAAAAAATAAACGAACTAACCAGCGTCACCCGTAACGGTTATACGGTGATCAGTGGTGAAAGGGTTAACTAGGGGGCAATCAAGGGGTTAAAACATTTATTAGATAGTATATGGGGGTCCCTGTCGCTATAAAACGCTGATGGCGAACCTAAATATTTACCTCACTAACTAGCGTCACCAGCGACACTAATACAGCGATCAGAAAAATGATCGCTTAGTGACACTGGTGACAGGGGGTGATCAAGGGGTTAAAACTTTATTAGGGGGGGTTAGGGGGGTATCCTAGACCTAAAGGGGGCTAATACTAACTGTCCCAACACTGTAACTGTCACAAACTGACACCAATGCAGTAATCAGAAAAAAAAAAACTGCTGGTGTCAGTTTGTGACGGGGGGGGGGGGGGGGGTATCGGGGTGTTTTGTGTGCCTGGCATGTTCTACTGTGTGTGTAGTGTTGTGCACTCACAGTGAAGTCTTCTCTCCTCTGCGCTGCAACGGAAAATACCGAGCCGAGGAGAGATGACATCATTTCCTTTGCTGCTGTTTATCATACAGCAGCAAAGGAAGTGATCTGATTGGCCCGCGGCGATCGCGAGGGGGGGGGGCCACGAACGGATGGCCTCCCCCTCACCTCCGATCGCCGGGGGACATAACAGGACCGCCTCGGGCACCGGGGGGGGGTCCGATCGGACCCCCCACCCGCGGGAGGCAAATCACGTATATGTACGTGATTTTGCCTGCCCGTGTCGCCTTGCCGACGTACATCGGCGTGAGGCGGTCCTTAAGTGGTTAACTAATGTTGTCCAACGATTTTAATAAGTGTACCTTGCACTTTACTTCAAGGTCTGCTTAAATTTTTACATGAAGCAAGCAAATTTAGTAAATTAAACTTTTCAGACAACTTTCAAAAAGTTTGATTTTATTTAATAAACAACTGATCTAATTAAAAGCTGAACTCCAAGCAGATGTACAATATACAAATTAACGCAGCTCTGTAATCATAAATGCATTATTAAATGTATTTTCTTAAATCCAAGAAGTGTAGTGTAGCACCTCTGGCATCCCAGAGACAGAATAGCACCTCCAGAGGAAGGGATGGGCTAGCATTTCAGTCCATGGTTAATATTGGGGGACCAAGAAAGGATAATGGGCACTGGTCACTTTTGTATTTTTACATTTTTACATTTTTATTGCAGAACGGTTTGGCAGGTGAAGGTCAGGGGCCCCAGATACTGTAGCAGATCACTTACAGACTCTCCAGATTAATGCCCAGCTTCACAGTGTTAAAACCTTTAAGCCAGTGGTTCTCAACTCCAGTCCTCGGGACCCACCAACAGGCCAAATTTTAAGTATTACCTTGGGGAATTGCAGACTAGAATACTGCAATCACTGAGCAGCAAGTGATATCACCTGTGATGTATTTCAGCTATCTTGCAAACCTGGCCTGTTGGGGGGCCCTGAGGACTGGAGTTGAGAACCACTGCTTTAAGCCAACCCAAAAACACTGTAAGCATGTTCCCAAATTTCAGTGCATCCTCCAAGTGAGTCACCAGGCCCTTCTGAGAAACCAACCTTCTTCCTGGCTCTCTCCAGCAAGGGAGAGAGCTGTGCCTGGGTCTCCTCTTTGGCACAGCTTCCTCCAAACCAGGTTATTGGGTCCAACAGCAAAGCTCCTTCCAGCAGCACCTCCCTTGGCCTTAGCCCAAATATGTATATCTTTTCCCAGCACTCACCAGTGGCATAAACCTCCTACTGGATTGGCTGAAGAAAATATAAATATTTAGAACTTAGTTGTGCTTGTGAAATCTCATACCGTGACCAGTGATACCAGTGGCAGTGAGAAATCACAAGCCAACTTAAGTGTGGGGAAAACCCTACAATCAGTCTGAGCAACAACAACACATCAAAAAACGAAATCAACATAGTTTCCCCTGTTTTTGGATAAGGGGGCTACAGTATGTATCTGAGTTTTACTTGGTATTGGCCTCTTGCAGTACCTGTACAACTGAGCTCAACTTGGGGCAGGGGGACGCAGCAAAATTAACCAATTTGTTGTGCTGCAGTACAGGGAACTTACTCATAGGAAAAAAGTGACAGAAAGATGAGCTGTTTCTCTTTTCACTGTCCAGTCACAGGGTGGGGGGGAGATTATTTGACTCACTACCTTTTACTGTCATGTGACACCCATCTTTTTCAGCAATTGGATTCTCAAGTACCCTGTACTGTCAGACAGGGATGGGGAAAGTACTCAGTTCTATATAAGCTCCACGTTTTACTTACACAGTGATACAGGCTGTACTGCCAGACAGCATAGACAGATCCCCAAACCTTACTGCAGATAAATTGAACTTCTAACTGGAATGCAAACTCATCCTACGGTGACTAGGAGGTAACCTATGATACCATGACATATTGTTAGAGCTCCCGTCTGCTGGCTTTATTTCTGCTGCAGCCCACAGTACTGCCAGCCAAGTTACAGCGTTCTGATTGGCCAGACAGCGTGTGGGCATCTCTCCAGTTTGACAGCCCTGGACCACTCCTACCCACAGACATACAGCCAACGTCTCCATGAGGCTTATTGAGGCTCCAGCTGTGGCTAACACACAGTGCTTGTGGATCCCTCAATAGAGACTTTCCAGCGGTCCTCCTGTGCTCCTGTGACACTGCACGTGGAAGCTCCCACCCTCTCTAGCACTCTGCAAGTGCTCCAACATTTTTCACGCAAGTTCTTAGTGTTGTTTTATACTTATATACTGAATAAATTCCTAAGCTGTTTAAAGGATTGGCTTGGCGCTTCTCTCTCCTCCTTTTGCTTTCCTAAAGGAAAAAATGTAATTTAAAACTGCTCGCGGCTGAATTGTCGGATTCTGGCAATATAGATAAAGGCATTGGTTCCCCCCCCCAGTCCATTACCAGGCCCTTTGGGGAACCCTGCACCAAAATTAAAAAAAAAAAAAAAATGGTGTAGGGGTACCCCAAAAATCCATACCAGGCCCTTCAGATCTGGTATGGATTTTAAGGGAAATCCTGAGCCAAAATTTTTTTTTAAATGGCGTAGGGGTCCCCCCCAAAATTCCTACCAGACCCTTATCGGAGCACGCAACCTGACAGGCCGCAAGAAAAGGGGGGCGAGAGAGCACCCCCCCTCCTGATCCGTACCAGGCCACTTGCCCTCAACATAGGGAGGGTGTTTTGGGGTCCCCCAAAACACCTTGTCCTCATGTTGATGGGAACAAGGGCCTTATCCCCACAACCCTTGCCCGGTGGTTGTGTGGGTCTGTGGGTGGGGGGCCTTATCGGAATCTGGAAGCCCCCTTCTAAAAAGGGGACCCCCAGATCCCACCCCCCCATGTGAATGGGTATCGGGTACATTGTAACCCTACGCATTCACCAGAAAAAGTGTCAAAATGGTAAAAATGACAGGAGACAGTTTGGGATGAGTCCTTTATTTAAAAAAGAAACTGAAAAACGACCCAAGAAAAAAAAAATGTAAAGAACTCCACCTCCATGGGAGACTCCCGCTGACTGCAGACTTTCTGCATTGACAGCTGTTATATAGCTGAGGGTAGGGCCACCCGGTGACGTAAACGGATGACCCCGCCCCTCTGACGAGCAGTTTTAAATGACATTTTTTCCTTTTACAAATGTCATTTTGCTGCTCCTATTCGTAAAACTATGTACGGCTGCCGTGCTGCCCCCTGAGCCATGATTGGCCAAAGGCACCCTGCCTTTGGTCAATCATGCAGGTCAGGTGCATGCCTGCCAGGTGCACCCTGCCTTTGGCCAATCACCAGCCGTAAATGCATTGTGATCTCGCAGTGCATTGATGGTCTTGCCGTTCATTATGGCGCATTCCACGGGCACTCAATTTTCCCGCGAATGCCCCATAATGTTCGGTATTCAGCGAACACCCAATGTTTGACTCGAACTTACGTTCGACTCGAACATTGGGCTCATCCCTACATTCGACCAATAGAGTAGAATATTCAAATAAACCATGATGCGCCCTACACAATTCTTCACAGTATGGATGAGATTTTGATGTTGAGCTGCCCCCACACTGCAAGGGTTAAATGCGTTATTTTTATTTATTACAGGTAGTGTAGTCAATTTACATATATATATATTTTATACATTCACATCAGTCCCTGCCCTCAGGTAGCTTAAAATCTTAGGTCCTTAATTCACATTCATACTACAGCCAATAATGCTACCAGCATGTATTTGGAGTGTGGAATGAAAGCCACACAAGCCCATACTTAGGCTCCATTTCCATGGGCATTTACCCATTCTGCTAATTCCAACTTAAAGAATTGCAGTGTATGGGCTCAATGGCCGCAACCAGGGCCGGGACAAGGGGTGGGCAGGAGGGACAGTTGCCATGGGCACAGTAAAACAAACGGGCAAAAAATGGATGCAGGGTGGTACACCCATTTGACGGCATGTATTATTAATGGGGGAGGGGGGGGGATTCTGAATCCTTGCCCTGGGTACTGGATGACCCTGTCCCGGGAATGGGAGCAGCTATCCATGCGCAGCTGTCAATCCTAGCCGCAAGAATCAGTAGAGTCTTGCCACTGGGATGCACAGCATGGCTAAATTCCCATGGAAATGGAGCCTAAATGAATAGGTTTCCTTAATGCAACACACTGCAATAAAACAGGCAAATGTAAAAGGGCCCTCATTGCAGAAATGTATACGCAGGAGTTGTTCTACCTGCCAAAGGATTTATATTTTTGTGCATCCAGTCCTGAAATTTATACAGTTTTTGTTGTACATGCAGGTTGGTAACGATACCTTTCACTATTGCAGTTAAGTGATACAGCTTGATCGCCTCCCTACCCTGAGCATGTGATTGGATAGTAAAGGAGAAACAACAGACTCTCTATGCACTCCCCTCCTATCAGTCCGCTCCGTGGCAGCACATGTACACTGCAGTATACCTGATTGGCTGCTAGCGCTGGCTCTCAGTTTCCTTTTCTGAGCTCTGCTGTACAGCAAATCACATGAGGCTATTGCCAAGTCAAATATACTTTAAATTAATTTAATTTAAAAATACATGCATTTATTTTTTTCTAAATAAAATAAGAGTTAAATTACCCTCAATTCAAGACACCATTATCCCAGAGGTTGACATTTCCAGCAAGGACCATTTGTTTAGAAAAAAGATTTGAAAATGTAAAAGTTGTGTGCCTTTGTTAAATAAGACAGACTCTATTATTATGATCATATCATATTTTTAGCAACCGCTCATGCAGAAATCCAGGTAATTTCTAGGAGTGAGCCTGCTTTTATTTGCAACTCTATACTAGCTGTTTTTAGAAATGCATTTTATGATTGTAATGAACATAGAAGTATATTAAATTGTGTGGGTTTTTTCTATGCCTGAATTTCAGCTAGGTGGATCTAAAGGACTCACAATCCCCGCACGATAAACACTATAAAGTAGAACACTGCATTCTTACAGCTATCAGTCTTTAAATAGCCGCATTCAAGTTATAAATGGCTGTATATCCAGGCTGTATCCATGGTATAAAAGCAATACCTTTGGATGCGCCGTTGACTGCAGTGGAATAGTGTTCATTTGCATGTGCCTGCTTACAATCATACAATGAGTTTGAACTCCTTGCATTTTAGATATAGGACGAAATGATAAGTACATACTATCTGTGTAGTAAAACTTCACATTTTGGGCAAAACTAATTTTTAGAAACTCAATTGGAAAATTAATAGTCTTTTTTTACAATTTTTAGATGGTTTCTCAGTGTTTTTAAAATTCTCTGTTTGTTCAGAAACATCCTTAAAGGTATTCATTTATTTTATTACACACAGTCTCTAAATTTAAAGTAAACTATGTCCTAAAAGAAATATGGAGGCTACCACTGCTGCCCTTGTCCTGAAGATGTTAGTTTCCTGGCTGTTAGCTATGCTGATCCTGTGGTTTCAATAAAATTATTAACCTGGAACAAGTGAACAGATTAGCAAAGTCAGAGTAAAGTCATAAGTCTTTATCTGCATAGTTGTTCTAGGTTAGTGATTCAAAATATTGAAGAAAATAGGTCAACGTGATAGCTGGCTTTTATTTGCAGAGTGATATGTCATCAAGGGCAGCCTCCATGTTTTTCTCAGGAAATGAACCCGTGCCCACATTATATTCACTAAAGTATTTATCTAAACACACAGGAAAATACTTTAAATCATCCATCCTAACTCCATGCTATTTTAGGACAAAACAGTAATAGAATCATCTAAACTACTCAGCTGCATTAGCGAAGTCCTCCAAAACATATGGAGACATACAATGCATATCCCAAGAGGAGTCCAAGAGATTGAAGAACGTTAGGCAAACAGGTTAGCAAGAAGTCTGAACAGGAATGCATTGTGGTATATAGTGGAAATTGGTGAAGTCTCCCTTGAGTGGCTATATTTTGCTGCATTGGTTGCCATTAGCAGAACCCCGTTTGAGAAACCCTGCTCTAAAGAGAGTTAGAAACAAGGAATGACAATTCATTTTTGTTCAGTGTACTGTATGTTGGATGTAACATATATTTAAGCATTAAGACATTCAGATTTACAGTATTAAACAGAACTAATGGTGGATTTATCTAATCCTTCCTTCAGTACCTCCCATTGGATCCAATTTTGAATAATGTTAACAGCTCATAAGAAAAGCTGCTAATGTCTCCAGGTAGCTTCTTTAATTACAGTTTGCAAATTCCTTGCAATATATGCACAGCAGACCTTCTTTAAGCCTGTGCTGCACAGTTATATTATGTAAGTTTAGTTAAGTGTTTCTCTTGCTTTCGGTGGTTTAAAACCAAGACATGCCAACAATAAATGACCACAAATTGGCTGTTGAAATTAACTACTGACAGTTCAGTTCTTAAGATGATCCATTGATGCCACCACATAGCCAGTTTGTATAGGATAACTATTTTCTTCTGACACAGTCAGCTTATTCTGAAAATCCATCCAGATGTATGTTCACTGAGAGCGTCAAAGCAACTAATCATCAGACCTCATTCATCTCCACAGAAAAGCAGTGCTTTCATTTCCATAGCAGTTATCCACTTGATTGCTAGGCAGCTGTGATCACAGTATTAGTTGACTATTTTGGAATCAAATTCCAGGAAAGTCAGAGGAAATTAATCTCTGCTTAAAATTGACAATATTGCCAGCAATATTGTTGGTAAAAAAAAAAAAAGAACAACAAAAAAAACAAAAAACAGTGCAGTATGTAATGCAAGATACAGCTTCGGACGTTAACCAGTCTGAGTTTTTATATTTTATGTAGGTATAGTTTAATTTTTGCTCTTTAACTGACAATACTAGATTGCTTAAAGAACTCTTTTAACCTTCGGACTACACTTACATGACTGAAACATTCTTGTACATATGTTTTTATTCATGCTGATGTCTTTAGAAGGTCAATCCAAAAATATGAAAATTGAGGAAAGTGGAAAAATAGCATAGGACCCATAAGGTTATCTTATTGGTATTGCCATCCTAAAGTATGGGTTTTGATGTAGATAATTGGGTTTCCGGGCAGGCACTTTCTACAGCCCAGAGGATTTCAGTGGTCTCCTTGGCTTGTAGTGTAATGTAATAAAAATGGAAATTGAAGCGCCACGCCACTGCTAAGCAGTCTAGATACAACTTTATTCCAATAAAAGTCAAGGGGACAATTCAAAAAGTATCCATCAGGTTTCAGGGGTCCAAAGATACCTCCTTCATCAGGGCTAGTAAAAATAAGAATGTGATAGGTCCCTGTTCTTACTGCCATTATTATTCCAATAGTGAGATCTCCTTATCATAATTCCCAACTTCTATCCTGTCCACTGGGGATATGTCCATCAGGGAGAGTGGAAACCCATGGAAATGAATGTGACAGCTGTGCTAACTCAGTAACTTAAAGCAGAACTAAACTGTATCTGAGCACCAAAAAACGAAAATGCTATTTGATTAATTTTTAATATTCAAAGCAAACGTAACCATCCATTCATGTCTCAGTGCTTAATTTTTTGAGAAATCACTTTTGAAAAACACCTGCCTATCATTTCTAGCTGCAGCCAATTTACGTAAGGGCAGATGATTCATGTAGCATTTACTTCCTGGAATCTATCTGCCCTTAGCTCAGACATGCAGGCATGAGGGTGGGCTTAGTTGAGAAAGCCCCTCCTCTAGATGAAAGAAAAAATGCCCATGAAGACTCATGACTGGAATGCATTTTGGCCTAGGCTAGAAACAAGGAAGCAACTGAAGAAATGTAAAAAAAAATAAAAATAAAACAAGAAAATATGATGTACCTTCTTATCTATTAACTAATGCTAGCAGCATTATGCCTCGTACACGCGGTCGGATTTTCGGATGGAAAATGTCCGATCGGAGCATGTTGTTGGACATTCCGACTGTGTGTGGGCTCCATCGGACATTTTCCATCGGATTTTCCGACACACAAAGTTTGAGAGCAGGCTATAAAATTTTCCGACAACAAAATCCGATCGCGTCAATTCCGACTGTGTGTGGCCAGTTCCGACGCACAAAGTGCCACGCATGCTTAGAAGAAATTCCAAGACGGAACAGCTCGGTCTGGTAAAATTAGCATTCGCAATGGATACAGCACTTTCGTCACGGTGCAATGTCAAAAATGGTTTAATACAGCGCACTCTCTTCTTCTTTATAATGTGAGAAGAATGAAGTCGTTTTGCTGCTCATAGTCACACAGACTTCTCACAAACTTCTTTCTTTATTATTTATCGGGACTCCCTCAATATATTTGGATTTGTCACATCTGATAAAATTATTTTTGTTTTTTTTTTTTTTGTTTTTTTTAAAGGCTGTTTTTGGTTGTTTTTTTAGGTTTGTATTTTTTTCAAGTCTGATCTTTGTTCTATTTTATTTTTAGTTTTACTCCATAATATTTTTGTGTGTGTTTTGTGTGTCAAGTTACCACAACACCATTGATATCCTATATTATTTAATCTCAAGGAGATTGTTTGGTGTTGGTGTCCCTTGTTAATTTCACATTGTACTTTAGAAATGTACCTGAATCCTCACAAACAAACTGTCCTTTTTGAAGGAAAAAACACATAGGAGAGTATAATTGAAACAAAAAATCCTTTAAGGGCTCAGAACCAAACAGAGAGGGAGGCAACACTGGAGAAACAGCTGAAATTAGTGAAGCCTTGGACCCCCAGGGAAGACATCAATTCTTTAACATCAAAATTGGTGGCCTGAGGAGTCCTTATCTAAGGGAGGGCAGTCTGGTCCAGAAGTCCTAGAGATCCGGAAAGCAGCAGATGACATCTGTGTCCCCAGGCTGTCGTACTACAAGAGCCTGCATCTTTTGCCAGACCAGACTGAACCCAGGGCCATCACTCTCTGGTCTTCTTTCCATGCTTCCTTCCTGGCTGTGGCTCAGGTGTTGGAGATGTGGCAGGAGGAGGAGTAGGACATGGAGGAGGAGGACTAGTAGGACCTGGAGGAGGAGGAGGAAGACTAGAAGGACCTGGAGGAGGAGGAGGAGGACTAGCAGATGTTATTTGGCCCCTCAACCCCTTATTGAGAGCTTCCAACATTAAGGACTCACACAGGAGTTGTTGGCCCTCCTCCATCTGCCTCTTTTTGCAGGCAGTTATGCAAGCAAAGTCCTCCTCCACAGTGTGGGGGCTTCTCAGGGCCTCTGTAGCCTTCCAAAAGAGGCCTATGGCAGCCTCCTCCAGGGTACTCCTCTTCCTGCCACTCTGTCTTTGCGGATGTAGGGGAGGGACCTGAATATCAGGCAGTCTGCTTGGCCCGGCCACCTCCTGGCTGAGACTTCCCTGTGTATGAAAAAGGGACATGGTTTTAGTTTTTGCATCATCAATCACAATCATAAATTAGTACTCCAAACTAACATCTAGTTAATATCATTGATTGGACAACCAGAAATATTTAGAGGAATGCTATACCTGGCTCAAGCTGGGCTCCTCCACATGTTGCTGGCTGGAAGTCCCAGGTTGGGCGTCAGAAGCCACAGCTGGGGTGGAAGGAAGCGTGGAAGGAAGACTGGAGAGTGAGGACCTGGGTTCAGTCTGACCTGCCAGAAAATGCAGTCTGTCATAGTACCACAGTCTGGGGACATAGATGTCATCTGCTGCTCCGGATCTCTGGGAATCCTGGACCTTCTTGTGCTCCCTTAGATAAGTGCTCCTCAGGCCACCAATTAGGATCTTCAAATAGGTCATGTCTGCCGTGGGGATCACCGTCTTCACAAATTCCAGCAATTGATCCAGTGCTGCCTTCCTCTTTGTTTGGTTCTTATAATGTGGGTGGTTTATCTGCCACAGACAAGGCAGCTCCCTGAACATATCAATGAAGATTGCCATAAAGTCGTTATCTTTCAAGATATCCATATCCACTGCAAGACACAACACAAGACAAACCCTAATGTCAGGCCAAACTCTCCTAATCTTGTTACAATATAGGCCTCAATCTAGAAGCAGTATAGGCCCAAGTTTGGCTCTTACCTTCGTTATCATGATCGGCGCCTCCGATACTCCTTCCTCCGCTCACAGATCGTACGTACTACGCACGCGTGTTACGCTTTATACACACTGCGCATGCGTGTAACTCCGTCCGCCCGACGTTCTTTCTAGTCTATTGCCCGCCCCTTTTCGTTCATCGCAGTGGGGGAAGAGCACATGGCGGAGACACAGCAGGTGCATGCTAATTATAGCAACGAGGAGGAGGGGGAGGAAAGCCCGGAGCCGGAAATGTCTTGATCAAGAAGGAGATGATTTAAGGCATCAAATTTGTCCTTTGGGGAGATGTTAGAGATGGTCGACATCCTGAAGAAGGCCGACTATGTTAGAAAGTATGGACCTTACCCCAACCCCAATGTCCGAAAGGCCAAGATAATGGCGAAAGTGGTCAGGAGTCTGCACCGGAATTTCGGGTACGACGATCGAAAGATCAGCTCAGAAAGCGGTGGTCGGACCTGAAATTAAAAGAACACGAGCAGTACAGAAAGATCCGGAGAGTGCTGCAAAAGTAAGTAGTTGTCCAGTGTTCCTATTCTTTTTGTGTTTATTACGTTCGTGCTGCTCCATGTGCTTTTCTGAACTGTTGTACAGTTTAAAATGGCAACTTTCATGTTCATGGGCACATTATTCGTTCGTATCAAACATTTTTCTTTCAGACTATAAAACACCATTGTTTTTGCCATATGCATTTGACCACATTTTTTAGGGGCTACTTGTATGAAACTAATTTGGTTGTGTAGATGTGTTTGTTACTAGAATGAAATGCAAACTAGATTCTGTGTAAGGAGAGGACACTCAGCAGCTGTTTAGACATCTGTACACTGGAGCACAAGTGTGGGACACAAGAACACCCTTTTTATTAGGGGGCCCACACAGGTGCTCCAGTGTATACTATAGGGGGGTCTCCATCTGTGAAGCTTGTACAAGACAGGTAAAGTATTGAAGCTTGACAAAGGACAATACAAATTATACATCTTGGAACTCTGCCAAAATAGACAATTGTACCCCACTTCCAAGCAATGTTTCATATTTATAGTTCTGCCATCAAATATCTGTGTGCTAAGTATACCTTTTTTGTTTCACATAGGGGAGAAAAGACTCGGAGGACACCCCTCATCCGAGGAGACCAGAGACCCCCACCTCGGGAAGAAGGGGAAATACCCCCAACACAAGAAGAGCAGGAGGAAGAAGATGTGGTGGAACTAGTCACCACAACAGGTGAGTGTCTGCGACCACAGGCTCAGGTAAGAGATGGATGCCGGCATATTTATAATACATGTTTTTTTTTTGGTTTCTCTCTTTTTAGGTAATCGTGATGTTAGGGATCCTGATCCTTTCACCTCGGAAAGTGCCCAGATCCTGATTGGGGAGATCATGGGGTGTAATGTTGCCTTGGAAAATATCACCAAAAACATCAATGATGTTATTAATAAAAATAAGAACATCATTGATGTTTTGGGGAGAGTTTAAAACCCCTCCAAAGCCCTTTCTTTTATGGTGTACTACAATTTTAAATTGTAGAAAAGCCAAATTTTGAGGATGCACACAGTGTGCCAACATGTGCTATCTGCGATCCATCTGAGATCAATGGATGCGTTTTGGGGGTGCAACCCCTTCCTCGATAATAAAGTAGCTGTGAGGAAGGGGTGGCACCCCCAAAACACGTCTCTTGATCCCCCGTGATAGCAGATAGCACATGTTGACTTTCGTAAATTGGTGTACATCTTCAAAATTTGGCTTTTCCGGGGGTGACTTCACCCCATCTAAACGCAATATCAAACACAGTTCCTAAATACTCATGTCTGATATTGCCTTCAAGTTCTACCAAATGTGAACTTTGTAAGTTCAAGATTTGTGTTTTTCTTGTTGGTTTGAAACATGCCTGTTTTATCTTAAATGGACATTTGTACTTTTTCTAATGCCACCCCAAAAATTGTTATACAACAAACATGTTGGTTTATTTTAAAAAACCTTTTCTAAATGCACATGTGATTGTGCTGGTATTAAAAAGATTGTTAATCAAGAATGTGTAGATAATTGTCTCAACGCTACGACACTTTTGTGGTGCTCCAATTGCTGCTTTATGTGACAATGGGGGTTATTTAATAAGGGCCAATCCACTTTGCACTACAAGTGCAGTTTCAGTGCAGTTTCAAGTGCACTTGTAGTGCAAAGTGTCTTTGCCTTTAGTAAATAACACCCAACAGTGCTTTCTGTCAGGGTCAGCTAAAACAAACACAAGCAGTAAATGTCAACAAAGATTTGCTTAATTTGTTTTTTTATTTGATAAAGGTTTCACACATTGTCTGGCATATTGATGGCCCCCCTACCCGCAAAGAACTCAAGGTATCTTAGCTGTACATCACGGGCACTGAGGGAGGGCAAGCCAGGACGGCCACTTTCAAGCGCCCTCAGGGTTGTTTCATTTAGAATTCCGGCCTCAGGCCCAACTGAGCCAGCATAGTTGGCAGAATGTTGACGTAAAAAGTTATGTAGAACACAGAACACCAGGATAATATGATTCAGTTTATACTCCGCCATATGTATGGGTGTAATAAATAGGCAGAAATGCTTCATCCGCAACGAAGACGAATGGGAGTCCCTCCACATTGTCTTCTGGAGGTGGCAAGTCCAAGCTGTCATTCTGGAGACGCCTGTGAAACTACGTCTGGGCAATGACTTCACCATCGGACATCCGGCCATTCTTCCCCACGTCCACATACAGGAACTCGTAGTTAGCTGACACCACCGCCAACATCACAATACTATTAAACCCCTTATAATTATAATAGTACGACCCCGAGTTGGGTGGTGGGACAACGTGGACATGTTTCCCATCAATTGCCCCTCCGCAGTTAGGAAAGTCCCACCGCTGGGCAAAGTGGGAGGCCACAGTCTGCCACTCCTGTGGCGTGGAAGAAAACTGTTGAGGAAAACAAAAAAAATGAGTCTTTTTGCACATAAACATGGAAAGCAGATTAGACACAAAACTTCTTGGACAACATCAAGATAACATTTATTAATGGGAATTTTTAAAGACCAAAGTATAAGGTACACCTATCAGATTCCCCCTCCCCCCCCCCCTCTCATGGGCCATTTCTGAAATTATAGGGGGGGGGGGGGGGGACTCCTGGACAGGTAACCCTCTCCACTTCATTGAGACATGAATGCCTAAATAATGTGTATTACTTTGAACAGCCCCTCCTTAGTTACACTATTGGCAGCCCACTGGACAGGTAAGAAGTGTCATAATACAAAGATATAAATACACACTGTACACATTTGAGCACATTTGGACATTCTGCTATTACCTAGCAAGATAATAATAGGATACAAAAACTTTAAACAGTACCATTTGAAAGTATTCAGGCAGGCCCTTGCACTACATGCTTTGGGGAATTCATCCATAAATCTGACCACAAAAGAGATGGGTATAGTGTGTATGGGTTTGGCAAAGTCAGCAGATAGATGATTGAGGATAGATAGAGAATTGTTATCAGCTGACTTAGCAGTTGGGGGGAGGGAGGGTTCCTAATGATTTGGGGACCCCCCAAAAAAAGCCTCTGGCACTCTGCCAGAATTTAAAGCACAAATCACATTTAAAAACATTTCAGGGGGTATTTAGGGTAAAGCACTACTATGGAGCTGATAAAATACATTGTTAAGTGACTACATGAGGTGATTATAGGGGCAGGAGACCATGCTGGGGAGGTAAGTGAAGGCAAATATGTATGAAGGACAAAAAAAAAAAAAAAAATAAGTACATAAAAATCCAGCATGCATGAGGACAAAGGGGACATTCACAGCATATTACAATCATGGTAATTAGGGCATGAGGAAAGAAATACAACATATTATCAAACATTATATACAATAAAATGTGATATTAAAGGATAAAAATCTTACCTTAATATAGTCCTTCTGCAGGACCTGTATGATGGCAGAAGAGGTCTCTGGGATAATAATCCCCAGAGCCTGGGGGGAGATGCCTGTCGAGAACTTCAAGTCCTGCAGGCTTCTCCCCGTCGCCAAGTACCGCAGGGTGGCGACGAGCCTCTGCTCCGGAGTGATGGCTTGCCTCATGCAGGTATCCTGCCTGCTGGTATAGGGGGTCAGCGAAGCCAACAAACAGTGAAATACGGGGTCCGTCATCCGGAGAAAGTTCCTGAAATCATCAGGATTATTCTCGCAGATCTCACGGAGCAAAGGCATATGAGAGAACAGGTCACGCTGAAGCAACCAATTCTTGGTCCATGAACTCCTCCCCACCCTGTTCATGGACTGGACTTGTGTCAAGGTCAGGACCCCAACACCAAGCCCCCGCACAGCACGAACTCTACGAGGATTACGTATACGCAACATGGCTACAAAACGGTCGGCTGCTCAGAACGAAGTAACAGAACGCACTGAAGAACAGCAAGGCCTGTGAAGAGCGACCTGAAAAACAGTAACGAACGAACAAGAACACAATGACTAATCAAAGTCACGCGTAGCTTGCTTGCACGCACTGAAGAGCAGATACAAACCCACAAGCACAAACTGAACAGCAGAAAACGAACTGAAAACCATGAGTCTGAAAAAGCGCGAATCGTCTCTCACCAAACTTTTACTAACACGAGATTAGCAAAAGGAGCCAAAAGGGTGCCGCGCTTGGTTCTGAACTGGCCTTTTCTAGTCTCGTCGTACGTGGTTGACGTCTCCGCGTTCTTGGCGATCGGAAATTCCGACAACTTTGTGCGACCGTGTGTACGCCAAACAAGTTTGAGCCAACATCCGTCGGAAAAAATCCTAGGATTTTGTTGTCGGAATGTCCGATCAATGTCCGACCGTGTGTACGGGGCATAAGAGTTATAAATTGGAAATGTTGATTGAGAGTTTAGTTCTGCTTTAAGCAAAAAAAATAACATGCAGTACAGCCAGTTATGTTTGATGTCTTTTTTATATATTATTTTATCAACAAACATTTGTATGATTCCACAGTACTAAAGGCCAAATGTATATGCACAATTTACCAAGCCTTTACTATGCTTTTTACTTAGTATCTCAAGGCATAAGGCAACACTAGATAATTCATGAACATATTTTTCTTTCTGATTGTCCATTTTCTCAGTTTGATTTATTCTGCAATAATCATGGATATATTATGGATAACATTGTACATATTGTGCACCATTGTAGTGATCTCGGGCCTGTGGCAGTACTGTCCATTTCATCTTTTTTTTTTTATGTAAGACTTTGTATGGCTTGTCACTTTCTCTCAGTTTATATCTTAATAATAAAACTATTTAAAAAGTAAAAAAAATAAAATAAATACATTTCAGGCATACAGGTAACACAATAAGATCACTTTAATATCTTATGTAAGCACTGGTAGATCACATTCTATGGCATTATCAGAAACAAAGCATAGGAGCACAATATCCCAGTTCAGCATTGAAGCAATGAGAGAGAAAAACAGGGAAGAACCACCTAAGTGCAGTATTAGGATCAATATTTAATGCCAAGGTACTTAAAATCACTCACAGGAGAGAAGTAACAGGTTCATCTGTTCCCAGTAGTCCAGGGGGCTCCTAGTGTCAGGAATCGGCTTAATGCGTGGCTGTGTGTGTGAAGAATCCTCATCACGTCCTGTGGCCACCACGAAGGCATCTGGAACCAGCATGGAATGCATGGAAATTACATCACGGACAGCGAAGATACAGTATCTGAGTACACCCCTCACATTTTTGTAAATATTTTATTATATCTTTTCATGTGACAACACTGAAGAAATAACACTTTGCTACAATGTAAAGTAGTGAGTGTACAGCTTGTATAACAGTGTAAATTTGCTGTCCCCTCAAAATAACTCAACACAGACACAGCCATTAATGTCTAAACCACTGGCAACAAAAGTGAGTACACCCCTAACTGAAAATGTCCAAATTGGGCCCAATTAGCCATTTTCCCTCCTCAGTGTCATGTGACTTGTTAGTGTTACAAGGTCTCAGGTGTGAATGGGAGCAGGTGTGTTAAATTTGGTCTTATCGCTCTCACTCTCTCATAGTGGTCACTGAAAGTTCAACATGGCACCTCATGGCAAAGAACTCTCTGAGGATCTGAAAAAAAAGAATTGTTTCTCTACACAAAGATGGCCTAGGCTATAAGAAGATTGCAGAGACCCTGAAACTGAGCTGCAGCACGATGGCCAAGACCATACAGCGGTTTAACAGGACAGGTTCCACTCAGAACAGGCCTCGCCATGATTGACCAAAGAGGTTGAGTGCACATGCTCAGCGTCATATCCAAAGATTTTCTTTGGGAGAAAAACATATGAGTGCTGCCAGCATTCCTGCAGAGGTTAAGGCTCTGTTTCCACTACTGCGAGTTATTGTGCGACTTGACACATGTGAAGTCGCATGACAAGTCAAAACCCATGTATTTCAATGGTCCCCGTTCTAATTGGTGCGACTCAAGTCGCAGCGACTTCAAAAAAGGTTTTTGCACTACTTTGTTCCGACTTCGGTGCGACTTGTTCTCACATGGTTTTCACCGGTCCCATGTCATCGCATCAAAAATCACATTGCAAAGTTGCACTGTAAATCGCGCGACTTTGGGGTTGCAATAGTGGAAACAGAGCTTTAAGGGGTGGGGGGTCAGCCTGTCAGTGCTCAGACCATACGCCGAACACTGCATCAAGTTGGTCTGCATGGTTGTTGTCCCGGAAGGAAGCCTCTTCTAAAGATGATGTACGAGAAAGCCCGCAAACAGTTTGCTAAGGACAAGCAGACTAAGGACATGGATTACTGGAATCATGTCCTATGATCTGATGAGACCAAGATAAACTTGTTTGGTTCAGATGCTGTTAAACATGTGTTCCGGCAACCAGGTGAGGAGTACAAAGACAAATGTGTCTTGCCTATAGTCAAGCATGGTGGTGGGAGTATCATGGTCTGGGGCTGCATGAGTGCTGCCGCCACTGGCGAGCTAGAGCTTTTTAAGGGAATGCCAACATGTACTGTGACATACTGAAGCAGAGCATGATCCCCTTCCTCCAGAGACTGGGCCACAGGGCAGTATTCCAACATGACAACGACCCCAAACACCTCCAAGATGACCACTGCCTTGCTAATGAAGCTGCGGGTAAAAGTGACAGACTGGCCAAGCATGTCTCCAAACCTAAACCCTATTGAGCATCTGTGAGGCATCCTCAAACGGAAGGTGGAGGAGCACAAGGTCTCTAACATCCACCAGCTCTGTGATGTCGTCATTGAGGAGTGGAAGAGGACCTCAGTGGCAACCTGTGAAGCTCTGGTGAACTCCATGCCCAAGTAGGTTAAGGCAGTGCTGGAAAATAATGGTGGCCACACAAAATATTGACACTTTGGGCCCAATTTGGACATTTTCACTTAGGGGTGTACTCACTTTTGTTGCCAGCGGTTTAGACATTAATGGCTGTGTGTTGAGTTATTTTGAGGGGACAGCAAATTTACACCATTATACAAGCTGTACACTCACTACTTTACATTTCTTCAGTGTTCAAAATACAAAAACATACTTGGGGGGGCACACCCTAAAATGCTTTACATTCAAGATGGTGCTGCTATAAGACCAAAAACAGTACAAAATAGATTACAGCGCACACATATAAAAATGACATGTATCCTGCAAGGCTAGTTAAAAAACCTGAACATATTAAAAAATATGGGGGTTTGATCACAGTATATGGTCATATAGTGCTAAGCCCATTTACTGTGACAAAGTACCCCAAATAAGTGGGTCCTACCCTAGTAATAGAATGAAAGAGTACCTGTGTCTCAACCATGGGAGATAAACTCTATGTGGGAGAACTGAAGGGATTCCTCCTATGCACTGGTGGCCACTAATAAGAGATAATGAAGAGGGGGAGGGGTGCTCCAGCCCAAGAGACCTGGTCAGGGTCCATACAATATACAAAAACATACTTGGGGGCACAACCTAAAATGCTTTACATTCAAGATGGTGCTGCTATAAGACCAAAAACAGTACAAAACAGATTACACGCACACGTACAAAAATGAAATATATCCTGCAAGGCTAGTTAAAAATTTCTTCAGTGTTGTCACATAAATAGATATAATAAAATATTTACAAAAATGTGAGGGGTGTACTCACGTTTGTGAGATACTGTACATCCAGAGGAACAGTGCAATAACAGGAAATGGACAGATAGGCCTTGGGGGACCCGAGAAGGGTCGGATCGGGGCTGCTCTGTGCATTGCACAGAGCAGGTAAGTCTGACATGTTTGTTTGAAAATAAAATATGGGTTTAAAAGCACTTTAAATTGTAACTAAAGGCAAAACTTTAGGTAAGGGAGAGATATAACCCCTGTCAGTTTTTTTGCCATCTGTGCCCCATTAGGGAGATTTTCCTTCACTTCCTGCGCCCAGGGCCATCTTTAAGGCAGTGCAAAAGGGGCAGCTGCTTTGGACCCCATCATTGTTGTGGGGCCCAAAGCAGCTGCCTCATACTTGCTATCCCAGTTTAAATTCCCTTGTCCTTTGAAGTTTTAATCCTGTGCTGTGTCCCAATTGTTTTGTACAGATGACACACCTGCAGACCCTGTGTTTACATGTAAATAACCTACATTGATATGTAAATAGGGGTGGCATTAACATGTAAATATATGTAAATAGAGGTCACATCCACCACCACTTCTGCTGAATGCTGCCCACAGGGGAGGTAAAGGGCCGTGCTGGAAAGACCTGCCCACAACTGTGGTCATTAAGCCTAACATCAGCCTGTTCTGCAAAGATAAGCAAACCCTTTTTCAAAATACCACAGCACCGTGAATTTTGGTGCATGTGAATATGCACATCTCAGCAGATGCGTGAGAGTGTCATTAACAATTAAGGGCACTACTGTGTATCTGCTAAAGGGCAGAACGTTTCTATGGTGTCAGGGGTTTACATGCGTTCCCAACATACACAAATGTAAACGCAGGCTAAATGTCTCAGTTACATTGGTGGTCAGTGTAAATCTTCTCATTACATTGGGTCTTGGTGTACAATCCTTTCATTCACACTAGTGGCCAGTGTGAAGGTCCCTCTTACATTAGTGGTCAGTGTTAATACCTCCTTACATTAGTGGTTACTGAGAATGCTCCTATTACATTAGTGGTCAGTGTAAATCCCCATTACATTAGTAGTCAGTGTAAATCCCCATTACATTGGTGGCCAGTGTAGAACCTCCTCTTTATATTGGTAATCAGTAAAAAAATCCAAACTTTCATTTGTGGTCAGTTTCGAAACCCTCCCTTACATTGGTCATCCATGTAGAAGCCCCCTTGAAAATTGGTGGCGAGTGTAAATCCCCCCCTTACATTGGTGGCCAGTGTAGAAATTACCTTTGTTGGTTGTTGATGTAAAATCCTCCATTATTTTGGTTGTCAGTGTAAATTCTTTATTACGTTGGTGATCAGTGTACATTTCCCTTTACATTGGTGGTAAGTGCAGAGTTGCCCTTACACTAGTGGTCAGTGTAACTCCCCCTTTACACTGGTCAGCGTAAACCCCCCTAACATTGGTGGTCAGTGTAGAAGTGTCACCTTACATTGGTGGTCAGTACAAATCTCCTCAACAATGGTTGCGGTGTAAATTCCCCCTTACATGAAGGTCATTGTACAGTATATTCCCCCTTACACTGGTGGTTGGTGTACATGCTCCTATTACATTGGTGTCAGTGTAGAAATCCCTCTTTATATTGGTAGGTGATGTAAAACCCCCCCATTACATGGTGGTCAGTGCAAATTCCCCCTCACATTGGTGGTCAGTGTAAATCCCCCCTCACATTGGTGGTCATTGTAAATTCCCCATTACATTGGTGGTCAGTGTAGAATCCCCCACTACTGTATATACTTGCCAAAGATTTCCAGCTTTGCTCTACTTGATTTAGAATTTGCAACAGTGCACTGCCTCCATTTGCCACTGATCCCATCAACCCCCCAGTATTGCCACTGAAAAGAGAGAAGGAAAAAGGGGTTAAAAACAACATGTATGACTTTATCCATAAAAAGTAATTTTTATTTTACATAATTAAAACACGTATATGAACAAAACAATTTGCACTTAAAAACAATGTCTGAATATCAAAGACGCCACATTGACTGATGGACAAATGATCGAAAAAATACCACTTGACTATACAGCCACTCTACATGTTTCGCTCACTTCGGAGCTTCCTCAGGAGTTTTGGCAATATACTAAGACAAGGTGTACTGTAGATAACAAAAGAAAAGAGCAAAGTAAAAATAAGATATGCTGTGATAAATTAATTGATGAATTTAGGAGGGCAGCTATACTGATCATTATAGCGGAGAGTGAAAAATACCTTTAGTAGAATCAAAAATCTTTGTACAAGAGAAACCACCTCATAGACGAGACGATATATTGATCAGAAACCACTAGAGGGCCCTATTTCATCATCTGAGAGTCATGCATATGAAGTTCAAACAACAAGGTTTGAAGTTATTCCTAAGAAATTAAACAAAAGACACTGATAAATCAAGCAGCTTTCGACACTGCTTGTGTATACATTGAACAAGACTGTGCAGGGATGCTTACCAGTTGTGGACATCAAGCAGACACAGAGGTTGGGGGAGAAACATAAAGTCTCCCCTGTGATGGAGAGCCTGCAGCAGAATGTAGTGGTATACAGGCTGCTCTCTTATACCCCTCCATCAACGGCGGTGTCTGGCGTCGCCGCCATGATGCGGACGAGTAGCGAGGGAGCCAGGGGGTGGCGAACGAGTGGAAAGGGGAGGAGTAACAGCATCGAGGGGCATGGCAAGGGGAACGTCAGCGGCTGCCGATGCGCATGCGTTGACACATGAAGCTGCAGATGCCATCTTGGAAAGGGGATAATGTATAACCATTGATTTAGAGCCATGTATTAGGTAAATTATTGAGTGCTAATCACTGTATATGTTAAATCAAAGAGGGCATGTTTATAAACATTATCCAATGGGTAGAAGATAAATTATCACCGTTCAGGAACAACCCCAAGACTGACACCTATAGAGGCACACAGGGGGAGGGCGATTGATTATCCACCCGCCCCGTGGGTGCCACCGGCGTCCATGTGGACCAAAGTTAAGCAGATCGGGACACTCAGAGGGTGAGAGAGACTGAGTTGGGCAATTCATACATCATTATTTGAAAAACCTTAAGGATTGAGGATTAAACGTAACTGCAGTGCAAAATCTGATTTTGAAAGAGAGGCCAAACTGCTTCGATCGCGCCTGCTGAGACGTGGCTACAGCAATAGATGCCTCAAGAAGGCTTATCTCAAGGCAAAAAACCAAGACAGAGCCTCACTCATACATAATCCCAAACCTAATCGAACAAATCCAGGTGTTCGTCTCATTACCAGATTTTCGGGGCAGCACCAACAAGTGCGGGACATCATGAGTAAATACTGGTACCTCTTGATGGGAGATGAAAAGGTCGCCAAACACCTGAAACCATACCCTGAAATTACTTTCAGGCGGTCTCGATCTCTCAGAGACACCCTGGTACATAGCCATTATGACGTTTCAACAAAATTGTGCAATGAATCCTTAAAAGGCAGTAGACCATGCCATCATTGTAATTTCTGCAGATTCATACATGCAGTACGCAGTATCCTGCTCCTTAATGGCCGCTTGTTTAGACCCAGTTTTTCGGTAACATGCCAATCGGTGGGCATTGTCTACATCATGCAATGCAGGTGTCAGATGTTCTATATCGGAAAAACTAAGCGACCTTTCTTCTGCAGAATAAAAGACCATGTCTCATTGATCCAAAAAAAAAAAAAACACATGGAAACCCCTATAGGTCGACACATCGGTTTACAACATAATTTTGATAGCAGTTGCATGCACTTTTTCGCCCTTGAGCATATCCCCCCTGGCGACAGAGGGGGGAATTATGACAAGGTGCTTCTTCAAAAGGAGGCACGCTGGATACATGAGCTTTCAGCTCTAAAATATCCAGGTTTAAATGACGCTTTCAGCTTTAAACCATTTTTATAACATCATTTTTCTCAACTCTTTCTACAATCCAATTTCTTTTTGGTTTAAATGTAGGATTCATTCATCTTTCTACTCATTTCATTATTCATTTATTTGCTTCATTTTTTGTTGTATTTTATTCGTACTGCATTTGTTTGTATGTATTTTTCCCATGCATTGGATACTGTATTCTTCACAGGCTGCCTCCCCTTTATAAAAAAAAAGTTATAATTTTTTTTATAATTTATACATACAGGTTTTTCAAATAATGATGTATGAATTGCCCAACTCAGTCTCTCTCACCCTCCCGATCTGCTTAACTTTGGTCCACATGGACGCCAGGGGGCACCCACGGGGCGGGTGGATAATCAATCGCCCTCCCCCTGTGTGCCTCTATAGGTGTCAGTCTTGGTGTTGTTCTTGAACGGTGATAATTTATCTTCTACCCATTGGATATTGTTTATAAACATGCCCTCTTTGATTTAACATATACAGTGATTAGCACTCAATAATTCACCTAATACATGGCTCTAAATCGATGGTTATACATTATCCCCTTTCCAAGATGGCATCGGCAGCTTCATGTGTCGACGCATGCGCATCGGCAGCCGCTGACGTTCCCCTTGCCATGCCCCTCGATGCTGTTACTCCTTCCCTTTCCACTCGTTCGCCGCCCCCCTGGCTCCCTCGCTATTCGTCCGCATCACGGCGGCGACGCCAGACGCCGCCATTGATGGAGGGGTATAAGAGAGCGGCCTGTATTCCGCTACATTCTGCTGCAGGCTCTCCGTCACAGGGGAGACTTTATGTCTCTCCCCCAACCTCTATGTCTGCTTGATCTCCACAACTGGTAAGCATGCCTGCACAGTCTTGTTCAATGTATATGCAAGCTGTGTCAAAAGCTGCTTGATTTATCAGTGTCTTTTGTTTGATTTCTTAGGAATGACTTCAAACCTTGTTGTTTGAACTTCATATGCATGACTCTCAGATGATGAAATAGGGCCCCCTAGTGGTTTCTGATCAATACATCGTCTCATTAATTGTCTATGAGGTGGTTGTGCCTCTTGTACAAAGATTTTTGATTCTACTAAAGGTATTTTTCACTCTCCACTATAATGATCGGTATAAAATATATGATGTAACAGCGCTCAAGTCCGTGGATATAACAGTAAAATAACGTTAACGAAAGTATCTAAATGTATATCTCTCTCTATCTATACGATGATAGGTCAAATAATCTATAGAGAGGGTGAAAAACAGTAAACAGTGGTCCATAAAAATAGTACAGAAAAATGTCTATAATATGTGGATCATCCATAGTGTGGATGGATGGATGTGGGAGCCAGGGGGATCTGTGCAGCCAGGATACCAAGGGCAGCTTCCTGTAGAGTGAAGTCAGCTCTCCATGTATACATAAAAAAATCTAAAAAGAAAGCGCCTCTTAAGTATCATAGGTTTATTAAAGTATTAAAAGCATATAAAAACACTTACATTAGGGTATACGAATTGCAGCTTCCATAGAGAACTAAACCCGGTGTTTGTCACAAACTCCAATAGTGTAGGGCTAGATGAATGCCAGGCGGATGGCCGCGGACCTCCGCTCGGAAACGCCGGCTGTGTATGCGAACGGTTCTGTGCAGCTTGGACAGCTGTCTAGGTGGACGTGTGTTGAGAAGCTCCCGGCTAATATAACAGAAGCCCGAGGCCTATCCGGGAGTACCTGGCTGCTAGGCGGTCTGATGCCTATCCAGGTTGGAAGCAAGTAGCGTGGGGTTGGGGCTTTAGGCTTAGAGCCCAACCAAGTTGCCAGGGTTCTGCCGGCTGGAGAACCAAGCAGTTGCCACAGGTGAAGGAAACGAGTTGCCCTCCGAGACGACCATTCCTGTCGCCAGAGGTATGTAGCGCAAGCCTTGCCTGGCTGTAAGGAAATTGAAGCAATTGCTTAGTCTATATCTCTACCATATATACATTTTTCTATATATATATATAACTACCCATGTTCATCACTTAAGTTTTAATCATGTATTAATTTTCCTTTTCTTTTTTGTATTATTTTTTGACCATTATTCACACATCGTATATTTATCCATCCAATCTGTTTTTATGCTTTTTATGTCTTTTGAATAACTCTAACAGCATTATTAACTTGATCTTATATTTATTATTTTTATATATATTTTTTTTATATACCTTTACTTTCACATTAATTTGTAATCCATAGAGAATTTATCCTCATCATTGTCATTCAATCTCCCCAGACACTGTTCCCTTTCCCTCCCCCTTCATTTCGATTGGTCCTGATTGGTATTTGCTTCCCACATTCAGCTATTTAAGCTTCCTGGTTTGCTGTCCCTAATACACTTGACAAAGGAGCGTGCATGCTCGTTACGAGCTTCGCGCATGCTCAGAAACGTGTAGTGATCCCCAGCGAATCTGAGCGACCTGAGTGATGTCATCACCCATGTGACCTGTTGGAACGCGGAAGTGACTTTCTCACCTTACCGCATACACAGCCGGCGTTTCCGAGCGGAGGTCCGCGGCCATCCGCCCGGCATTCATCTAGCCCTACACTATTGGAGTTTGTGACAAACACCGGGTTTAGTTCTCTATGGAAGCTGCAATTCGTATACCTTAATGTAAGTGTTTTTATATGCTTTTAATACTTTAATAAACCTATGATACTTAAGAGGCGCTTTCTTTTTGGATTTTTTTATAATGATCAGTATAGCTGCCCTCCTAAATTCATCAATTAATTTTCAAATAAATCTTTTTATTGCTTATTTATTTCATTTTTTAATTGTTCCCTTTGCATTAAGGATTATACAAACCTATACTCCTCTGTGGACATATATTGACAGGCACTGCCAACGTGAGAGAGACGCAGTCGAATTATCGTATACTATTGACGCCAATTACTGGCTTCAATCATTGATTTCGAATTTGTCTCATGTAAGAATACAAATATAACTTTATCATTGTTATTTGCTGTTCCATTTGATCAAGGAATACTTGTTGATGTTTTCTGAGCTGTATGAATTACTTATCCATATATATATACAAAAAACTGTGAAATGTATCAATTACAACAGCATATCTTATTTTTGCTTTGTTCTTTTCTTTTATTATCTACAGTACACCTTGTCTTAGTACATTGCCAAAACTCCTGAGGAAGCTCCGAAGTGAGCGAAACATGTAGAGTGGCTGTATAGTCAAGTGGTGTTTTTTCGATCATTTGTCCATCAGTCAATGTGGCGTCTTTGGTATTCAGACATTGTTTTTAAGTGCAAATTGTTTTGTTCATATACTTGTTTTAATTATGTAAAATAAAAATTACTTTTTATGGATAAAGTCATACATGTTGTTCTACTGTACCTACTTCAATATACGAGCACTTTAAAAGTCCCGGGGGTTTTTAACCCCTTTTTCCCCTTTTTCTTTCTCTCTCTTCAGAATTATATGGGATGTGGTGCTTAAAGTTGCCTATGTCTGCCTTTACTATCCTATTTGCAGTATTGCCACTGATCACACACCCCCCTCCCCCAGCATTACCACTGATCCCAGGAGTCGTAGGATCCCTAGGAGTTTTCTGTCTATTGATGGGTCCCCTCACCTCCCCAGTCCATAGTGTGCAGGCAGTGAGGAGATGATGTGGTGTAACCTTTAGCAACCAATCAGTGAGCAGTAATGATGTGCACTAACCTCTTGCAACCAATCATTGAGCAGTAAGGATATGCAGTAACCTCTAGCAACCCTTCAGTGAGCAATAATAATGTGCAGTAACCTCTAGCAACCAATTGGTGGGTGGTAAGGATGTCCAGTAACCTCTAGCAACCAATCAGTGAACAGTGTTGATGTATAGTAATCTCTAACAACCAATCAACAAGCAGAAGTCATGTGCTGTAACCACTAGCAAATAATAATCAAGCCATAATGTGTGCTGTAGCCTCTAGCAACCAGTCAGTGAGCTGTAATGATACACTGTAACCTCTGGCAACCAATCGCAATCGCTACCTGATCTGATTCAGTAAACTGATTTTGAGTCTAACTGTTATTTCTTGCATGACTCAGAGCAGGCGGAGCGAAATTGCATGGAAGGGGGCCCAAGAAAATGTTTGCCCAGGATTAAACCAATATTAAAGACAGCCCTGCCTGCGCCATAGCCAAAACGAGAAGTGTGAAGAAATCCCTCTCAAGTGAAGGAATCCCAGTGTGTGACCAAGGTCACCATCTGATGTCAAACCACAATGTGTGATTTTCTTTCACTTTTACTTTCAAAGATAACGGTAAACAGGACAAATAGAGAGGGGGAATCTCCCAAACAGGGACAAAGACAGCAATAAAGATTGCCAGGTTTGAATCCCTCTCCACTCTATCCAAATCTAAAACAAAAAAAAATTGCCTTTAGTTATACTTGAAATTGCTTCTGCTTATAGGAGTATACAGTGCATCCAGAAAGTATTCACAGCGCTTCACTTTTTCCACATTTTGTTATGTGTATGTTATGTGAGCAAGCACCTTGCTGATAATAGCCTTCTTGATCCCATTCAGTCTGGATTTCGTCCTCAACACGCCACAGAAACTGCTCTCCTAAAACTAACAAACAATCAACTAACGGCCAAAACCAATGGACACTATTCTGTACTCCTACTCCTGGACCTCTCTGCTGCCTTTGATACAGTTGACCACCCCCTCCTCCTCAAAAAACTCCACGTCTTTGGTCTGCGTGACTGTACTCTTCGCTGGTTCTCTTCCTACTTATCCAACCGCACCTTTAGCGTTACTTACGATTCTACTTCCTTCTCTCCTCTTCCTTTCTCTCTCCCCCAAGGTTCTGTTCTTGAACCTCTTCTTTTTTCAATCTATACCTCCTCCCTGGGTCAGCTGATAGCCTCCCATGGTTTTCAATACCACCTCTACGCTGATGACACCCAAATCTATTTCTCTACCCCTCAGCTCACTCCTTCAGTCTCCTCAGGTATCACTAATTTACTATCCGATATATCAGTCTGGATTCCTCAAACTTAATCTATCCAAAATCAAACTTATCATTTTTCCTCCCCCTTGTGCCTCTTCCCCTGATCTCTCTGTCAAAATCGATGGCACAACTATAAGCCCATCCCCCGCATGCCAAGGTCACAGATATGGTCCTGGACTCTGAACTCTCCTTTAAGCCCCACGTCCAATCACTGTCCAAATCTTGCCCCTGGTCATCTCTCGCCTCGACTACTGCAACTCCCTCCTCATTGGCTTACCTCTAAATAGCCTATCCCCCCTTTGATCCATCATGAATGCTGCTGCCAGACTCATCCACCTTACCAACCACTCCATGTCTGCTACTCCTCTCTGTCACTCCCTCCACTGGCTTCTGCTCACCCAACTAATTAAATTCAAAATACTAACAACTATTTACAAAGTCATCCACAAATGTGCCCCCAACTACATCACTGACCTAGTCTCAAAATACCAACCTAATCATTCTCTTTGTTTTGTTCAAGACCTTCTGCTCTCTAGCTCCCTCATCACCTCCTACCATGCTTGCCTCCAGGACTTTTCCAGAGCCTCTCCAATCCTTTGGAACAGCTTATCCCAATCTGTCCGATTATCTCCTACTCTATTAGCTTTTAGACGATCCCTGAAAACCCTCCTCTTCAGAGCAGCCTATCCTACCCACACATAACTGTATTTTAATTTTCTCCAACTGATCATCCTCCACAGCTATTACCTTTTGTTCCACTTGACCCGCCCTCCTATATTGTAAGCTCTAACAAGCAGGACCCTCTGATTCCTCCTGTATTGAATTGTATTGTAACTGAACTATCTGCCCCCATGCTGTAAAGTACTGCGCAAACTGTTGGCTATATAAATCCTGTATAATAATAATGTTACAGCCTTATTCCAAAATGGATTAAATTCATTATTTTCTTCAAATTTTCTACAAACAATACCCCAGAATGACAAAGTTTGTTTGAAATCTTTGCAAATTTATTTAAAATAAAAAACAAATCACATGTACATAAGTATTTGCAGCCTTCGCCATGACACTCAAAATTGAGCTCTCCACTGATCATCCTTGAGATGTCTATATAAGGCCCCACAGTTAACAGTGCATGTCAGAGCCCAAACCAAGCCATGAAGTCCAAGGAATTATCTGTAGACCTCTGAGACAGGATTGTATAGAGGCACAGATCTGGGGAAGGGTACAGAAAATTTTCTGCAGCAATTTGAGAATAAGAACAGTGGCGTTCATCATCCGTAAATGTAAGAAGTTTGGAAACACCAGAACTTTTCCTAGAGCGGGCCACCCAGCCAAACTGAGCAATCGGGGGAGGTGACAAAGAACCCAATGGTCACTCTGACTAAGCTCCAGCATTTCTTTGTGGGGAGAGGAGAACCTTCCAGAAGAACAACCATCTCTGCAGATCTCCAACAATCAAGCCTCTATGGTTGAGTGGCCAGATGGAAGCCACTCCTCAGTAACAGGCGCATGACAGCCCATCTGGAGTTTGCCAAAAGGTACCCGAAGGACTTTCAGACCATGAGGAACAAAATTCTCTGGTCTGATGAAAGAATTAATTCCTTGGCCTGAATGGCAAGCATCATGTCTGGAGGATCTTAGCAGTGAAAACAGGGAAACTTTGCACACCATTAATGACATTTAAATGATGACTAAAGGCAAAACTTTTTTATTAACTTTGGATAGAGTGGAAAAGGATTAGAACACCTGTCAAGTATTTAGTGCTGTTTGGCCTTCATTAGGGAGATTTGCCTTTCCTATTTGTCTTATTTAATTTTATCACTAAGAGTGAAGAACATCCCAAATTTTGGGTTGTCCCCAGAACCAAAAAAGGGGAAAAATCTTCTAATGGGAACACTAAATAAGTTGGTGAAAACCCTATTCTGGCTAAGGGACAGGAAATCTGCCCAATAGGACACAGATGACAAAATAGACAGGTTATAACCCTCCCTTACTCTATCCAAAAATGAAAAGGGAAAAAAAAAACATTTTTTGCTTTTAGTTCTACTTTAAAAGGAGAACAGAAGAATCTTTTCTGACTAAAAAAAAATAATATCCACCACATTTTGGTGTCTAAAATAGGATTTCTAAAACTTTGAAGAAGAAAAACATGTTCCCTTTAAGTTTGAAATGGCAGAATTTTCAGCCTGGAAGCTTAAGCAGCATATATCTTTTGCAGTGACATATATAGGTCAAAAGAAAAAAAAAAAAAAAGAGAGGGGGAAAAAAAAGGAATGATCTTGGTTATCAATGAATAATGTTACAGTTGACACTGAATTTGAGGACTGGATTTGTTCTAATAATAGAGACATTTTATCTCAAATAAACTGGATACAATTATCACCAGCTAGAAGATATGTCTTTACAACGAATAACTGGTTGTATCAGGAATGCTGCAGAGTTTTTGTTTTTATTTCGACATTCAGTACAATTACATAACATTGTCTACAGCAAACGGATCCTTTTCAAGGACTTTTGCATGTCATTGTGCATATGGTGTGACTCTGCTTATGTGTCCTTAGGGACACAACAAAGCACCTGCACTGTTTGTGTTTGTTAACCCTCTCTGCAATGCTTCACTGGAAATGTGTCAGTTGTCGGACCTGCTGACTTTGCATTAGCTTCTTGTATTGCTGCATTAACATTATCTGTGACCCTAGAGCTTCAGGGACAAATACTAATGGGTTTATATTTCTTGCATATGCAATTTTAAAGGGCCCCTGTGTGTTTTATGCAGATCATTTTATTTGTAGCCATGCAGACCTCAGACTGATGTTTTATCCATTAAAATGTTTAATAATTTAAATTGCCTCTCAGGAAAACTGTTCTGTTTAACTGGTTGTGTTTTTTCAAAATAAATAGCTAAAAGAGTTAAATTGGAAGAAAATTATCTCAATCAACAATAATAATGTTCAATCCTTATGAAGTATTTAGTATTAGTAAATAGATAGGAAGGTATATTATATTTACTTATTTTAAACTTTTTTCTTCAGTTGCTTCCTGGCTTCTGGCGTAGGCCAAAATGATGTCATACATCCCAGAAGTCTTCATAGGCATTTTTACATTTTTATCTTTCATCTGGGGGAGGTGGGGGCTTTCTTATCTAAGCACACCTTCCTGAATGCATGCTTGAGGGCAGATGGATTCTAGGAAGTAAATGCTACACAAATCATCTGCCCTTACTCAAGATGGCTGCGGCTAGAAATTTCTCAGCTAAATGAAGCGTGGAGACATGGATGGATTGGTGAGCTTGTTTTGAATATTAACATTGAAATAAATAGCATTTTCCCTTTGTGGTGCACAAATACAGTTTAGTTCTGCTTTGAGTAGAAATGGGCAGGCAATTTCACTAAACTGAAATTAGCCAATAATTTTACCATGCTATACTGCTAGGCAAAAATAACGTTTAAAAAAGGAATTACCCTTTATCCTTTAAAGCAGCAATAATCAAACAGGGTCTATGAAATTCTGGGGCTCCTCCAGATATTGATAACGGTAAGGACTGGCCAGTTGACCTTTCATAATTCCAGAACCAATGCCACATTACACAGCCATCTGCAAGGATAGCTTTCTTCCTGTTGACTACCAATGCAGGGGGCGTTGTTCCAACTCACCACCAAAGTACCCTCCCCATGTTGAGGGCATGTGGCCTGGTATGGTTCAGGAGGGCGGGGCGCTCTCTCGTCCCCCCCTCTTTTCCTGTGGACTGCCAGGTTGTTTGCTCGGAAAAGGGTCTGGTACGCCATTTTTTAAAAAATTTTGGCACAGGGCTCCCCTTAAAATCCTTACCAGACCTGAAGGGTCTGGTATGGATTTTGGAGGGGACCCCTATGCCATTTTTTTCTTTTTAATTTGGCGCAGGGTTCACCACTTCACAGGCAGGGTAAGGACATCCCTTGGAGATAGTATTTAAAGGAATTTTGCATTTGTAATGTTTCAATTTAAACATCAATAAAATTGCTGCTCCTTGCCAATCTGAATAATAAAAAAAAATTGCCTCCCTAAGGCAGTGCCCAGCCCCCAATGCCATTTTATTTTGCAATCCCCTGCCTACTAGCCTAGAATATGCCCATTACTGTTTTTTAACAATTGGCTCCCTTTGACTTCAGTGGGGTTAGGAATCCACCCTCAAACTTTAGTAATGTTTGCCCAACCCGTCTCGATATGTTCTGGTCATCCCTATTTGTTACCACTCTGAGGGAGTCTGTCTGTATCTTTTCTGGATATTATTGTTATTTTTAATTGTATTTTTGGAGGGGACATTTACTGAAAATGTGTTATCATAAAGAGGAGTGGGGTTGAAAATTATCCACTGAAAACCCTTTTGTTGTGTCACATAATGATCAGCTGAATTTTTTTATTAACAAAGGGTTAGGGTTAAAACTAGGGTTGCCATTAGGGTTAGTGTTTTTTGCCTCAATAACAGGTCCAGGATTGTTAAGAGGAGCTTCCCTAACTCTCAAGAGCAATTGGACATAGGAGATACATCCTAGAAAACTTCAACAAAGTTCAACAAGGTTTCCAGGGCACATCTGTATGCCCTGTTTGTTGTCTCCCCTCCACCACAACGTGAGTGCTATTGCCTGCAAATCCCAGCCGTCAAATTGGCAGTTGAGACTTGTTCTGTATGGCAGGGCTAGCTGGAACTGTTCCTGTTCAAAATGACATTTGCAAATATCTACAAGTGTCATTGAGAAATATTATGTAACAATGTATTGTTATATTGTATTTACTCAATTTTTTTTATAGGTAGATCAAAGGAATCTTTGATTCTGCATATGACCTTAGTTAAAGCAATCTCACAAGTAAAAACATGTTTTGTAATGTGTTAATTTTGTGATCTTAAGTTATAAAAAAATATTGGCAATTAAACAGGCTTATAACATAAATGTAAGCATTGTTCTAGTCCAGTGATGGCGAACCTTGGCACACCAGATGTTTTGGAACTACATTTCCCATGATGCATCATATCATGGGAAATGTAGCTCCAAAACATCTGGGGTGCCAAGGTTCGCATCACTGTTCTAGTCCATAAGGGGTATATAGGTACAAGACCTGAAGTGTTTGAAAGCCTCCTTCATTTCACTTTCCTCATTATCTCCAAATAATTTTGCTAAATGGTAAAAGCTTGCAGAAATTTCTAAATTTTCAGAGATTTCACAGAAATGTAAGCAAAGCAAAAAAAAATGTAACAAAGGAAAATAATTTTGGTCATTCATTGTAATAAGACAGTGTGAAAAATGTAAACATTAAAAAGTGTAATGAAAAGGTTTAGAGCTTGCCCAATGCCTCATCATTCATTTTTATAATCTTTCAAAAGGCCTAGTCAAGATACAACACTACACACACACAATGAATATAGCAGTGTCTGTAGTTAATTGCAGATCACTGCAGTAAAAGCTGCCCCCTATCTGCTGCAGTCTGAATTACAAGAAGATGATGTTGTGGACACAGTAGGTATGAATTATTTACAATGTTCACTGTAGACTAGCACCTGTACAGAAATGTTAAATAAGGTTTTATATATATATATATATATATATATATATATATATATATATATATATATATATATATTACTTTGCATTGCTGAAAATATATATTTACAAAAGAGACTACTCTACAGTTAACATTTTTTTTAAAGTTAGATTACTTTTAGTGTCCTTAGATGTGCTCTGGTACTGATATACAGCTGTTTTCTAGAATTACATAGATATTCAAGTCAAAGAGAGAAATACTGTTTTCCAGGAGATAATAACCACCTTCTTACCTGTAAAGTACTTCATTTTCTGTACAGCCAGTGCTTGGCCGAATAAAAGGCCCTTATGTAATATCACTGCTTTACCCTGAAGATTGAGAGTCCCAGCCTGTGAGATAGATTAATTTCTCTAGGAAGTTTCACCTCTTCTAAACTTTTGTGTGCTGTGTATGTACAGCATGAAAAAGGAATTGAAAAGTTCTTTCTGAATCCTGTCTTATTGTACACACATCTAGTCTTTTTAAGGAAGTAACTATGTCTATTATTAATAAATATACAATGATTGTAGAGCAGTGTTTCTCAAACTGTGTGGAGAATTGCAGGTGTGCCGTGGGATCATTCATGTTGTTCGCTGGGCCACACTGCGAGGCTCTGCCAGTATAGTGCTTGACTGTCTGTTACTCACTAAACAAGTGTGCAGGTCTCACATGGACACGGTCATCTGTGCTGCCTGGCCTGTGTATGAATTGGATTGGTTGATGTTCGCCGCCACCAGACCCCGCCAATCTGAATCGCGAATAAGATTAGGCTGCGGCCTGGCTGCCAGCAGTGTGCCAGGACAGGTGCTGAGCATGGCGCGCCTCAATGTGACATCATTCCCTTCTCAAGTCCCATCCACAACAGAGCAGAGGAGCCTGCAGTCCCTGGCTGTCCCACAGGGTATAGATCTGAGAAGGTAAGAAAAGAGAAGCGATGGGAACAGATGGACCATTGTGTGATTATATCAGTCGTAAATATAAGCAGCAGTCTTGTGTGATCCCCATTCCCCAATATTACAATGCCTTGAAAAAGTTTTCATTACCCTTTTCCACATTTTGTCATGTTTCAGCCAAAAGGGTAAATGCATTTTATTGGGATTTTATGTCAAAGACCAACACAAAGTGGCACATAATTGTGAAGTGGAAGGAAAATGATAAATGGTTTTAAAATTTTTTTACAAATAAATATTTCAAAAGTGTGGTGTACATTTGTATTCAGCCTCCCTGAGTCAATACTTTGTAGAGCCGCCTTTCACTGCAATTACAGCTGCAAGTCTTTTTGGGGATGTCTCTACCAGCTTAGCACATCTAGAGAGTGACATTTTTGCCAATTATTCTTTGCAAAATAGCTCAAGATCTATCAGGATGGAGGGAGAGCGTCCGTGAACAGCAATTTTCAAGTCTTGCCGCAGATTCTCAATTGGATTTAGGTCTGGACTTTGACTGGGCAATTCTAACACATGAATATGCTTTGATCTAAACCATTCCATTGTAGCTCTGGCTGTATGTTTAGGGTCATTGTCCTGCTGAAAGATGAACCTCCGCCCCAGTCTCAAGTCGTTTGCAGACTAACATGTTTTCTTCTAAGATTGCCCTGTAATTGGCTCCATCCATCTTCTCATCAACTCTGACCAGCTTCCCAGTCCCTGCTGCGGAAAAGCATCCCTACAACATGATGCTGCCACCACCATGTTTCACGGTGGGGATGGTGTGTTCAGGGTGAAGTGCAGTGTTAGTTTTCCGCCACACATAGCGTTTTGGTGATAGGCCAAAAAGTTCAATTTTGGTCTTATCTGACCAGGGCACCTTTTTCCACATGTTTGCTGTGTCCTCCACATGGCTTCTCGCAAATTGCAAACATGACTTCTTATGGCTTTCTTTCAACAATGGCTTTCTTCTTGCCACTCTTCCATAAAGGCCAGATTTGTGGAGAGCACGACTAATAGTTGTCCTGTGGACAGATTCTCCCACCTGAGTTGTGGTTCTCTGCAGCTCCTCCAGAGTTACCATGGGCCTCTTGGCTGCTTCTATGATTAATGCTCTCCTTGCCCGGCCTGTCAGTTTAGGTGGATGGCCATGGCTTGGTAGTTTTGCAGTTGTGCCATACTCTTTCCGTTTTCAGATGATGGATTGAACAGTGCTCCATGAGATGTTTAAAGCTTGGGATATTTTTTTATAACATAACCCTGCTTTAAACTTCTCCACAACTTTATCCCTGACCTGTCTGGTGTGTTCCTTGGACTTCGTGATGCTTTTTGTTTACTAAGGTTCTCTAACAAACCTCTGAGGGCTTCACAGAACAGCTGTATTTATACTGAGATTAAATTACACACAGGTGGACTCTGTTTACTAATTAGGTGACTTCTGAAGGCAATTGGTTTCACTAGATTTTAGTTAGGCGTATCAGAGTAAAGGGGGCTGAATACAAATGCACGCCACACTTTTCAGATATTTAATGTAAAACATTTTGAAAAACATTTATCATTTTCCTTCCACTTCACAATTATGTGCCACTTTGTGTTGGTCTATCACATAAAATTCCAATAAAATAAATTTCTGAAAATGTCTAGGGGTATGAATACTTTTTCAAGGCACTGTATATCAGCAGGAAAATATAATATATACAAAAGCAGCAGTCTTGTGTGATCTCCAATATTATATATCAGTCATATATAATATTGGGGGTCACACAAGACTGCTGCTTTTGTATATATTATATTTGCTGCTGACCGCAAAAAATGTTAAATCTTTTCAGGTGTACCGCAAACATTTTTTAGATCTTTTTGGTGCGCCGCAAGACAAAAAAGGTTTGAGAAACACTGCTGTAGAGGGACTGGTTTTGAGTGACTGTCTCAAATTTCGAGGGACTGTCCCTGATTTGAAAAAAAGTCCCTCTTTCCTTCTTTTCTCCTCATTTGTCCCTCATTTTGGACTGATCTATATAGTTGTATATAAAATGCACTATTTATCTTTCAAAAAGTGTTTCCCAGTACTAAACCTTTTATCCAGTTTCTAAATTGTTGCATTTGTATATTTCAAAAGCCAGTATAAAGAAATAGTAGTGGTAAAAAAAAGCACTTGTGGGTTTAACTAATTTTTTTGTTTAATTCTCTTTTAAGGAGACATGGCAGGGGGTGAGTTCTATGCCTACATACTTGTGCTAATAGGTGTCCCTCATTCCCATCTCAAAAAGTTGGGAGGTATGGTCCTACAGTGCCTGGACAGTAAACATAGAAGGAGATAACTAATGAACTCATCTATCTGTCAGGCTGCTCTCTCCTCCAACCAGCATGCTTTGTGCACTGCAATAAATCTGATTGCCCCCTTTTGCTTCTTCTTACTCTCTCTCTCTCTTAGCTCTGCTGTACAGTAGACTGCAAAATGCTGATTCCAATGCTTTGAAAATGACAATGCTTTAAAAATTACATTTAGTTATCAATGGAACTACCGCCATAGCGGACCATTTGGCTACAGTGAGGCCTGATTCAGAGCGGGCCCAGTCAGGACCCCAGCAATGAAAGTCATGAAGTGGTTACCCTGGGCCCCCTGACCCTATCTAGACATCCATCAGCATGGGACTTGTACAGGATATGGCAGCTCCCCTGACTGCAGATGTCATTTGTAAAACACAAAGATTGGAGAGAAAGTTTTCCAGTACTTGCTTCCTCTGTGGCTCTGACAATTGACATCTAATGCAAAGGAAGCAAGTAGTGGAAGGCTTCCTTTGATGGGTTTTGTGTTTACAAATGACAGTGGCAGTGGGGTGACCTGTCATATGTTGTGAATAATATAAGGTTGGCTAATAATTAGGAATAATTATTAGTGGTGTTATGGAAACAGGAGTGTGCCCCAAGGTATAGAGCACAAACTCCTCCAATCTAAACTAATCTCTGCAGTGACTTGGTCCTTTCAGAGAAACTTTTCTTTGGATCCAGTAATAGATGACAAACTCCAACGTAGTACTGTACTTGTGAAATTATATAATGATCAGAAGCCTCCAGAGTACCTAGTCCTTCTGTCATAGCAAGCATATAGACACTCAACTCATCAAGCAATATATGTCCAATCTATAATACGCACCTAGGTGGCTTCCTTGCATGCAATAATGTGTAATGCCGCGTGCACACGGGCAGACTTTTTGACCGGACTGTTCGGACAGACTTTTCGACAGACTTTCGACGGACTTTTGAACGAACGGACTTGCCTACACACGATCACACCAAAGTCTGATGGATTTGTACGTGATGACGTACGACCGGACTAAAAAAAGGAAGTTGATAGCCAGTAGCCAATAGCTGCCCTAGCGTCGTTTTTTGTCCGTCGGACTAGCATACAGACGAGCGGATTTCTCGATAGGAACTGGGTCCGGCGGAGTTACGACGTAAAGATTTGAAGCATGTTTCAAATCTAAGGTCCGTCATATTTTTGACTGGAAAAGTCTGCTGAAGGTCCGATGAAGCCCACACATGATCGGATTGTCTGCCGGACTCGGTCCATCGGACCAGTGCAGTCAAAGTCCGCTCATGTGTACACAGCATAAGAAGCAGAGAAGCTGCGCTAAAAAATTAATAAACCTGAAAGGGTGATTGTCTTCAGTATGAACTATAAAAAAATGAATGAATATGTGAAAGAAATCTAAAAATTAAAAAATATATGAACAACCCAGAAAACACATAAACAAAAAGTTCTGTGAAGTCCAAAGTAGTAGATGTTCCAATGCTTCAAATAATAACACTCAGTGACTTGACATAACAAAGTGTATCCCCAACTAATGAATGGCATGCTTACCAGAACATAAGCCAATTAAACAGGTGGCTTAACCCAGCCCAGGCATTATGAAAAAAAGGGAAGTGCATAAAGGACACCCAGTGAAAGAAGCAAATCCAATCACCAACACCACACAGAGAGCCTCCTTACCAGATGGCAAACTAAAAGTAGCAAAAATCCAGATATGTGGAACATCAGCCAGTGAAGATACCAAATATAGTGCACCAACACCACACAAAGGGCCTCCTTACCAAATGGCAGGCTCAAAAAGCAGATATCCTATTGAACAGATGGATCACCAGCTGGATACGATAAGGCTAATGGATGGATGGACCAAACTCACAGCATTGAACCGAAGGCTCCATAACTCGCATAGTTTATATGAGACCAACTGCAATCCACAGGTGGCCTGGAGCAGGTGGCCTGGAACAGGTAGCCTTTTTTTTTTTCTCTTTTTTTTTGGTCATGCTCCAGGCCACCTGTGGATTGCAGTTGGTCTCATCTAAACCATGCGAGTTTAGAGTTTGGTCCATCCATCCATTAGCCTTATCGTATCGAGCTGGTGATCCATCTGTTCGATAGGATATCTGCTTTTTGAGCCTGCCATTTGGTAAGGAGGCCCTTTGTGTGGTGTTGGTGCACTATATTTGGTATCTTCACTGACTGATGTTCCACATATCCGTTAGGATTTTTGCTACTTTTAGTTTGCCATCTGGTAAGGAGGCTCTCTGTGTGGTGTTGGTGATTGGATTCGCTTCTTTCACTGGGTGTCCTTTATGCACTTCCCTTTTTTTCACAATGCCTGGGCTGGGTTAAGCCACCTGTTTAATTGGCTTACGTTCTGGTAAGCATGCCATTCATTAGTTGGGGATGCACTCCGTTATGTCAAGTCACTGAGTGTTATCATTTGAAGCATTGGAACATCTACTACTTTGGACTTTAATTAGCACATCACAGAACTTTTTGTTTGTGTTTTCTGGGTTGTTCATATATTTTTTAATTTTTAGATTTTTTCACATATTCATTCATTTTTTTTTGTATAGTTCATACTGAAAACAATCACCCTTTCAGGTTTATTAATTTTTTAGCGCAGCTTCTCTGCTTCTTATCTGTTTTGTGTATATCCCACAATAAGCTGCTGCTCATTCAATTCTTCCAAGCGCAGTTTTTTCTTCCTTTTTTTTATGCAATAATGTGTACTTACTATATTATAGACCCATCTTTCCTTAACCGCTTCCCAACCATATAACTTACATATACGGCAGCAAAGCGGATCTTCTGCGCAAGGTCATGTAACTAGCAGGGCCTTCTTTAAGGCAGGGCAAAAGGGGCAGCTGCCCTGGGCCCTGTCATTGTTGTGGGGTCCAAAGCAGCTGCCTCATACTTGCCAACTATCTCAGTTTAAATTCCCTGGCCCCTTGAGGTTTTCGTCCCGTGCTGTGTCCCAATATCTCAGTGTGAAGTTCTGTTACTAATGCTGTCCAGCTCTGCCCTATTGTTGTGTATAGATGACTCACCTGCAGGCCCTGTGTTTACATGTAAATACCGGCATTGATGTGTAAATAGCGGCAGCATTCATATGTAAATAGAGGCGTTATTCATATGTATATCATGCCCCCTGAGGTCATATCTGCCATCACCTATACTGAATGCTGCCCACTGGGAAGATAAAGGGGCATGTTTGAAAGTCCTGCCTACAACTGTGGTCATTAAGCCTACCATCAGCCTGTTCTGCAAAGGTAAACAAATTGGTGGGGGGAGAGTAGTGTGGAGTGTGCAGAGGTAGACAGAGAAGGAATTACAGTTTGGGGTGCACAGGTGAGCAAGGAGGGGACGTATGGAGGTAAGGAAGATGGGTGCAAAGATGAGTATAGGAGGCAGGTAGAGTTAAAGGAGGGAGATTGGAGTGAAGAGGGTGGGGGAGGTTTGGGGTGCAGAGTTATCATGGGTTTTAGGATACAAAGGTGTACCGACAAATATGTGGGTCACGTGTAGGGCAGCCCATTCATTTCAACAGGCTACTCTATGCGCTACAAATGCGGAAGAATGTCCCAAACCCTTTTTCAAAATCACAAGGTGCCAAGGCACATGTCAGCAGATGTGTGAGGGTTTAATTAACAATTCATGGCACTGCTGTGTATCTGCTAAAGGGCAGCACATTTCTGTGGTGTCAGCAAAGAGATTTTGCATGCGTTCCCAACACCCACAAATGAGAACACAGGCTAAATGTCTCAGTTACATTGGTGGTCAGTGTAAATCTTCTCATTACATTGGTGCTTGGTATAGAATCATTTCATTCACACTAGTGGCCAGTATGAATGTCCCCTTTACATTTGTGGTCAGTGTAAATCCCTCCTTACATTGGTGGTTATGTGAATGCTTCTATTACATTAGTGGTCAGTGTAAACCCCTATTACATTAGTGGTCAGTGTAAACCCATATTACATTGGTGGCCAGTTTTGAAACTCCTCTTTATATTGGTAGTCGGTAAAAAAAAAATCAGCATTGCCATTGATCACACCCTCCCCTCCCCCCAGCACTGCCACTGATCCCAGGAGTCCTAGGATCCCTAGGAGTTTTTTGTCTATTAATGGGTCACCTCGCCTCTTAAGTCCATGGTGTGCAGGCAGTGAGGAGATAATGTGCTGTAACCTCTAGCAACCAATCAGTGAGCAATATTGATGTACAGTAATCTCTAGCAACCAATCAACAAGCAGAAACCATGTGCTGTAACCTCTAGCAACTAATCAGTGAGCCGTAATGTGTGCTGTAACCTCTAGCAACCAGTCAGTAAGTGGTAATGATACACTGTAACCTCTGGCAACCAATCGCAGTCACTGTCTGATCTGATTCAGTAAAGGGATTTTGAGTCTAGCTGCTATTTATTGTATATCTCAGAGCAGGTGGAGAGAGAAACTGTATGGAGAGGGGGCCCAAGAAAATTTTTGCCCAGGGTCCAATCAATATTAAAGACGGCCCTGGTAACTAGTACGTACTCCTGCACTTCTGCGCCTGGGGTACCCATGCGCCGCTGGCAGCCCACTTCCGCTGTGATTCGGTACACAGGCAGAACGGCAGTCTGCCTATGTAAACAAGGCAGATTGTCGTTCTGTCAGTAGAGAGGGCATGGATTCGGTGTTCCTGTAAAGCAGGAACACCAATCCATGCCTTCCACTAGTAAAAGCATCTCCCCCACTACACTGAATCACTAACTAGGCACACAGTTAACCCTTTGATCACCCCTGATAACTCCTTCCCTGCCAGTGTCATTAGTACAGTGACAGTGCATATTTTTTAGCACTGTTCACTGAATAAGTGTCACTGGTCCGCAAAAAGTGTCAAAAATGTGAGTTAATGTCCGATTTGTCTACTGCAATATCGCTGTCCCTCTATAAGTTTGTAGACGCCATAACGTTTGCGCAAACTAATCAATATACGCTTGTTGGGATTTTTTCATCAAAAACATGTAGCAGAATACACATTGGCCTAAATTCACAAAGAACTTCGATTTTTTTTTAATTTTATTATTGGATGTGTTTTATAGCCGAAAGTAAAAAAATGTTTTTTTCAAAATTGTCTGTATTTTTTTGTTTATATGCATATGCATTCTAATGGATAGGTGACTGAGGGGGAGCCACCCCTTCTTAAAGGTACAGGGGCACACTGAACACTCAGCATATAGCACAATGGCTGCAAAGGTGTCAGTACGTTGCTTGACCAAAAAAACATGACAGTGATACAAAAAACACACACATCCCGGTACTCTCAGAGGAGAGGAGACTGATTATGTGCTCCTACTAAATAGGAACACTAATCGGTTTCCTCTCCTAGCCAGTCCCCTCCCCCCCACAGTTAGAACACACCTAGGGAACACAGTTAACCCCTTGATCGCCCCTAATGTTAACCCCTTCCCTGCCACTGATATTCATACAGTAATCAGTGGCTATTTTTAGCTCCGATCACTGTATAAATGTCAATGGTCCCAAAATAGTGTCAACAGTGTCCAATCTTGCAGTCCTGATAAAAATCACAGATCACCGCCATTACTAGTAAAAAAAAATAATAATAATAAAAATGCCATAAATATATTCCCTATTTTGTAGATGCTATAACTTTTGCGCAAACCAATCAATATATGCTTATTACTATTTTTTTTTTTTTTACCAAAAATATGTAAAAGAATACATATCAGCCTAAACGGATGAAGAAATTTAGATTTTTTACATTTTTTGGGGGTATTTTTGTTATAGTAAAAAGTACAAAATATTGTGTTTTTTTTCAAAATTGTCGGTCTTTTTTTGTTTATAGCGCAAACAAATAAAAACCACAGAGGTAATCAAATACCACCGAAAGAAAGCTCTATTTGTGGGGCAAAAAGGTCACAAGTTTTGTTTGGGTACAACGTCGCATGACCGTGCAATTGTCAGTTAAAGCGTCATAGTGCCGTATTGCAAAAAATGGCCTGGTCAGGAAGGGGGTGAATCCTTCCGGGGCTGAAGTGGCTAAAACCCAAAAGCAAACATTTATTATATTGCAGCTTACAATTTCTGAGATGTGATGACTGCATTTGTTTTCTTTTTTAGACTTTCTTCCTACTGTTTTCATCTAGATCAATCTGTCTAGCAGAATGTATCCGTTGCAGAGATGAGACCAACCATTTAACAATAGCAGGGGTGTTTACAATGATCAGCTTTTATTTATTTGTGTAAAACCTTTGTCCCAAAAGGTAAACAAAATGTTTGCTGTAACTGCTTATAAAGTTCTAGTTGGAGTTAAGCTTCAATTTGTTAATGTATCTAAATCTGCTAGTACATATAACATTACTCTCCCCCATACTGACAATGCTGCTGTCTAAAGATGCCCCCTGTACTCCTTCATCCAGAGTGGAGGAACTCTAATACAGAAAGGGGTTGGTTTACTAAAACTGGAGATTGCAAAATCTGGTGCAGCCCTGCAAGGCAGCCAATCAGCTTCTAACTTCAGCTTGTTCAATATAGCTTTGAGAAATAAAATGGAAGCTGATTTCTATGCAGAGCTACACCAGTTTTAGTAAATCAACCCCAAAGTGTATTACTGGTTGGATCAACAGGTGAAAACAGAGGGAAAAAAGTCTAAAAAAGAAAATGAATGCAGTCAACATATCTAATGATTGGTAAGCTGCAATATATTAACTTTTTAGTTTTGGGTTTAATACCGTTTGAAGTTTAGCCAAAAAAGAACATTCCCTACACAAGGGGAGCCCAACCTTTTGAAGAGCGAGGGCCACTTAAGCAACTTGGTAACCAGTCGCGGGCCGCAATGAGCGGAGCAGGCCGATGACAGGTCACAGCTACTCTATAGGCCCTCCAATCAGCCCAGATGAAAGGGGACGAATCCCCTTCTATTTTTTTTTTTTTTTAGAGGATCGGATTGGAGGTAGGTGGGCGTAAACGGACAAAAGTCTGTATACATCTGCCACTCTGTAGAAGTGAATTTTGGCTCTGATTGGGTAGGGCTGATCCTGTGAAAAGGGCCATAAGACTGCTTTCACACTGATGTGCTGCGGTTTACCCACACCGCGGGGGAAAGCGTAGTGCACCTATGTCTATCCTGCAGGTTAGCTGAACTTGTTTGGAAGACTCCGCCTGTGGCAAAAGCCAACACTGTACAGGAAGCATTGACTTATGGGGCTCTGCTCCGCAGCCTCTTTCTTCCTCTACCACCAGCTTCATTCACAACACTGATGCTGTGGTATGACTGGTTGGCAACTTGCGATCTGGGCTTGCCAACCCGCCATTCCAGAGCAGGAGGTCACGGGCCACATCAGAGGGCTTCACGGGCCACCTGTCTTCTCCTTGTCTCTAAACTTCCAGTACACCAATGTTTAGAGTGTTAGTAAAGGCTTACTCTATTCTTAAAAACATTCTCCCCCCTCACCCCATAATACCCTGTATAAAAAAAAGATCTGTGTACTTACCTTTTTTTTAATCCAGTCATGTGATTCCGCAGCTCCGGCTCCCCTGTGCTAGAGATCGCTTGACAACAGTTGTGAATTTCCGGAGCCATAAGGTCACCCATAGACTCCCATAGCCCATCCATGTTGGTGCTCCCTCGTCGACAAATACTGTAGCTCCTGACTTTTAATATAGGGACACTTACCTGTCCAGGGAGTCCGCAATGTCGGCACCCGAAGAGGACCCGTCCATGCCTTGCGGCTTCAAAGCCTGTTCTTACTGCACATGCGCGAGTTGCGCTGCTCTTTCTGAATGCTCCCGCTGTGTCCTGGGTCCTGTATGTCTCCCAGAAGGCAGATTGCAGCGATCTTACCCAGGAGTAGGAGCGGATATCTGGTTTTGACAGGTATCCGCTCCCCCTAAAAGGTGGCAAATGTGGCAGCAGAGGGGGAGAGGGTGCGAACAAGCTTCCACCTTTGGGTGGAACTCCGCTTTTAGGTCTTCAGGCAGAACAGCAGTACAGATGGTCCGACGGGGACCCGTCCCCCTCTTTCCCCCTCCTCCAATGAGACATGTCCTTTCATTGATTACACTGGTTGTAAAATTACCTATGAATGGGGGGAGTCTGATCAGTCACAGGATTCTCTCCTCCATGCAGTGGAAATAGCTGACAGCAAGACGTGCAGACTATGCTATGCAGCCACAAGTTACCCTCATTGAGACGCAGACATTGGTGTGAAGAATACATGCCCATACAGCTTTCCTAATCTTGTATTTTTTTTGTTGTATAATATCATAATTTTGTATTATCCAACAATGTTTGCATGCTCTGTTCTGTTTTTGCATTATTTATTTGAAATTTGCAACTGTTTCGGAAACAGTAATTTTCAGTTACTCGCTGTCAGATCATTCAGCCGATTACGCATCCTGTTACAGGGTCTTCTGCACAGTTTTTTTTCTTTTGGAGACCAATTATTTTTTGCTACTGTAATTTCTAGTTACTTATCTAGCGTTCAGCTTGTTTATTATTTTGTGATCGGTTATAGTATGTGGCTGTTTGGATCAATCCCTTCTGTGCACTTCTTCCTAATTTCCACATCACATAAGGGTTTTCCAGCTGTGAGCCTGATTATAAAATCCTTAGCATGCAGAAGAGAATAACACAAAGCAGCATAACGTGAAATTTTATAATAGAATTATTTCTCCAATAATTGATCAATAAGTATGCAAATATGTTTTACATTTGTATGGAGTTCTTCTTTAAGGCAAAGGTGTACTGAAAAAGATGTCGGCGTGAACAAATCCCTAATTATATTTATTTTCTATAACGATTATTCTGAAAATAAGCCATGTGCCACTTCATATTCATCTTATAATGAGATATAATGGAATCACATGTGACATTTGGAGCATACACATTTGCAAATGTAATGTCAGATCGAGCTCAGAGAGACCAGTAAGGATTACAAAACACCAGCGTTCATCTTTTTTTAATATTGACTAACCTGGGGGGAGTTTGAAGCTCACCGAACAATATTCCTTTCTCTCGCCTTTTGCACTTTACAGAAGCAAAACAAGAAGCTGGGAAAAGTGTGTCTGAATAATGTATGTAGCTTAGCGTACTGTTGTGAGTCCCTTGAATAAAGAGCATGTCACAATGACTTTACCTTAATTTGTTTCTAGAAGATTGTACTTCTAGCAATATAGCGGTGGACAATGTAATCTTATACTGTGATATTTAAAGTACCAAAAATTGCATTGTGTCAGAGGACCTAAAAAGCGTGGGCTCAGAAGATGATATTTATATTTACTAATCTGACCCTAATAAAAATATAAGGTGTTCGTACATTTTTAGCTATGTATTTAGAGATTTGAGAGTTCTAAGGCTGCTTTTTCTGAAGTTTGCCTGGTCGGAGAAGTTTTCTTGCTGGAATTCTTATATGCAATAAAGTCACAGCAAAGGTCACCTTGGGTGCTCCAGCAGAAGGACACAGAAAGGGGAAGGACCTGCAAACCTTGCTGCAGAAGTAGTTCCCAACTCAAGGGGGTGAGGGACACACTTTAGCCTTGCCACCATGTGTGCTAAAGCAGCAGTCGCCATACAGTAATCTGTGGGCCACTGATTTTAGTGGTCCCCAGGGGTTCTGCCGCAAATCAAAGTTGTGGCGGATGTATACCGCCCAATATTGTTTTCAGTGTTGTTCTCAATGCGCACTGACAATCAATGCTGTCAGCACACATTGGTAGCTGATGCCTGCTCTGTAGTTCTGGCCCCTGTGAACTCAGAGGGAGGCACCAGGAGTAGTGCAGAGCGTGAGAGGTGAAGGAGGGGATTTCCAATGCACCTGGCTGAATAATGAGGTAAGATCCATGATGAGTAGGGATGAGCCTAACACCCCCCAGTTCAGTTCGCACCAGAAAAAAAATTTGTGCGAACACCATTAAAGTCTATGGGACACGAACATGAAAAATCAAAAGTGCAAATTTTAAAGGCTTATATGCAAGTTATTGCCATAAAAAGTTTATAGGGACCCGGGTCCTGCCCCAGGGGATGTCTATCAATGCAAAAAAAAGTTTTAGAAATGGCGGTTTTTAAAACTTTTTTTTGCATTAGCAGTGATTTTAATAATGCTTAAAGTGAAACAATAAAAAATGAAATATTCCTTTAAATATCGTGCCTGGGGGGTGTCTATAGTATGCCTGTAAAGTAGAGCATTTTTCCAGCGTTTAGAACAATACCACAGCAAAATGACAATTCTAAAGGAAAAAAAGTAATTTAAAACTGTTCGCGGCTGTAATGTATTGTTGGATCCCGGCAATACAGATAAAAATCATTGAAAAAATAGGTATTGTTCTAAACATGGGAATCCCCCCGCCTGCAGACCCCCACAACCACCGGGCAAGGATTGTGGGGATGAGGCCCTTCTCCCCGTCAACATGGGGACAAGGTGCTTTGGGGGCCTACCTCAAAGCACTCTCCCAATGTTAAGGGCATGTGACCTGGTATGGTTCAGGAGGGGGGGGTGCTCTCGTCCCCCCCTCTTTTCCTGCAGTCTGCCAGGTTGTGTGCTCAGATAAGGGTCTGGTAGGGATTTTTGGGGGGACCCCACGTCATTTTTTAAAAAATTTTGGCACGGGGTTCCCCTTAAAATCAGGTCTGGTATGGATTTTGAGGGGGACCCCATGCCATTTTTTTTTTAATTTTGGTGTGGGGTTCCCCTTATTATCCATACCAGACCTGAAGGGCCTGGTATGGAATTTAGGGGGACCCCCACGCCATTTTTTTTTTATTTTAGTTCGGGATTCCCCTGTGGGGAAATCCCATGCCGTTTTTATCAATGAACTGTTATGTGTATTGTCGGACTGACAATTCATTATAGCCGCGAGTAGTTTTAAATGACTTTTTTTCCTTTGAAATGTCATTTTGCTGTCAGACTGTTCTAAACACGGGAAACATGTTCCCCTTTACAGGCATACTATAGACACCCCCCCAGGTACAAAATTTAAATTAATATTACACTTTTATTATTTCACTTTAAGCATTATTAAAATCACTGCTCCCACAAAAATGTCAGTTTTTAAAACTTCTTTTTGCATTGATACATGTCCCCTGGGGCAGGACCCAGGTCCCCAAACACTTTTTATGACAATAACTTGCATATAAGCCTTTAAAATGAGCACTTTTGATTATTCATGTTCGTGTCCCATAGACTTTAACGGTGTTCGCGTGTTCGAACAAATTTTTTGCCTGTTCGCATGTTCTGATGCGAACCGAACCAGGGGTGTTCGGCTCATCCCTAGTAAGGAGCTACAACCTAATTGGCTAGCTAGCTAGCTTAGAGAGGTGGGCCAGGAGGGAGCAAAGGGAAGGTCATACTCACAGGATCTTCAGCCAGTCCTGGGCATGTCTCCTGCATCCAGATGATTTCCCACCCTTCCACCCTGATTTTTCTGCTAAAGCCACTGGTTTAATGGTAAAGTTTACCTTGCCATTTGTCAAATCAGCTATGATTAAAGCCTTTAGTTGGCCTTAGTTAGATGACTGTGCTGAGCTGATAGTTAAGCAGTACTTTAAGCAATGTTACTTGGGTTCCCACAGTTCATATGTGTGTTGTTCTTAATTGGTTGTTTTCAATTGTAAGTTATCAGTTTGTCAAACATTATTTTTGAATTAATGTGTGCCGTGAATCAAAAAAGTTGTGACCTTGTCCTTTCAATGATAACATTGTAGTGTTTAATGATACGCCAAATGTGCCTGGTCTGTTTTGAAGGATGTTTGCAAAAACAATAAAAAAAATGTTAAGAAACTGTGAACCCTGTTAAAGTCTATGGGAGACAAAAGATATTGCCAATGTGAACATAATAACTCATTTACAAAAAAAGTAAAATTGTAATAAAAGACATAAAGTCCTTTAATAAAATAATAATAAAAATGCCCCATGATGTCCAAAAGATCATTTCCTACCATGTTCGATAAAGTAAATTTACCTCTCCAGTCTTCCCCTATCAATCCTCTCACCACTGATGACAACAAAAAATGCAATGCTGTTATGCACAATAGAATAGTGATTGCTAGGACATCAGAGGAGGAAGCACCCACAGCTCTGTTAACTGTCAGGACAAGAATTTCTCCAGGCGGGTGGCTTAATGTAAACAGTGGTGCTGGGGATGCTGGCTGACATCATTAATCAAATATTATAAATATATAAATATTTGATCCATGACATCAGCCAGGTTTCCCAGCACCACTGTTTAGATACAGTTGAATAGGGCTGGAGCCCTCATTGGTTGCTAGGATGCCGTCAGCTATTGGCACCCTAGCAACCACTGCCATGAGCAGGAAGTTGTCATTCAATGGTAATACTGCCACCATTGAATGACTTCCTGCACAGCTGGAGGTTCACTCTGGATGGAATGTGAAGAGGCCATTTAGTTTACCAAAGCATGGTTGAAGCTATAGTTCAGCTTCAACCATGCAATGCCCCTTATTCCTAGTATTTCTTTAACTGTTAAGGCAAGGTATGACTTTTGGTGTGATATTGGTATTTTACAAACGCTTCTCAATAGTTAGAAGTTTAATATTGATTTTCATGAACATGTGACATTGCACAGCAGAGGTTATTGTTGAAACAGTTAACACATTTAGGATCTCTGCGGATTTTGTAGCTGATAACTTTAAGCAAACACCACATGTAGAAATTGTTGAGGGCCCAACAACACCTTTACTTCACTAGAAGACTACAAAAAGCTGGGATGTCACGCGTAGCCATGACCAGCCTCTGCAGATGTGTTGTAGAGTCTATTCTTAGTGGATATACATCCTGGTATGGGAATTACTCAATACAAGAATGCAGAGTCTAGCAGCTGGTGGTTCAAACAGCACAGAGAATTTCAAGCATTCAGTTTCCAGCTATATAGGATACCTACACGCCCAGGGTTTATAGGGTTTATGTATGAAGCCCAGCAAACTCTTACGTTCTGGACTGACCTGGACTTCAGGGCCTAAAAAAATGGGCATTGCAAATTAATAATAAAATAAGGAATCTTGAGCTTCGTGTAAAAAATAAAAACAGCAGCACACAAATATCTGAGATAAAATCCCAAATGCAAAGAATAGATGTGCCATCTTTTAAATAATAATGATCCACTATTCAATAAGAAATCACAAAGTGCAATTGATAATTCAAAAATTCATAATATACCACATCATAGAAAAACTATAACATGACATCACAAATAGGCTCCTATCACTGTGGAAGACGCTCTCTGTAAAGAAATGCATGGGAAGGGGCTATTTGCGACCTCATCATGTTCTGTTGCTTGCTGTGCTGTATGTCTTGCCTGTCCTGATTTCTACATTGTGAGTAGCCAATTGTAAATAATAAACAAAGGTTTTTTTACGAGTAATGCACAATGCTGGCTCTTTTTCTTTCTATGGTAGTTAATATATGAGCAATCGTATGAGCAAATGTGGCTGTTGTCGGGGCTGGAGATTGCTGGACATTACTGATTAATGATGACACATGGCTTAGATGACCTCCTATTGCTTAGAGGTCCATCATTTCTGGTAAGAAGCCTGTGTTCACTGAGGTGTAGAAGCATGTGGAGTCACACTGGATTACAAGATTGATTTACACCTTCAATTTTGGATCATTTTTTAAGATTAATTATTTGTGACATGAACTTTTATTATTTAAGTTATTTATTGGTTGTATTTATTTATCTCTGTGTGAATCACAATAAATCATGTACACTTTGTGATTTTTTTTTTTTATTGGACTTTTGGATTTTGATTATTTAAAGGTATAGTGCACCCATTGGTTAATTTTTTTTATAGTTTTTCATTTCTTCTATAATGTGGTTTATTATGAATTGTTGAATTATCATGTGCACTTTGTCATTTCTTCATGAAATATGAGTGTAACATTTATTAAAACATATTTATGAAATGAAAAACAATAAATATGCACCAACATTTACAAGATATTAAAAAGCATAACGATAAGTCTCCAGCAGGTGGCAACCTTCTGGTATTCGGTGATAAGCAAGCCCCTCTGGGTGGATGTGATGTAAGGTGCTTGGAACCAGGAAGTAAATTAAGGAAACACCAGGAAGAGCCAACAGAAGCAGCAGACTGTCTGTGTATATCACATGGATGAGAACCTGTCAGGAACGGTGTCATTACTTGGTTCACCTGCTAGTGGCACTGTTACGTTCAGCACCAAATGGTGTAGTTCTGGTGGCCACCAGCTGTTGTCTCCCTGCCAAGATTACTAACCAACTATCAAGTTACACCTGATGTGGGTCTGCTGGACTATATAAGCCCACCCTTAACCAAGGTTTAGGGTTTCAGAATTCCCTCTGCAAGCCTTGTTCCTGCCTGAACCAGATCTGTTTCCTGCCTTGTCTTGGACTCCGTTTCATGTATCCTGTCCCTGAGACCTGTCCCGTTACCTGCTGCCGGCTCCCAATTGCTGACCGCTCCTAGTACCTGGTCTTCTGTTCCCCTTTTCTCTTGTCCCTGCCTTGGTTATTTATGTGTGTTTCCTTTGCTTGTGTGTATATATATATATATATATATTAGTTAGATAGATAGTTAGGTGTTTTGGGGTTTGCTGTGTTTCATTACTTGTTTATGGTTTGCTGGTGTTGCACGTGTGTCTTTACCTTAATAAATATACCTTTTTTCACTTACACTTGTGTTCCTGATTCCTTAAGTGCAGCCCAACAATCTGATCACCCCATGCTGGATGCCTGTGTATGGCATCCCTGAGAGAACCAATGTGGACAGCAAGGCGGCCAGGAATACCAAAATATGCTGTCCCATCCTTTTGTGGAGCCTGGGCCTGACTATATAATTGACCCATCACAAATCTTACCACAGCACCATTATGTTTGAATCAAATACCCTCTTGGAAGACTTTTGCCTGCATGGCACTTTGGCAGAAAATCCTGTTGTGGGGCCATTCCCTCAAGCTGGCTGAGCACCAGGGCCGGATTTTCCGATGGAAAATGTGTGATAGGACCTTGTTATCCGAAATTCCGACCGTGTGTAGGCTCCATCACCCATTTTCCATCGGATTATCCGACACACAAAGTTTGAGAGCAGGATATAAAATTTTCCGACAACAAAATCCGTTGTTGGAAATTCCGATCGTGTGTACACAAATCCGACAGACAAAGTGCCACGCATGCTCAGAATAAATAAAGAGATGAAAGCTATTGGCCACTGCCCCGTTTATAGTCCCGACGTGCGTGTTTTACGCCACCGTGTTTAGAAAGATCGGATTTTCCGACAACTTTGTGTGACCATGTGTATGCAAGACAAGTTTAAGCCAACATCCGTCGGAAAAAATCCTAGGATTTTGTTGTCGGAATGTCCGAACAAAGTCCGACTGTGTGTACGGGGCATAAGACTGTAGAATTTATTTTCTGCACCTACTAGTGGCCCACACCCAAAAAAGAATGTCTCCGATTTCTTGGCTATATATCCCATCTACACCCAAAGTAAAGTTTTTCGAAAGGCCCCTCCCAAGGTTTTACTTTCCCTTCCTGTTTCAGAATATTCTTGGGTCCATATGTCAACAGACTATATCCCTGATCTTCCTGTTTTATAAAGGTTGTAGTTAACTGTTTTTCAAACATGGGTGACTGTATTCCATTTTAATGGGCTCACGTCTGTTCCTAAACTGCTCCAAACCTTCTTTAGAGATTTCCCTTAAACATACAATGTCTCAGATAGGGGGTTGTAGTTTGCTTCCCATTACTGTTGGGTGCCTTATCATCTTTTTGAGATCTACCTGGATTTTTTTATCAGCCTATCACCCACAATCCAATGGCCAAATTAAATGAATGAACCAGATGTTTGAGCAATTTCTTCATCATTATGTATCTGCTCAACATGAAGGTCGACCAAACCATCTACTGTAGGTAGGATTTACCCACTACAGTAAGGTTTGTGAGTGAACATTTCAACATTGCTTTCAGACACCATCCTAGAGAACCCTCTCGGGTGGCACTGACTTCAAAGTTCCCACATCATCATCAGCTAGAGCTAATCTGCTGCAGCTTTGGGAAGAATATTGTGTAACTCCCATGTGGACCTCAGCTGGCTTCCAAGAAATGAACTGAAAAAAGCATAAGGTTGCTATCACCCTCCCGTGACCTGTTGCCTGTTTTACCACACCTGTTTTACCTGATTTTGTACCATGCTTAATTTTTGTCTGTCTGCTGTCAGTCAAGCACTGCCAGCTCATGCAGGAGACGTGAACATTTGATGACAATATGAAGGCAAAAAGCACTATGTGTTGACACAGCTGCCTAAAGTTCTCCAGCAAGGGTGCACAGATGGGTGACAATGCTAATGGTGCAATCAGGACATGTGTTTAGCAATGTTAGACTACCACAAGAAGGCCAAAGAGCCCTTTCACACTGGGGCGGGGGCGGCGTCGGCGGTAAAATGCCGCTATTATTAGCGGCGTTTTACCGTCGGTATGCGGCCACTAGCGGGGCGGTTTTACCCCCCGCTAGCGGCTGAGAATGGGTTAAATACCACCGCAAAGCGCCTCTACAGAGGCGCTTTGCCGGCGGTATAGCTGCGCCGTCCCATTGATTTCAATGGGCAGGAGCGGTAAAGGAGCAGTATACACACCGCTCCTTCACCACTCCGAAGATGCTGCTGGCAGGACTTTTTTTACCGTCCTGCCAGCGCATCGCTCCAGTGTGAAAGCCCTCGGGCTACTTTGTAGAACTACCTTTTGCTAAAATTACAAGTCTTTTTGGGCATGTCTCTACCAGCTTTGCACATTTAGAATGACATTTTTGCCCATTCTTCTTTCTAAAATAGCTCAAGCTCAGTCAGATTGGATGGACAGCATCTGTGAACAGCAATTTTCAAGTCTTGCCACAGATTCTGAATTGGATTTAGGTCTGGACTTTGACTGGGCCATTCTAACACATGAATATGCTTTGATCTAAACCATTCCATTGTAGCTCTGGCTGTATTGCCCTGTATTTGGCTCCATCCATCTTCCCATTAACTCTGACAAGCTTCCCTGTCCCTGATGAAGAAAAGCATCCCCACAACATGATGCTGCCACCACCACGTTTCACGGTGGGGATGGTGTGTTCAGGGTAATGTGAAGTGTTAGTTTCCCACCACACATAGCGTTTTGCTTTTAGGCCAAAAAGTTCAATATTGGTCTGATCTGACCAGAGCACCTTCGTCCACATGTTTGCTGTGTCCCCCACATGATTTCTCATAAACTGCAAACAGGACTTCTCATGGCTTTCTTTCAACAATGACTTTCTTCTTGCCACTTTTCCATAAAGGCCAGATTTGTGAAGAGCACGACTAGTAGGTGTCCTGTGGACAGATTCTCCCACCTGAGCTGTGGATCTCTGCAGCTCCTCCAGAGTTACCATGGGCCTCTTGGCTGCTTCTCTGATGAATGCTCTCCTTGCCCGGGCTGTCAGTTTAGGTGGACTTCCATGTCTTGGTAGGTTTGCAGTTGTGCCATACTCTTTCTATTTTCGGATGATGGATTGAACAGTGCTCCCTGAGATGTTCAAAACTTGGGATATTTTTTTATAACCCAGCACTGCTTTAAACTTCTCCCCAACTTTATCCCTGACCTATCTGGTGTGTTCCTTGGCCTTCATGATGCTGTTTGTTCACTAAGGTTCTCTAACAAACCTCTGAGGGCTTCACAGAACAGCTGTATTTATACTGAGATAAATTACACACAGGTGGACTCTATTTACTAATTAGGTGACTGCTGAAGGCAATTGGCTCCACTAGGTTTTAGTTAGGGGTATCAGAGTAAAGGGGGCAGAATACAAATGCACACCACATGTAAAATAATTTAAAACCGTTTATGATTTTCCTTCCACTTCACAATGATGTGACACTTTGTGTTGGTCTGTCACATACAATCCCAATAATAATAATACATTTACGTTTTTTGGTTGTAACATGACAACATTTCAAGAGGTATGAATACTTTTTAAGGCACTGTATGCTGAAAGAAGACCATTGTAACAAAACGTATTCAATCGTCATAGCCTTATCCCTATTCAGGTAAAAAAAATTGGAAGTTTCAATCAGGCAAGCACCATCTGCTGTGCTTTCTATTACGCTAACCTATAGTGTTCTGGGACTTTTTAGTAATGGATGTTTTTTTGTAAAATAGTATTCATTACGGTAGACATTAAACAACAGTTTAAAAATTATGAACTTAAAAAAAATCAAGTAAACTATATAATGTTTGTTCTTCTTAACTGCAAACATTTTCTCCTGAGGATTTAATTCAAGAGCATTGCCTCTGAATTACCCACTACATCTGTGAAGTGAATGTGCTTATAGGAGCTTCAGGATGTGGGGTTCTTCAATGCAACTAATTGTACAGATGTAACTGAATTGTAACATGAATAACTTTAGGATTTTGAGTATAATTAACATTTATTTGATTCCCTCATGTTGTGAAAAGAAGAATGAAGGATACTAGAAGTCTATGAAAGTGGAACTTTAGTCAGAAAATGAAGTCCTGCAAAATCACTTTAGGGTGGCCCTTTTTGCAGGTATACAGTGGGGAAAATAATTATTTGATCCCCTGCAGATTTTGTAAGTTTGCTCACTTACAAAGAAAGGAAGGGTCTATCATTTTTATCATAGGTGTATTTTTAATGATATAGACAGAATATCAACAAAAAAATCCAGAAAAAAACATGATACAAATGTTATAAATTGAGTTGCAGTGAGTAAAATAAGTAGTTGATCCCCAAGCAAAACATGACTTAGTACTTGGTGGAGAACACCTTGTTGGCAAGGACAAAGGTAAGATGTTCTTGTAGTTGGTTACCAGGTTTGAACATCTCAGGAGGGATTTTGGTCCCACAACCTTAATGTGCTTCTTCTTGTGCCACTCCTTTGTTGCCTTGGCGGTATGTTTTGGGTCATTGTCTTGCTGAAAGACCCATCCACCACCCATCTTCAGTGTTCTGGCTAAAGGTTCTCATCCAAGATTTTACAATACATGGCCCCGTCCATTGGCCCTTCAATGAGTCAAAGTTGGCCTGTACCTTTAGCAGAGAAACAGCCCCAAATCATAACGTTTCCACCCTCATGCTTGACTGTAGAGATGGTGTTCTTGTGGTCATAGTCAGCATTTTTCTTCCTCTATAAAAGCACAAAAAATCCGCGCTTAGGGAAAGGAGAACTGCAGCCCCCCTAATTGAGAACACCACCTAAGTGGGGTCCTAGAACATAAAAAACTCTATTCAGGGGAATGGCACTGTTCAAATAATAAATATAAGCTATGTATGAATTCAATCCACTATTATGAATGTTACCAGCTCTACGTATGAAGTTAAACAGTGTTACAGGTATATACAAAAATCTGCACACAAAAAATTAAATAAAATGTATGATAAGGATATGAGAATAATATGTGTGTATACACAACCTTGGTCAACTCAAAAAATTAAAAATGGCATATACACATGACGCAAATAAACTTCATAAAAAAATAAGTAAAAATAATAAGTGCAACATGACACAATAACTTCAAAGATAGAAGTATAATATGTGAACGTAAAAAAATATATAAAACGTCAACGGCAATTAGTGATCAACTCATCAAAATAAATATAAAATATATTTTACATGTATTATAAAAAACATATGAAAAAGGATAAGTGTTCAGTGCCAAAAAATATATATATATATATAGACACATAAATATATATATAAATATATATATATATATATATATATATATATATATATATATATATATATATATATATATATATATATGTGGACTCATGGTTTGGGGCTGCTTTGCTGTGTCAGGACCTGGACGGATTGCTATCATCGAAGGAAAAATGAATTCCCAAGTTTATCAAGACATTTTGCAGGAGAACTTAAGGCCAAAAAACTTTTTTGAATTTCCGGTTTTTGCTAGCCTGGCTGTTGAACGCACGCCCTTACCACGCCGGCGATCGCAGAAGTGCTGCTTTGTTTATACTAACGGAGCATTGTAGCTCCTTTTTATACTTTATATGAGATTTTTTAATAAAGTACCACTTTGGTTCCACGGATTCACGCTATAAGGCTCATCTTTTTCCTTATACATGGGAACACCCGTCGGTGGGGATTTTTAATGCCGCTTCTGGAGAGGTGGAATACAGCTGCACCGATTCGAGGGGACACCTCATAAAAGAGGGGGACAACATCATTGGAATGCAGCTACTATGCCTGTTACCCCTGTAGGGGTGGGGCGCTCCGGTGAGTGCAAGCACAAAAAGGTGATACAGATGAAAGTAGGGATCACTAAAGAGTCACCTTATTTTTTCACTATTCCTCTTTTTTGCACAGATCACTTTTCACAGACTGTTTTCTGATAGTGTATGAATATACACACATGTTCATTATATTTTTGGGACTTATCACTTTGGATCAGCACTTGTCACTTTATTTATTAATTTTGTGTGCAGATTAGCACTGTGTTTTTTTTATACATTTGTCTTTTTGAAATTGCCTATCTGAGTCCACATTTATACAGTTGTAAAAAAAGGATGTGAACCCTTTTGGAATGATATGGATTTCTGCACAAATTGGTCATAAAATGTGATCTGATCTATATCTAAGTCACAACAATAGACAATCACAGTCTGCTTAAACTAATAACACACAAAGAATTAAATGTTACCATGTTTTTATTGAACACACCATGTAAACATTCACAGTGCCGGTGGGAAAAGTATGTGAACCCTTGGATTTAATAACTGGTTGAACCTCCTTTGGCAGCAATAACTTCAACCAAACATTTCCTGTAGTTGCAGATCAGACGTGCACAACGGTCAGGAGTAATTTTTGACCATTCCTCTTTACAGAACTGTTTCAGTTCAGCAATATTCTTGAGATGTCTGGTGTGAATCGTTTTCTTGAGGTCATGCTACAGCATCTCAACCGGGTTGAGGTCAGGACTCTGACTGGGCCACTCCAGAAGGTGTATTTTCTTCTGTTTAAGCCATTCTGTTGTTGATTTACTTCTATGCTTTAGGTCGTTGTCCTGTTGCAACACCCATCTTCTGTTGAGCTTCAGCTGGTGGACAGATGGCCCTAAGTTCTCCTGCAAAATGTCTTGATAAACTTGGGAATTCATTTTTCCTTCGATGATAGCAATCCGTCCAGGCCCTGACACAGCAAAGCAGCCCCAAACCATGATGCCCTCACCACCATACTTCCCATTTGGGATGAGGTTTTGATGTTGGTGTGCTGTGCCTCTTTTTCTCCACACATAGTGTTGTGTGTTTCTTCCAAACAACTCAACTTTGGTTTCCTCTGTTCACAGAATATTTTGCCAGTACTGCTGTGGAACATCCAGGTGCTCTTGTGCAAACTGTAAACGTGCAGCAATGTTTTTTTTGGACAGCAGTGGCTTCCTCTGTGGTATCCTCCCATGAAATCCATTCTTATTTAGTGTTTTTCCTATCGTAGATTCGCTAACAGGGATGTTAGCATATGCCAGAGACTTTTGTAAGTCTTTAGCTGACACTCTAGGATTCTTCTTCACCTCATTGAGCAGTCTACCCTGTGCTTTTGCAGTCATCTTTACAGAATGCCCACTCCTAGGGAGAGTAGCAGCAGTGCTGAACTTTCTCCATTTATTAACCATTTGTCTTACCGTGGACTGATGAACAGCAAGGCTTTTGGAGATACTTTTATAACCCTTTCCAGCTTTATGCAAGTCAACAATTCTTAATCGTAGGTCTTCTGAGAGCTCTTTTGTGCGAAGCATCATTCACATCAGGCAATGCTTCTTGTGAAAAGCAAACCCAGAACTGGTGTGTGTTTTTTATAGGGCAGGGCAGCTGTAACCAACACATCCAATCTCATCTCATTGATTGGACTCCAGTTGGCTGACACCTCACTCCAATTAGCTCTTGGAGATCTCATTAGTCTAGGGGTTCACATACATTTTCCACCTGCACTGTGAATGTTTACATGGTGTGTTCAATAAAAACATGGTAACATTTAATTCTTTGTGTGTTATTAGTTTAAGCAGACTGTGATTGTCTATTGTTGTGACTTAGAGGAAGATCAGATCACATTGTATGACCAGTTTGTGCAGAAATCCATATCATTCCAAAAGGGTTCACATACTTTTATATATATTTATATATATATTTTTGTGTCTATATATATATATATTGTCACAGAACACTTATCCTTTTTCATATGTTTTTTATAATACATGTAAAATATATTTTATATTTATTTTGATGAGTTGATCACTAATAGCCATTGACGTTTTATATATTTTTTTACGTTCACATATTATACTTCTATCCTTGACGTTATTGTGTCATGTTGCACCTAACACTTATTATTTTTACTTATTTTTTGATGAAGTTTATTTGCGTCATGTGTATATGCCATTTTAAATTTTTTGAGTTGACCAAGGTTGTGTATACACACATATTATTCTCATATCCTTATCATACATTTTATTTAATTTTTTGTTTTTTGTGTGCAGATTTTTATATATACCTGTAACACTGTTTCACTTCATACGTAGAGCTGGTAACATTCATAATAGTGGATTGGATTCATACATAGTTTATATTTATTATTTGAACAGCGTCATTCCCTGAATAGTTTTTTATTTTTCTTCCTCCAAACAAAGCAAGTCAAGTTAATGCCAAAAAGCTCAATTTTGGTTTCATCTGACCACAGCACTTTCTCCCAATCCTTCTTTGAATCATTTATGTTCAATATTTTTTATTGAAAATGTTTCATTTATAACAGAAAATGAAAAGCAATGTTATATAAGTGAACAATACACCGCAAATCGAGTGTGTGTACACATACATCATCTTAGTACAGCACAAAGAAACATGGATAGGCTAACGTAACATCATTGCATACTTACGTTGGAAACATTGTAACTTTACCAGTAACCTGTCTATTTTAATATGAAGTGTAGCATTGGTTACTACAATTGAGTGGTCTGGCATTGCGACACTCCGTCCTCCAGATGCCCCATAGGGATCACACTGCGTCCTAAGGTTGGAGCCAGCAAGGCTATTGCATAAAATCTTGCAAGATGGTACATTGTGATATTTTTAGTATACGGCATATCACACTAGTTAAGATTCTATTACTGTGATGGTTCACAATAGTGTTTAACTCTTAGAAGAATAAAACAACTTAAACATCAAGAATAACACGGAAATTGGATGTTACGTTAGAACTAGAAGTGGATATAAGATTAAATATTTGTAAAAATAAATATTTGTATTAAGGCCTTATAGTCCAGTTAAATGTGATTTTGAAATGAGAATGCTTATTTGGCTTTGTTGGAATTATACTAGTCTATCCAAGGTCTCCAGCATGGGTATTTTGAATGGTAATTGCCTTGAGAGGTAGCGAACATTACTTGCAATGAGATATGCAAGTTAGTGGTTCTAATTCTTTAATATCTGGATAAATTCTAATGTAAATGGCTAAGGGTTCCATCAAAAGGTAGAATATTAAGGGAGATAATGGACATCCTTGCCTTGTTCCATTTTATATATTAAATGGAAAAGATAAAATACCAGACAGGTATACTCGAGCTGACGGTTTGGAATATAAAGCCATCATGGCTGTTAGTATATTATCAACAAAGCCAAATGATTCTAATACTTTGGCGAAATATAGCCAGTGTATATGGTCAAAGGTCTTCTCCGCATCCAATGTCAGGAGCAGATAAGGCCTTTGCTGCACCTCCGCCATGTAAATAATGTTCACCAGTCGTCAGATAGCATCCGAAGTTTGCCTATTTTTGGTAAAACCCATTTGGTCGGAGTGTATGAGTGTGGGCAAAATGTTAACAAGTAAGGCTATTAATTTTGCATACAGTTTTAACAGTGAAATTGGCCTAAAGTTTGAAGGAGAATTGGGTTCCTTCCCTGGCTTAGCAAGGTTACAATCGATGCTTCTAGCATTTCAGGTGGGAAGGAGGCAGAGGCAGCAGCGGTATTGAAAATTTGGATTAGATTTGGGGATAAAAGGGTCATAAATTCCTTGTAAAATTCCCCATTGAAACCATCAGAACCAGGTGATTTGTTCAGCGTGAGGGATTCAATGATTTTGTGAATCTCTGATTCTGTAAATGGTAAATTGAGAGGGTGAAGCTGGTTCGGTGACAATTTTGGCATGGATAATGTTGCTTAAAATCTGTTGATTGCTTCTGGAGTTGGCTGGTGTGTCATTGGGTCATTTTTAAGTTTTATATAGTGATCTGTAATAGAAACTAAAGGTGTCTGCTATTTTTGGGGGTGGTATTCTTTAGTTCATGGATGAATTACGTAGGGTATTTTAGTTCTATATCTGTGCCCTCTAAGGTTCTGTGCTAAAAGTTTGCCTGCTCTATTACCATTGACACAAAGGGGGTTATTTATGAAAGGCAAATCCACTTTGCACTACAAGTGCAAAGTGCACTTGAAATTGCACTGAAAGTGCACTTGGAAGTGCAGTCGCTGTAAATCTGAGGGGTAGATCTGAAATGAGGGGAAGCTCTGCTGATTTTATCATCCAATCATGTGCAAGCTAAAATGCTGTTTTTTATTTTCCTTGCATTTCCCCCTCGGATCTACAGCCACTGCACTTCCAAGTGCACTTTCAGTGCAATTTCAAGTGCACTTTGCACTTGTAGTGCAAAGTGGATTTGCCTTTCATAAATAACCCCCAATATGTCTTCTTCATAAAATCTTCTATGTGTTTTCTCAAAATTTTCTAGTAAAAGGAGTCTAAGGTCATATCTGAGTTGCGTTAATTTTTGAGAAAGGGCCGGGGTAATGTTAAATTTATTCTGGGTGTCTATAATTGAGATTTCTTTTGTTAGTTCAGCTAACCGCTTTTGCCTCTGCCTCTCAGCTCTTGCTCCCAACTGAATAAAAATACCCCTTATAAGCAATTTATGGGCGTTCCATAACATGAATGGGTCCTGTACAGAGATAGCATTATTGTTAACTCTCCGTGCCCACTTGCAGGATTTTTTGTTGTAACAAGTATGAGTTAATTCTCCATATTGGACTCAGTTTGGAAGAAGTCGAGTCTGCTATTGAGAGGACAATAGAAGCGTTGTCAGACCATGTTATTGAATTTATGGTAACAGATTTGGTTTGAAGCAGAACTTGTTGATCGACTAAGAAAAACTCTATGCTAGTGTAGATTTGATGAGGTGGAGAGAAAAAGGTAAAGTCCTTTTCATCAGCGTGTAAGCAATGCCATGCATCATACACATTTTGATTGTGGAGAGAAGGCAATAGCGTTGAGTTAGAACATTTAGTACGGGATGTAGAGTCCATTGATAGATCTCGGGTGACTTTGAAGTCTCTGCATACTATCAGTAGTCCTTTTTGATGAAATCTAACCTTTTCCATTAGTTTGTTGAAGAAATGGACTTGGTGTTTGTTAGGAGAGTATACATTGACTATCGTATACGTAGTGGAGTTTAAATCACAAAGCAGTATCAGGAATCTGCCATGAGGATCTTGTATTTCTTCATGTAGCGTAAACACCACTGAGTCCCTGATGGCGATAAGAACGCCCTTGGTTTTAGAGTTCACATTTGCAGTGAAAACATAAGGGTACTTCTTATGGGTGCATTTAGGTGGGGCTAGTGTACTGAAATAAGTCTCTTGTGCACATAATATGTCGCTATGGTTCAAAAGTGCTTCTTTCCATAAGGATTTGCGTTTCACAGGGTGGTTGAGCCCTTTGGTGTTAATGGATAGTACATGAAGTGTCATATCTTGTGGGTATTGTAATTGCTTTGAGTAAGGTAAGGATCCCTTTTTGGAATGCGTAGGCTCCCTCTAGTGGTTGTAACTAGAGCTGCGAGTAATAATAGAGTTCCATATCTGAGAAATGTAATAATGTACTCACATTGAGCGATTTGTTTTCTGTCCATTCTTCTGAGAGTTATCCAAGAGGAAGTCTCATTGTTGTTATTCATGTCTCGGTCCTTTGGGTGCTGAAGTGGCCATTCTTTTTTCCTAGTTTCACCAATATCCAAAAAATTTGAAAATAAAACAGAGATAAAAAAGAAGAAAAACAGTGTAACATGCAAAACAGTAAAAAACACCTGACATGGTGCAACATACATAGTGGGTGAGAATCACCCAGAGACAGTATTGTGCTGCTAGGTATCACTGGGGGATAAGTTCAACCGTTCAGTCCCTGACACTTTTCTCATAGGGACTGGGGAGCTAAAGTAGACCATCCGGTCCTAATTATGCGTGAGATTAGGAATTTGCAGTTTTCCACTCTTGTTCATTTTGACGTGGAGTACTGGTGGTAGGGTTTTCACCTTCTGGATCAGGAAGAATGCCCCATTCCTTCAGGAGAGCAATTCCCTTTTCTACGGAGGTTACTGCATAAGTACGATTTTCTTTGGTGATGGTGATTTTCGTTGGGTAGCCCCATTTGTATGCGATTTTATGATCTCGTAATACTTTGGTCACCGTATTTAAGCTTTTCCTTTTCTCAAGTGTGTACTGCGACAAATCAGCAAAGAATTGTAAGCTTTGGTACTGTGAGGGGATTTGGTCTTGCTTCCTCATAATCGTCATAAGATATTCTTTCACATGGAAAAAATGTAAACGGAGAAGCACATCTCTGGGTATGTGGTCTGACAGATGTGACGGTTTAGGCAGGCGGTGAATCCTGTCGATGGTAACATCCAAGTCTCTGAGACTTGGTAGGAGGGTTTTAAACAATGTCGCCGCATAGAGGCCCAGGTTGAATTGCTGCACTGATTCAGGGATCCCCCTTATTTTCAGATTGTTCCGTCTTCACCTGTCCTCCATGTCTGCTAGCTTTGCTTTGATCCACTCATTCTTGCCCTCCCTCTCATCATAAGCATCAACCAGATCATTTATGGTGTCTTTTTAGCCACAATGTAATCCACTCTGTTCCCCACTACTTGTATGTCTCTGTTGAACCTACCTACCTCCATTAGCAGTCAGTGTGAAGAAGTCCGTCAGGCGCTGGGGCTTTCCGATCGTTGCACCGTTTTGTGGACATGGTCCCAGAGGTGTACCAAGCTATCCCGCCATGTCTTCGGGGTGTATGATACCTCGAATGGGCTTCTTTGTGCCGCTGTCTTCCTGTATCGCCGCAGCTCCTAGATTATGCGACCATCTGGCTTCCGTGTCAGGCCACGCCCCCTCTCTGAATCATTTAGATGTTCATTGGCAAAATTCAGATGGGCCTGTATATGTGCATTCTTGAGGCAGGCGCTGCAAGATTTCAATCCATGGTGGTGTATTGTGTTACCAATGGTTTGTTTGGTATCAGTGGTCCCCACTGCCTTGAGATCCTTCACAAACTCCTCCCGTGCAGTTCTGGGCTGATCCCTGACTTTTCTCATGATCATCCTTACCCCATGAGGCAAAATCTTGCATGGAGCTCCAGAGCAAGGGCGATTGATGGTTATTTTGTATTTCTTCCATTTGCAAATAATTGCTCCAACAGTTGTCTCCTTCTCACCAAGCTGCTTGCTGAGGGTCTTGTAGCCCATTGCAGACTTCTGCAGGTCTATAATCCTGTTTCTGACGTCATTTGACAGCTCTTTGGTCTGAAAGAAGAAGTAGAGACAGAATCCACAATGTGTGGCACCACATCCTAATATATGAACAAAAAAAATAGGAAGAAAATAGAAAAATAGGAAAATTGAAAAACAGACTTTTAAGGCTGCCACTATGATCCTATTTGTATGTGATCAATCACATGAGAGGTATGAGGCATTCAATTCACCATGAAGAGGAGGAGGGGAAAGGGAGAAAGGGAGGGGAAGGAGAAGCAGAAAAGCTTGCCCCACCGACTCCAATGGGAATAGAAGAGGGTATCAAACAGCCTTATGAAGAGCCTCATTCATATGTGGCAGCTTTTGAATGATACTCTGGGATGGGTAGTAAGTGATGGACTAGATCATGGGTTAAAAAACCTTTTTGTTCCCTCGGGCTAGACAGGGTATATGGTATAAAATAACCTATTTAAGTATGCCTTGATGGAAATGGTCAAAGGCATTGCCCTCTGATGGAGATTGTATATCCCCGGGTGTCGGTCTTCATTACCAGGGTCACCCCTGCCATAGGGTGAATGAGACGTCCCTACGTCTATTCCCATTGAGCTTTCCTGCTTCCCCCTCTCCTCCCCCTCCCTTTTTCCTTTCCCCTCCTCCTCTTCATGGTGAATTGGATGCCTCATATCTCTCATGTGCTTGATCACGTACCAATAGAATCTCCTTAGAAAGCTATTGGCACAATGCATAGTGACCCATTGGTGATGGCATTGTGATCCTGTCGGCTGGCCAGCAGATAGAAGACTACTGTTATGACAGCACACTTTATATTCCAAAGGCCACCCCTACAGGTTTCCTTGTCCAGCCATATCAGTCATATATGGGAGAATGTACATACTATGGCACACCCATGCATTATCTTTGTGACATGTTTTTATGATATTTAATACATTTTGATATTTTATCCTTACTTTTTAGTACCTCTCTTTTCCCATTGGGATTATAGTGGCAGCCTTAAAAGTCAGTTTTTCTATTTCTTCCTTTTTTTAGCTCTTTGGTCTTGCCAATGATGGTGGGTTTGAATGGAAGAAGGAGATTCTGTGGACAGGTGTCTTTTATACACATAACGAGTTGTTGTTAGGAGCACCTTCTTAAATTGACAGGACTAATCTGTGTACCACATGAGCACATACTGTAGCCAGTCTGTGGGAGCCAGAATTATTGTTAGTTGGTAGGGGATGTAAAATATTAAAAATGAGTGCCTATGCTGTTTAAAATCCAGTAATACATCTCACCCTGCTCTGCACATGCTCAGTTGCTCTCCATTTTTGGCATTGTGTCAAAATTCAGAGCCACTAGAGGCCAATCTGCTGATACCTTAAGCATTTATTGCTGCTCAGGGGCTCTGAGCTTCAGCAAAATTGCAGCTTTCAGTAGCAAGGATCAGGAGCAATGCTGGAGGCAATTTCCAGCACACACCAATTTTGGTAGCATAATTATTAATGTGGAATGTAAGTTCCTTGTTACAGAACATTATTTTTTATCAAATTGTTATGGGTAAAGTTCCGCTTTATTATTGTTTAGGGGATTACTGTTCCTTTCTATCTGTCCTTTTTATTTGTTGTTTTAAAATTGGTTATTTTAAGTTCTTTTGAATTGCTATCAGATGTAAACATATGGTGCACATACTGTATTTTACTTGTATGGTGTTTTGAAAAGAGAAAATATAATAATAACAATTGAGTTTTTGCTTCAGGAGTCAGGTGGAATTGTTGGAAAATTGAAACCTGATACATAGGTACAAAAGGAAAAAATAAAGCATTCAATTTTTCTTACTAAAGAAGTAACAGCTTTATTTCTCCCCATAACCTGTTGTTCGGTGTTTATATTTCTTTCTCTCTCTAACTCTGTCTGACACACTGTACAACTTTATTGGATTTAGAAATACAAGCATGGAATCTGGTATTTGAATTTCAACTATCTCAAAGTTTCAAAAGTACTGAAAGACAGAAAAGTGAATTATTGATGATTTTCTGTTATGGTCTCAGACACAATTATAGTACATGTTTAGAGTACTGTTTAAAGTATTTAAAGTGGTACTAAAAGCAAAATAAAAACTGACATAAGTGATGCAGTAACAAAATAATCTTTGCTTTTCTGAATCCCTCATTTTTCTTTTCAGTTCTTTTTTTAACCTGTTGATTCTGCTGGGTTTTTTCAACTCTTTTAACAGACCTAAATGTGCAGTAAAAGTGGCAGTTAGAGGGTTGTGACAATCCATTCAGTACTGACATGGGTGCTTAAAATAGTCAGCTTTTATTCATTTAGTTAAAGTGGTTGTAAACCCCATTCATGAAATCTGACCTGGGCACATATATCTGTAGTGTTTACTTATCTCGCTCCAAAGCCGTAAGCCCCGTGTCTTTCTGCTGCTCCGCTCCTCTGTTATCAGCATGATAACTTCTGACAAGTTCTACGACACAGGAGATAAAAGCAGCTGGAAATTTTTGTCAGGGAGGGAACTTAGAGATAGATAAGCAGAGAGCTTGTCTTTTCTCAGCACAGCTCTGCAAGTTTCTTTGTTCCTCTACTTATGTGGAGGGGGGTGCCTTTCCTCCAATCAGCTGTCACACAGTGTAAGCTCAGACTCCCCTCCCACTGCTGAAACAGGAAGAAAAATTTATAACACAATGTTCATTTTCTAAAGAAAATATAAAGCTGAAGACAGCAGAAATACATGTAAAACTTATGTAGGGAGATTGGTTTCATCTCTGTGTATCATCTGAGGCTGTTCACTTCACTGGGTATATGTGAGGGTTTACATCCACTTTAAGTCTTTTATCCCAAAAGCAAAAAAAGAAAAACTTTTTCTGTAATTGCTTAAAAAGTAGTTGGATTTGATGCACACGCCTGGGTTAGGTAAGGCATCTCAGTTAGCTCACCTCTCACATGGGGCGGGTCCCTTCCTTCCCCTACTCTCCCTCTCCTCCAGTCCCGCTTTCCCCCTTCGTCCTAGCTTCCTATTCTTCTTTCCAGCTGCATGGGGCTCTCTTCTAGACATGTGCAATTTGTTTAGTTCTGAATTAATTTTTTGTCAAAATTCGGCATATTCGTTCATTCGCAAGAATTCGAATGAACAAAAGACTTTTTGACAAATTTTCGAAAGAAACAATTCGAAAAGAATGAAATTCCAAAAATTTGAAAATCAGAAAGAACGAAAATTCGAAAACAAGAACTTTAATTCATTATTAACTTTATTATTAATTTTATTTGAAAGCCTCTTGCATGCTGAAAAGTTTGAGGATATAAATACTTTCCTCTCTTCATAGCATTGTCTTATATCTCATTCTATACCACATCTGGAAACTTTACTGCAAGGTAAACAAACTATTAAAGGAAAAGTTCACTTTATTTTTTTTTGTGTGGTGCCTGTAAAGCATTGCTCCAGCGATTAGCAGATCGCTAGTGCCTCCTGCCAACCTGTCAGTTTATCTGTGTACCCGTACATCCCATATGGGCAAGCAGATACACTGACCAGAAGAATCAACAAACTACCACGGCGCTCCACAGCACCATGGTGACACCAGGATGTTGGGACTTGTAGTACATTCATACACGTAGCTCTGTGTATGAATGATGCAGCCAGGTTGGTGGAACCCCACACAGCCGTGCTGATTGCAAAAACTGACAGCTAGTGTGGGGAATTTCTCCCTGTACTGCTGTCACGGGGGGGGGGGTCTATCAGGTAGCAGCTGCAGCATTGGCAACGTGTTACATGTTCCGCCCTAAAAAAGGGGGGGGGGACATGTAACATGTTCCCAAAGATAAACTTATCCTTTAAATTAAAAAAAAAGTGTGATACTAATTAAAAGCAAGGAAGGATTATGATATTATACTGTATGTAGAAGTATAAAATCAAATCGTGGGGATTGTTTGAATTTCTGATTATGCCTCCAATCGGCTTACTAGGCACTCTGCCCTCCCCACCCCATCCTGGCCACCTCTACCTATGGTTCTCTGAAATTTCAGCAGTGGGTTCTGGGTTCCTGCTGGTGCAAGACAATGCCTGGCCTCATGTGGTGAGAGTATGCAGCCAGTGCCTGGAGGATTAAGGAATTGATACCATTGAATGGCCCCCAAGCTCGCCTGACCTTAATCCAAAAGAACACCTCTGGGACATTATGAAATTTGTTAAGACCACGGGAAGGCTAGAATATAGAAATGCACCTCATCTCTTGATTAACAAGAATGGAATGGATAGATATTGGGATTATAGTGGTGCCAAAGACCAGATTCAACCATGTAGTAAAATTAACAATCTTTAATTGGTACTTGATAAAAACATAATAATGGTAAAATGCCCATATTTATCATATGGTCAACTTATATAAATTAAGCGTTGGTTGATACTGTAGTGTCTACTCCTGACATGTTTCGCCTGTGGCGGTTCGTCCGACACCGCCAGTACCATTTTGAGTTGCTGCAATGAAATTTCAGCAAAATAGACTAGCCTGCTGCAAATTTTTTTTACTTTACTTTTCGGGGGGGCTTTGAACTCAGCCCTCTGTAGGTTGATCATTTTATATCCATCAAACGCTGTGGCATCCTTTCCTTCCTAACACATTACCCAGTCCATATCAATATAGATATCCAGCATGATATTTTTCCCCATTGAGAGCTGATGTGTTTTCAAACTGTTCCTTTAATTGTTTTGAGCAGTGCATGTAACTATGCAACTATGTAAGGCTGCAAGATAAAAGGGAGAGATCAGGCCAGTTTTATCTCAGAATAAACTCTAGAGTATATTATATCAGTGACAATAACAACACATATTGTACAGTGGTGGGACAAAATGTAACTATCTTGGTTAGGCTGCAATGTAAGAGGTGGAGAAAAGGTACATTTTACCTTGAAATAAACATCAGCGTCAATTATTTCGAAGAAATGGCCACACATATTGTACAATGGCTGGACAGTATGTAAACAGCTTGGATAGGTTGCAGGGATGGAGGGCAAGGAAGGTTTTATCTCAAAACAAACATTAGAGTTTTTTATTTTGTAGATAATAGCCACAAATATGGAAACACTGGGGCAAATAAACCATTGTTGATGCAACAAATATTTGCAATAGAGAAACCTGCTTTTGTGAATGTGCCAAATAATTCAAATTGAAGGTTTTGAAATAAAAGATGCAACTATTATGCAACTGTAAAAAAAAAAAAAAAATCTAAATGCAACTTTTTTCACAAGTCTCACAAAACAATCCTAAGTGCAGCTTTTCACACACAGTCTCACAAACAAATAATGGTACAAATGAGTCTGTCGGTATTTGGCACAATAAAGGTGTACATGGCACAAGGCATTTACACTGCTAATGGTTGCAGCACAGGAGAGGTGACAGAATTTGGTAATGGGTAGCAAGCCAGGAGAGGTGGCAGGAGCTGGTAATGGTGGCAGGCTAGAAGAGGTGGCAAGTACCGTCGATAGTGGCAGGAGCTGGAAATGGTGGCAGGACAGGTGGCAGGAGCTGGTAATGAATGTAAAGTATGTTGAACCTATAGTAGCTATGCCACTCCAAACTTGCTTCTTTCCATTCTCCTCCAGCTCCCATCAGGTGCACGCCTAGGACTGTATCCCCTCTCAGATATGCCCTTTGTCAGGTAAAAATGATGGGCTGCACAGTGATGTTTTCACTGATGTGAAACCAAGAATGGCGAAACCAAATGGTAATGGTGGCAGGACAAGAGAGGTGGCAGGAGCTAGTAATGGTGGAAGGTACAATTTGTTTAAGGCTGGATGACATTGAAAAAAGTTGGTAACAGCAGCAGCAGGGGATTTGACGGATCTGATCCATCACTGATTCATTTTTATGAAAGTAAGCTGGTACATAGTGTCAGGGGACAGGCAAATCTTCCTCTCAGTAACAAAACCTTCTACTGCCCTGAAGGCCTTCTCAGACAACACACACTGGCATGCAGGGCAAGCCAGAAGCTCCAGTGCACGCTGTACAAGCTCTAGCAAGTGGTCCAGCCTGGACACGCAATAGACCATGAGGTCCTCACTTTGAAGATTTTTCGCATCAGCCCTTGCAAGCATGTAGTTGAGGTGCAGTTGAGGTGCTGCCTGTGAGAGCTTCCTACTTCAAATACAAATGTTCCAGGTAATATAATATAAACTCTCGAGCCTGTTCTGATGACACTAAATACAAATGCATGCCTAAGGACATGTGCCAAACAAAGTACATGTGTGAACTTGCCCTGCTCAATGGTGGACAGCAGGTTGGTGGTGTTACACACCAACTTGCCTGGCACAAGATGGTGTGGGGCCAGCCACCTCTTTTCCTGGCCTTGAAAGCTGCTAGAATCTCTGGCCCAGTGTGGTTCTTGTCCCTTTGGTATAACAGCTTTTTTCCTGCTCCATTGCATAGGCTTTGGGAAAGGTGTCCAATGTGTCCTCGTGCCAATTCTAGCAAGCTAAATAAAAATGGAATGCCCATTTATAACTATCCTTTGAAGTAAGGTGCACATGGAAGGGCTTTGCACAGTGCAAACAAAACAACATAAATTACCTAGCACACTTATCAGATAGTCATGTTCTAACTACAATATTATCCTCTTAATTAGAAAAAAAAAATGTATATAAAATAAAAGTGCGTTCCAAATATTTTTTTTTGCTTTTAAAGTTTGTTTCTAATGTTTGCTTGTACAGTATGCATATGTTTAAAACAAATATGATTATTATTTACATGATTAAACCAAAAGTGCCCTGTCTTTAGAGACACCATTGAACCGGACTCTATAAGGTGCCCCCAGATCACTTGTTATCAGGGCTACTTTAGAATGCTCTATGGAGCTGGTTCACATATCTCCGGGGCAGCTGGGGAGTGAATTGCACAGGAGTCCTGTGCATCTTTGGTTCCGTTTCAGGGCTGAATTCAGGCAAAGATTTGACCCTGTTCCGTCCCTGAAACGGAGCACAGAGATGTACTGGAACCCTGCTGCGAGCCGCATGCGGCTTAGATGTGAACCCATTACCCAGCAGTAAATTGTTTAAAACTACATTCACATGGGCAGCGATGGGCAAATAGTTTGCTGTGTTTGTGGGGGATAAATATTGCCTCTGTAACACTCTGTGCTATGGCTGCATATAAACTGGCTGATTTGTTTTTGACCTGTTTGTGTGCGTGACCAGAACTTTGCAGAAACTCTGACCCTGGATGTACACTGCCTCCTGTCCAGGGTTGGTAGGAGGCTCCTTTCGCATGTAGCCATTCAAATAATTGGTTACATATGAATAGCGGCAGCAATGGTCATGGATTTGTACAGAATATAGATGTAATGCCCCATACACAGGATCGGAAATTCCGCCAGCAAAAGTCCGATGTGAGCTTTTGGTCGGAACTTCTAACCGTGTGTATGCTCCATCTGCCAGCAAAAGACTGAGAGCAGGTTCTCTATTTTTCCGACGGAAAAAGTTCCTATCGGAAATTCCGATCGTCTGTAGCAATTACGACGCACAACTCTCGGAAGCATTGAACTTCATTTTTTCGGCTCGTCGTAGTGTTGTACATCACCGCGTTCTTTGCGGTTGAAAGTTCAGAGAACTTTTGAGTGACCGTGTGTATGCAAGGCAAGCTTGAGCAGAATTCCGTCAGAAAAACCATCCAAGGTTTTTCTGACGGAAATTCCGATTGTGTGTACGCGGCATAAGAGTTTCTGCTGACAGCCACTACTGTTCACGCATAGCGGGGGAGATTTACTAAAACTGGAGTTTACAAAATCTGGCGTAGCTCTACATAGAAACTAGTTAGCTTCCAGGTTTTATTGTCAAATCCTAAATGAACAAGCTGTAGTTAGAAAATGATTGGCTACTATGCACAGCTGCACCAGATTCTGAGTACTGCGGTTTTAGTAAATCTCCCCCAATGTGTGTGCTTGCAGCATTTAGAACAGCCAGTAAGAATCTATTGATTCTCGCCCTTGACGACCCCTGGCTGATGCATTGTGGTTGTGTAAAGGCGATCAGATTGGGAGTCTAATTCATAATAGACATTTAGATGTCTTCATGCTGCTGATGGTATTTTCCATTTTTACTCACCAAGTCAGTGCATGCTCTTCTATCTCTAAAGTTTTGTGAGTCTGAAACAGAAGACGGTCTCAGCAGTCTTTTAATATGCTTACTGAGGCATTTATTTCAGTAAACTTTTTATTGTAATTAGGGAGAATAGCGGTGATACATTTATTAAGCAGCATGTTAAGAATACTTATTTTAAATTGAGTTAATTCATAATTAAGCTTTAATCACTGTTTTCTTTGCAGTATTGGGTATTTTAACTAACATATTTGTTTACCTAATCCTTTTAGTGCCAGAAGGGCTTATAAACCCCACCGCTTCAGAAGGGGCAGCTCTATCCCACGCAGAGAGTCTCTGCCAGCACTTTGAATGCCTCAAACTTTGTGGAGAGAAGGGAGAAGATGAAAAGCAGATCATGCAAAGTCTCAATGTGGTCCTGCTGTCACTTGATGAAGACAGTTAAGTATTATGCAAATCTCCCTGAACATTTGAGCTTTAGTATGCTTGATTGTACCTTCACATCCCTCTGACAGTATGTTTGCAGATCCCTTATATAATGTAAGTTGTTATCATTATCACAAAAGTAATGTTAATTAAAAAATGTGTGACCCAGAAATATTCCACTTAAGTTCAATCTTTACAATTAGTGCAAATAGTAAAATGAGATATTAGAACTATATAAATTATTGTAGCAACAATCTAATTTAGCTGTTAGTGGACAAAATTGTAAAGTAAGAGCCACCAATTCATCACAGACCTGAAGATTTGTTGTTTTACTCATCAATGAAAGGGATAGGCAGTCCAGGTCATAGATGGTAACAGGCTCAAAGTCAAACTATATACAGATTTCCAGTAAAAACATTCCTCTCTGGTGTAACTATAAAATGGTGGGAAAGAAGTTCTTTTGACAAGGAGTCTCAACAATTCATCACAGGCTACATCAGGCAACACCGGCACTGTTACTGTTATTTAACCTATAAGTAGCCCACGTCAATGATCTTGATACCTGACAAATGGAGAGCTCAGTGTTCCCGTACTTGTCTGAACAAGAGTGCCTTTGAAACCTGTGTAATAAGAATGTATACATTTCAGGCTCCTCTCAGGTACAGATAGACACCAGGTAACAAACACCTACAGTTAAAGGGAAGCACTATTAAGCTAGACCTCTTTAAACCTCCAGGAATCCAAGTCTGTCATTTCTTTACATATATAAGTAATATGAATGATTAATCTAAAACTCCATTACCAATCATCTGCCCACTCAATCCCACACATAAATGCTGGCTCACTCAGCACTTCCTCATCCACTTAGAACATAGACCATAAAGAAGAGAGATGAAGTCTCTGTCAGAGCTGGGCTCAACCCTTCCTTCTCAAAGCTGGCCGCTCAGCTGTCGACTAATTACCAACTCCTATCTCTACACAGTGACTCACCTGTTGATGATATGCTGCTCATCAGTCCTGCCTACTTAAGCCGTGCAGTCCAGATGATCTCTGCCTTCGCCTTGGTCACATCTCTAGAGACGCTCTCCTGTGTTCCTGTTAAAGACTTGCTTGGCTGACATTGCTTCTGGCTCCAGATCCTGCTTGCTGTTCTACTACGCTCATCTCTGGCTCCCTGACGTTTTTGCTTGACTATCCATTCTGGTTCCTGAACTCTGGCTATGTTTTAACGAAGTTTACTCTGTTTACCTTTTTTTATTAAACAAGTGTGATTTAACTGTACTTCTGTCTCAGTCTGATTCATGGTTTCTGACAGTAGGCGAAGGCCATGAATTTAATGCAGTGAATCCACTTGTTGGTAATATTTTTTTCCAGATTGGATAGGCAGGATCACCACATGGATCAGTTAGCCATAGCATTACAAACGCTTCTGAGTTGCACGGCTCACCTGGAATCTCCCACTGTGACTGCTCCAGTACAGCCTCTGTTGCAGGCCGTCCCTGGAGATGCAAAAACCTGTTGTCTTGAGTTACCCTGAATTTGTGACTTCTTTTAAAAGGGTATTTAACGTTCCCGCATGCTCCACTTCTGCTGCCAAGTGCCTCATGTCCATTAAACAGAGTACGAGAACTGTGGCCGATTACGCCATTGAATTTCGTACTCTGGCAGCAGAGGTTGCTTGGAACAATGAGGCCCTTGTGGCTGCTTTTTCTCATGGTCTCTCGAATACCATCAAGGATGAGACAGCAGCCCGAGATATACCCACTGAGCTGGAGAAGTTGATCACATTTGCCATCCTCTTTGACTCCAGACTCAGAGAAAGACTCCCTTTTAAGGAGCGCTTGCGGAAGCCTCCTGTACCTTTGTCTCCAAACTTTGCAGTCCCATTCTTGCCTCCCTCATCTCCCATGCCTCCTGGTACTGAGTCGTCCTGTGAAGATGAATCAATGCACTTGGGCTTCACGCCTCTCTCTGCAGATGATGAGAGAACCCTTAGGAGGAAGGAGATTTTGTGCCTTTATTGTGGCCAGGCAGGTCACTTTTGAAGTCTTGTCCTACCTGTCAAGGGCACACACCGAACCTTGGGGTCCTGTCAGACCTTAGTTATCCTGAAGGCTAAGCCCCTGGTTTTGGTTACCCTTTCTTGGGCTGAGTCGTCTGTCGAGATACAGGCTCTAATCGACTCTGGGGCTGCAGGCCTGTTTATTGATGCTGCCTTTATATTGAAGCACTCGATTCCACTGCAGCCGCGTGACACTCCACTTGCCATTGAGGCTCTTGATGGGAGACCTCTACAGCCTGCCCATGTGACTCATGAGACTGTTCCATTGTCCATGGCCGTAGGAGCTCTTCACCATGAGATAATCCTATTCCAAGTTATTTCCTCACCTAAGTTTCTGCTGGTTATTGGTTACATAGTTACATAGTAGGTGAAGCCGAAAAAAGACACAAGTCCATCAAGTCCAACCTATGTGTGTGATTATATGTCAGTATTACATTGTATATCCCTGTATGTTATGGTTGTTCAGGTGCTTATCTAATAGTTTCTTGAAACTATCAATGCCTCCATTGAGACCACCGCATGTGGAAGGGAATTCCACATCCTTGCCGCTCTTACAGTAAAGAACCCTCTACGTTGTTTAAGGTTAAACCTCTTTTCTACTCATTTTAATGAGTGGCCACGAGTCTTGTTAAACTCCCTTCCGCAAAAAAAGTTTTATCTCTATTGTGGGGTCTCCAGTATTTGGAAAAAATGTTATCTCTATTGTGGGGTCTCCAGTATCCAGTATTTGTAAATTGAAATCATATCCCCTCTCAAGCGTCTCTTCTCCAGAGAGAATAAGTTCAGTGCTCGCTACCTTTCCTCATAACTAATATCCTCCATACCCTTTATTAGCTTTGTTGCCCTTCTTTGTACTCGCTCCATTTCCAGTACATCCTTCCTGAGGACTGGTGCCCAGAACTGGACAGCATACTCTAGGTGTGGCCGGACCAGAGTCTTGTAGAGTGGGAGAATTATTGTTTTATCTCTGGAATGAATCCCCTTTTTTAATGCATGCCATTATTCTGTTTGCTTTGTTAGCAACAGCTTGGCATTGCATGCCATCTACTAGGACCCCCAGGTCCTTTTCCATCCTAGATTCCCCCAGAAGTTCTCCCCCAGTGTATAAATTGAATTCATATTTTGCCACCCAAATGCATTATTTTACATTTTTCTACACTGAACCTCATTTGCCATGTAGTTGCCCACCCCATTAATTTGTTCAGATCTTTTTGCAAGGTTTCCACATCTTGCTGAGAAGTTATTGCCCTGCTTAGCTTAGTATCGTCCGCAAATACAGAGATTGAACTGTTTACCCCATCCTCCAGGTCATTTATGAACAAATTAAACAGGATTAGTCACAGCACAGAACCATGGGGGACCCCACTACCCACCACTGACCATTCTGAGTACTCCCCATTTATCACCACCCTTTGAACTCGCCCTTGTAGCCAGTTTTCAATCCATGTACTCACCCTATGGTCCATGTCAACGGACCTTATTTTGTACAGTAAAAGTTTATGGGGAACTCTGTCAAATGCTTTTGCAAAATCCAGATACACCACATCTACGGGCCTTCCTTTATGTAGATGGCAACTCACCGCTTCATAGAAGGTTAATAGATTGGTTTGGCAAGAACGATTCTCCATGAATCCATGCTGATTATTGCTAATTGATACCATTCTCATTACTAAAATCTTGTATATAGTCCATTATCATCCCCTCCAAGAGTTTACATACTATTGATGTTATGCTAACTGGTCTGTAATTCCCAGGGATGTATTTTGGGCCATTTTTAAATATTGGTGCTACATTGGCTTTTCTCCAATCAGCTGGTACCATTCCAATCAGTAGACTGTCAGTAAAAATTAGGAACAATTACTTGACTGAGTTCCCTAAGTACCCTCGTGTGGTTATCCTTGTTTACAGAGGCACAACCCCTCTTTTGATTGGCTCTGTGCTGAGGTTCTCTCACCACAATGCAGTAAGACATGCTTCCAGAAGGTAACCAAGGTCCTATGCACCTCTTTACTCTCCTCCCTGCCAGAGGAGTACCGCGATTTTAGCGATGTCTTTGACAAAGGTCAAGCCGGTAGTTTGCCTCCACACCGGTTGTATGATTGCGCAATTGACCTTCAACCTGATAGCATACCCCCTCGTGGCCACGATTTACCCTTTGTTGCTCTTGGAGGATAAGGTCATGGAGGAGTATGTTGCAGACGCACTTTCTCGAGGTTTCATCTGCAAATCCTCGTCTCCTGCTGGTGCTGGTTTCTTCTTTGTGAAGAAGAAGAGTGGTGAACTGAGACCTTGTATTGATTATAGGGGTCTCAATTGTTTCACGATTAAGAATGCCTATCCGATTCTGTTGATTACAGAGTTATCTGACCGCCTCAAGGGAGCAACGGTTTTCACAAAGCTTGATTTGAGAGGGGCATACAATCTCGTGAGGATTAAGAAGGGAGACAAGTGAAAAACTGAGTTTAATACCAGAACAGGCCATTATGAGTACCTCGTAATGCCTTTTGGCCTTTGTAACACCCCGGCAGTTTTCCAAGAATTTATTAAAATGTCCTCCGAGATTTGTTGCAATTATGTGTGGTAGTTTATCTCGACGATATCCTCATATTTTCCAAGTCCCTGGAGAGCCACCACACAGATGTCTGCCGTGTGCTTCAGAAACTAAGAGAGAACAATCTCTATTGTAAATTGGAGAAGTGCGAATTCCATCGTGAACAGGTTAAATTCCTAGATTATGTCATTTCCACTGCTGGTTTTTTGATAGACCCAGAGAAACTTTCAGCAGTCCTACAGTGGCCACGACCCTTGGGTTTACGCCCTCTGCAGCATTTTCTTGGCTTTGCCAACTATTATCGGACGTTTATTCGTAACTTCTCGTCTCTGGTCAAGCCCCTGACTGATATGACCAGAAAGGACGGTAACCCACAGAGTTGGTCTCCGGAGTCCATTAAGGCTTTTGAGAGTCTCAAGGCTGCCTTTGTTTCTGCTCCTGTGTTGGCACATCCTGATCCTACGTTACCTTTTATCCTTGAGGTTGATGCTTCTGAGACTGGAGTTGACACCCTTCTGTCTCAACATCCTACCTCTGAGAGCGCTATGCATCCTTGTGGCTACTTTTCCCAGAAATTGTCACCTGCGAAGTGCAATTATGAGATTGGTGACAGAGAGCTGTTAGTGATCATTTTATGGAGACATCTCCTCGAAGATACCACTGTGCCAGTTCTCATTCTTACTGACCATAAGAATCTCACATTCTTGTCTGAAGCTAAACGCCTCTCTCCCAGAAAGGCGCGATGGGCTCTTTTTTTGTCTAGTTTCAATTACATTGTCTCATTCTTACCTGGTACTAAGAATGTAAGCGCTGGCGTTTTGTCACAACAATTTTCCTCTACTTCCAAGATGGAATTGGTTCCGGTTCCTGTGATTCCTCCTGATTGTAATTCTGGCTAAGATTCGCACCAGTCTCACTTCTCCTTTGGGTGACACAATTCTTGCAGCTCAGGTCCATGCTCCTCCTGAGAAACCTTGTGACCACTGCTTTATTCCCAGAGAGTCACCGTACTGCTGTGTTCCAGACTTGCCATTCTCCCAAGGCTGCTGGCCACACTGGGAAGAATCAACTCTTTTGGGCAATTTCCCAAAAATTCTGGTGGCCTAGTCTACGTGCTGATGTAGCTGCCTGTTCCGTGTGTGCTCAGAGTAAGACTCCGCGACACCTTCCAGTTGGCCTCCTACAACCCATACCCAATGGAGTGAGGCCCTGGACCCACTGTCAGTAAAAATTGTCTATGGATTTCATTGTGGGGTTACCCAACTCCCAGGGCAACACAGTTTTCCTTATGGTGGTTGACCGGTTCTCGAAAATGTCCCACTGCATTCCACTTAAGAAGTTACCCACTTCTAAGGAACTGGCTTTTACTTTTGCTCAGGAGATCTTTCGCTTACATGGGCTACCCAAAGTGATTGTCTTGGACAGGGGAGTCAGTTTATGTCCCGGTTCTGGCGAGCCTTTTGTGCACAGTTGGGAATTCAGCTTGGCTTTCTCCTCTGCATATCACCTGCAGTCTAATGGGGCCGCAAAACGAGCCAATCAGTCCTTGGAGCAATTCCTATGTTGATATATTTCTGACCATCATAACAACTGGTCAGACCTCTTACAGTGGGTGGAGTTTGCTCACAATAGTGCCTTGATTCTGCTTCCTAATTGTCCCCGTTTATGGCGAACTATGGTTTCCAACCTTCCATGTTGCCTGACTCATTTGTTCCGCAGAGTATTCCTGCATTAGAGGAGCATCTCCGTGGTCTTCGTTCTACTTGGGCACAAGTCCAGGAGGCTTTGCAACATGCTAATGATAGGTACAAACTCCATGCTGACTGCAGACGCCTGCCTGCGCCTTCCTACCAGGTTAGGGACAGGGTCTGGCTGTCATCTCGCAACCTCTGACTTCATGTTCCCTCTCTGAAGTTCGTACCTCGGTTTATTGGGCCTCTCCATATTCTTCGCAGGATTAACCCGGTAGCTTACGCATTAGACCTTCCTTCTAATATGCGTATTTCGAATGTATTTCATGTCTCCTTATTAAAACCTTTGGTCTGCAACCGCTTTACTGCCTCGGTGCCTTGTCCTCACCCTGTACAGGTTGAGAACTATGAGGAGTATGAAGTACAGTCCATTGTTGACTCCCGTAGGTTTCCGTGGGCTCATACAGTACCTGGTGCTTTGGAAAGGGTACGGTCTGAAGGAACGCTCTTGGGTCTCATCCTCGGATGTACATGCCCTTGTCCTCCTCTGTGATTTCCATAAACGTTTTCCCCTCAAGCCTGGTGGTCCTCCGAGGGGGAGGGGTCATTGAGGAGGGGGTACTGTCGGGGCTGGGCTCAGCCCTTCCTTCTCAATGCTGGCCGCTCAGCTGTTGGCTAATTGCCTGCTCCTATCTCTCCACAGTGACTTACCTGTTGATAATATTCTGCTCGTCAGTCCTGCCTACTTAAGCCGTCCAGTCCAGATGATATCTAACTTCGCTTTGGTCACATCTCTAGAGATGCTCTCCTGTGTTTCTGTTAAAGACTTACTTGGCTGACATTCCTTCTGGCTACAGATCCTGATTGCTGTTCTACTACGCTCATCTCTCGCTTCCTGACATTTTGGCTTGTCTGACTATATCCATTCCAGTTCCTGAACTCTAGCTATGTTTTCACTACGTTTACACTGTTTACCTTTTTTTTTATTAAAAAAGATTTAACTGTGCTTTTGATTCATGGTTTCTGACAGTCTTATTTTGAAGTAAAAAACACTATTGCAGATGTATTGATGAATTTGATGTACAGGCTAACCACCTGAACTAGAAAGTACTATGAATTAGCTCACTGTTTGAGTGAAATATGTTTGAAGGCCAAGGTTCAGAAGTTTTCTGGTGCATTGGATGCATCATTTTTGCAATAGTGGCTTTAACTTCAGGGAGTAGCTTCCTTATGTCTCTTTATGGCCTATCTCTTTATATAGTAGCAATAATAAGTAATGTATCACGTATAGACTTTGTGCTTCATAGTCTCATAGTTACCATCAATGAAGAGTCGGTCCAGTCAATAGTGATAATTCAGTTTTGGTAGTTGCTAGATAATGAAACTATCTTATTTCTAAGATGGTTTCATTAACCACCTGAATTAGAAAGTACTATAAATTAGCTCACTGTTTGAGTGTAAAAATATGTTTGAAGGTCAAAGTTCTTTATGGTCTATCTTTTTATATAGTAACATTAAAGTATCATGTATAGACTTTGTGCTTATTCTTATAGTTACCATACATATGGAAGCACCTCCATCAATGAAGAGCCCAGTCAATAGTGATAATTTAATTTTGATAGTTGCTAGATAATGAAACCATCTTATGTCTCTGGCATCTCTGTTGTTAAGATCTCTGTGCCGAGTACCTGGTCTTGTTATATTATGGAGAAAGAAATAGAAATAAAAGAGCAGGCCCACGATGGACACCCAAAACTCCCAGGTGGTCATTAAGGCAGTATCTGTTGCAGTTTTTAAGAAGCCAAAGGCATAATTCGGCCTACCAGGCTCCAACTATAACTAAAAAATAATTTTTGGGTGGACTGACCTTTTAAGAAAAGATCTAACTATATTGAGATAATTGGTTGCATATATTCATTAGTACGAGTGTCCACATTCATGACCGATAAATCCACACTTATTGAAAAACTAAGAATATGGCAAAAAAAAAAAAAAAAAATCAGTTAATCAATTAATGTTTTACATGACAATATTGTTTTGAATATTACACAAGAATTGTGTCAGGTATTCACCAAGGCCGAGTTGCTGAGAGAGGCTCCCCTTGCAGCTGGGCGCACGGATGAGGATGAGGCAGAGGCAAGTCCAGGAGCAGGCCGAGGGTCAAACACAGGTAGATCAGGCAGGTAGAGAAGTCCAGAAGGCAGCCGAGGGTCAAGTACAAGAGAGGTTCAAGCAAGGTCAAAGTCGATCCGGGTCACAACGGGCAGGCACAGGTACACAGGTTCAGGAACAGATCACAGGAGCTGAAAAGACAAACCAGCAACAAACACAGGACATAGCTGTCTTTATATAGGCCCGCCAGGGGAACATCCCAATGTGCGTGCACGCGTTCGTACTGATGCGCTGCGTCGTGCACCCACGTGAGCTGATCCGTTCAGGACACGCGCTCGTACCCGCTGATTGTGGAACGGTACGCGCCGATGTGCAATCCTACCACGTAGGCACATAGGGAAATGCCTATACTGACAGGCTCTGATTCTGACATTCCCCTGACAGTGCCCCCCCCCAAGTGGCGACCTCCGGGTGCCCAACCTAGCTCGGATCCCAGGATGTCTTCTGTGAAACTCTCGCACTAAACGAGGGGCATGGACATTGCTAGCAGGCTCCCAAGAATTGTCCTCCGGGGGATACCCTTTCCACTTAACTAAGTACTGTTCCTGTCCCCCCCTCCTTTTGTAATCTACTATTGCCTCCACTTCGAATTATTCTTCCCCTTCAATCCGGATTGGTGGGGGAGGTAGTTCTTCTCTTCCTGGAAAAGAGTTGGGGGTGACCGGCTTAAGTAAAGAGGCATGGAACACCGGATGTATCCTATACGAGTTAGGCAAAGTCAGTTCGAAGGCCACGGGGTTTACAACCCTCTTAATCTCAAAAGGACCAATTAATTTTGGGCCTAGTTTGCATGATGGGCAAGGTAATTTGAGGTTGATGGCCGATAGCCATACTTTATCTCCAACCTTGAAACTTGGGTTACTTCTTCTTCCCCTGTTATAGAACTCTTCATAGCTCTTTTGGGCTTTCTTCATTGTTTCCTGAATTTGCAAAAAGTTTGTTTGGATAACATGTATACGGTCTTGTACTGCAGGAGTTGAGACTTCGGGAATGGAATCCGGGAGAAAGGAAGGGTGGAAACCATAGTTTGCCCAGAAAGGTGTTTGGTTGATGGCGGAATGTATAGAATTGTTGTAGGCGAACTCTGCAAACGGTAAGAGAGAAGACCAGTTGTCTTGGGAACAGGAGCAGAAACACCGAAGGTATTGCTCTAGAGATTGATTTGTTCTTTCTGTCTGGCCATTGCTTTGTGGATGATATGTGGAAGAGAGGGATGTCTTGATTTCTAAGGACTTACACATGTCCTTCCAGAATCTTGACGTGAACTGAATCCCCCTATCGCATACATTGTTGTGGGGAACGCCATGGAGTCTTATTATTTCTTTTATAAAGACTTCTGCAGTTGTGGAGGCAGAAGGGGTGCCTACTAAGGGCAGGAAGTAGGCCATCTTCAAAAGGCGGTCGACAACCACCAAGATAGTAGTAAACTTCTCGGAAGGGGGCAGATCAACAATAAAGTCCATAGAGACTTCCGTCCAGGGATGTTCAGGTACAGATAAAGATTTTAAAAGTCCCCACGACTTGGCATTGGATCCCTTATTACGTTGGTAAGTAATGCAAGATTGTATATATCTTCTGCAGTCTTGTCTCCAACCCGGCCACCAGAAAGAGCGATTAATTAGTTCGGAGGTCTTCTGTATACCGAAATGTCTGCCAACTTGTGATCGTGAAAGGTTTGTAGAATCTGAAGTCTTACTGGGAGTGGAACAAATACCTTGTCCTGGGCCCACAACAGACCATCTCTCTTTTCTAGGGAGGATACTTCAGGTTCCGTACATTGACTGGAGGCTTGTATAATAACTGACCTCAGATTGGGCTGAATGAGGCTAAGAAAGTTGTGAGGAGATAGAATAGTTCCAGGTTCTTCTTTCTGGGAACATACGGGAAAGCGCGTCCACCTTCCCGTTCTTAGAGCCAGGTCGGTAGGTAATATGAAAGTTGAACCTGGAGAAGAACAAGGCCCAACGAGCCTGACGAGGTCTAAGGCGTTTAGCTGTTCGAAGATACTCTAGGTTGCGGTGGTCAGTGAAGATCATGATGGGTTGAGATGCCCCTTCCAGCAGATATCTCCATTCTTCTAAGGCAAATTTTATAGCAAGTAACTCTCTATCCCCAACATCATAATTCTTCTCCGGAGGGTTAAGTTTACGAGAGGCAAAGGCCACCGGATGGAGCAGGGCTTTTTGGCCACTTCTCTGAGACAGGATTGCCCCTATTGCTGACTCCGAAGCATCCACTTCAAGCACATAGGGTAAGACTGGATTGGGATGTTGGAGAATAGGAGCCGATATAAAAAGTATTTTTAGTTCATCGAAGGCTTCTTGAGCTTCTGGGGACCATTGGAATCTAGTCTGCTGGCGAGTTAGTTGAGTAATAGGGGAGATGATAGAGGAGAAACCTTTAATAAATCTGCGATAAAAATTGGCGAAGCCAACGAATCGCTGAATTCGCTTTTTATCTACGGGAGCTGGCCATTCCTGGATGGCCCTAACTTTCTGAGGATCCATTGCGACCCCTCCTACTGAGATAATGAATCCAAGGAACTGGATGGTGTCTTGCTCGAAGTCACATTTTTCCCCCTTTAAATATAGGCCATGCTTTCTGAGGATCGAGAGTACTTTCTTCACATGGGTGCGATGTATTTCTAAAGTGGTGGAAAAGATCAGGATGTCATCGAGAAAAACAATTACAAAGTTATCTAGATACTCACAGAAGATGTCATTGACTAAATGTTGAAAAGTAGCCGGGGCATTGCAGAGGCCAAAGGGCATCACCAAATATTCGAAGTGCCCGAATCTGGACCGGAAAGCTGTCTTCCATTCATCTCCTTCACGTATCCGAACCAGATTGTAGGCTCCCCGGAGATCTAATTTGGTAAAGACTTGAGCGGCTCGGAGACGCTGGAAAAGTTCAGGAATAAGGGGGAGCGGGTACCTGTTCTTGATGGTAATCTTGTTAAGCTCCCTATAGTCCACACAAGGCCTCAAGGATCCATCCTTTTTCTCGACGAAAAAGATTCCTGCTCCGGCTGGAGAAGAAGAAGAACGGATGTAGGAGCGAAGGGCTTCTAGCTCGATCTCTGATAGAGGAAAAATTCGGCCGAAAGGGATCTCGGACCCGGGTAGGAGGTCAATGGGACAATCATAAGGTCGATGAGGTGGTAGACTGTCAGCTTTCTTCTTATCAAAATGTCCAGGAATTCATGGTATGCTGCGGGGACATGTTGAAGATTATCCGGTGCTGGTTGTAGAGTTAGACAAGGAGCCGTACTGTCGTATTTTGGTGAAAGGCAATGCTGAGAGCAGTACGTAGAAGAAAAAAGGACTTCTTTCTTGCTCCAACTTATCTGAGGATCATGGGCCTGCAACCATGGAAACCCCAGAATGATAGGAAACATAGGTGAACTTATAATGTCAAAGCGAAGAAATTCTGAATGGTCAGAGTCCGTGTAGGTGAGGATAGGCTTAGTTTCCTGTGTGACCGGCCCAGAGCAGGGTAGGGACCCATCTGCCTGATGAATTTGTAAGTGTTGCTCTTTGACTTGTAGAGGAATGTGCAGGCTTTGGGCTAAAGATGCATCCAGGAAGCAACTGCGGGCTCCTGAGTCAACGATGGCTGGCAACCGGACCTTCTCTTCCGCCACCTGTAATGAGATCATGAGGACAAGGTGAGACTGGCTTGAACTAGCAACTTGAAAGTTCGTGGCAGACCGTGGGTGGCACTTACTGGGTCTAACAGGGCAGTTGTTTAAGAAGTGACCGGACCCTCCACAATATAGACAAAGGTTAGCCTGGCGCCGGCGGAGCTTTTCGTTAGGAGAGAGTGGGAGTCGAACTAAACCCAGTTGCATGGGCTCACCATGGGAGGATGAAGAAGAGGCTGTAGAAGGTGCAGGAACAGGTGGTACCCGTGGCATCATCCAAGTGGGTCTTGGAGACTGGAAACGCTCGCTGCGACGCTCCCGTAAGCGTCTGTTAAGTTTAATAGCGAGCTGGATCAGGTCTTCCAGGGAAACCGGAGTATCAACTCGAGCCAGTTCATCCTTTAGGGACTCTGAGAGTCCCTGGCGATACAGATATTTTAGAGCGGCCTCGTTCCAATTGGTGTCCCCTGACCATTTTCGAAATTCCACAGTGTAATCTTCCACTGGTCTCTTTCCCTGGGTCAGAGTATGCAGGATGGACTCAGCCGTGGCGGTGCGCTGTGGCTCGTCATATAGCTGGGCCATGGAGTCAAAGAATGTATCTGCTGAGTCAAGGATGGGGCTCTTCTGCTCGAGAAGGTTGTGAGCCCAGGATTGCGGTTCGTCAGAAAGCAAAAAGATGATAAACCCCACTTTCACAGTTTCAGAATAAAAAGTCCTGGGTTGGAGGGCAAAGTATAGTAAACAAGGATTTCTAAACACCCTGTACTTCTTCCGGTTCCCGGAGAATCGTTCCGGAATGGGAACCCTGGGTTCAGGTAAGACCATTACTGCTGCAGGAGCTGGGTTAGCTTGATCCCGAGAGGAAGATTTCCCACTGGCAGATGCTGACACGGTGTCCGAGGGGCTAGGAAACGTGGTTAGGTGTTGGGGACGACCCTCAATCTGGAAGTAGCCGTCTTGGAGTCTCTGGACAGCCTGGGTGAGAGCTGTAACCTGCTGGCAGAGTGCCTCGAGGGGAGAGCCAGCTCTGTCGGCCTCACTCATGGCTGGTTTGTACTGTCAGGTACTCACCAAGGCTGAGTTGCTGAGAGAAGCTTCCCTTGCAGCTGGGCGCACGATACCCTCTGGGAGTGGCACAGCGGGTATTGGGCACGAAGGAGCACGGGTCGCCAGCAGGTAGTAGAGTAGCTGGGCGGTTCTTCGGGTAGAGAAGAGATCCGTGCAGGATGGCTGACACTTCACCGGAGCCAACTGAGCAGGAATCTGGAGGTGAAGGCTGAAGCCGGATGCAGAGGGTCAAACACAAGGCAGAAGTCCAGGAACGGGCCAGGGGTCAAACACGGGTAGTCAAACAGGTAGGCAATCCAACACTGGGGTAAAGCAGAGACAAAGTCCAAGAGCAGGCCGGGGGTCAAACACAGGTAGTCAAGCAGGCAGATAATACACACTAGGATGAGGCAGAGGCAAGTCCAGGAGCAGGCCGAGGGTCAAACACAGGTAGTCAAACAGGCAGATGATCCACACTAGGATGAGGCAGAGGCAAGTCCAGGAGCAGGCCGAGGGTCAAACACGGGTAGATCAGGCAGGTAGAGAAGTCCAGAAGGCAGCCGAGGGTCAAGTACAAGAGAGGTTCAAGCAAGGTCAAAGTCGATCCGGGTAACAACGGGCAGGCACAGGTACACAGGTTCAGGAACAGATCACAGGAGCTGAAAAGACAAACCAGCAACAAACACAGGATATAGCTGTCTTTATATAGGCCCGCCAGAGGAACGTCCCAATGTGCGTGCACGTGTTCGTACTGATGCGCTGCGTCGTGAGCTGATCCGTTCGGGACACGCGCTCGTACCCGCTGATTGTGGAACGGTACGCGCCGATGTGCAATCCTACCACGCAGGCGCATAGAGAAATGCCTATACTGACAGGCTCTGATTCTGACATTCCCCTGACAAATTGCCACACTTTTTCCAGCTTCTACTGTCTTATCTTTCCATTTATTTTTCTTAACTGGGCATACATGGAGCAAATTTCTTTCCTTACCGTGTATGGCCTTAAAATTCCTTAAATTCCTGTTGTAAGGTACTATCACTGTTTTACTATTCACCTGAAATTTAGTAGACTAGATAACTTTACTGTAAGTATATGGGCAGCTTTTGTTGAAAAATGTTTCATTACACTTAAGCAGACTGAAAATTTGGTCACAATTTGTTTTTTTTACATGTTGATTTTAAGAAGGCTTGTTTGTTGAATTTAACATCATTCAACCAGAAAAAAAATGATTGAAAAAAGGCTGTAAGTGTCCAGGGGTGCATATCTGTCCTTAACTACAGGTAACCCATCCATGTGCCGTGACAGCCTCAGACAGTGTCAGCCTGTCATTGATTTTCACAGGCTTCGAGAAGATGAAAGACCCTCACCTGTCAAATTTCAAGTGACTTCTGGCACTCTGATTGCTTTAGTATACACTGACGTGAGTTGACTTTTTGTCCTTTAGTAAAGTTGCAGTGCGTCCCACGTAGCATGAACAATGAGTGGTTCCTCCTATGATGAGAAAACACAAATCCCCCTGTGTAAATTATCCACACTGCAAGAATTCAGCAAAAAGAAAGCTGGGGATTGGCAGCAGATACAACACTTTATTGCAAGCATGATTACAATCAAGAATGAGACTTGGCCAATGACTGTGTTGCGTGAGTGATTAATTCTTTCTGAAGATGTTTGAATACTGGTGTTGCTGAACACTAAGATCCTTCAGTGTGTGTGTGTGTTTTCAGTATTGTATTTACGATCCTGTCAGTTATGGCTGCCTGTAGGGTAAGTTCCTTCATTTGTCCTACTGAAACAATATACCTTATTTATTGGCGTATAACATGCACCTTTTCACCCTGAAAATCGGGTGCAAATAGTGTGTGCATGTTATATGCCAATTCTGCAACTTGGGCTGCCTAGGAGGGAACATGGAGGGGGCGGGATGAGAGCCATCAGATTACATACAGCGAGAATCTCCTGTTTACTCAGCGGCCTCTGTAATAGGAAGTCCTGTCTCCTGGGCCTGCATTGGACCAGTGTTCTGTCTATCATAGAAGCCGGTCCAGGAGGCAGGAGTTTGTCGAGTAAACAGGAGATTTTTGCTGTATGTAATCTGATGTTGCTTGTCCCGCCCCCTCCCTGTCCCCTCCGAGGCAGCAGTAATCTGAGGTGAAGCTGCAGATGTTCATTGATCAGGCTGCATTCATGGCAATGGTGAGGCTGAATATGGGCATTCATCAGGCTGCACTGATGGCAATGGTGAGGCTGCAGATGGGCATTGATCAAGCTGCAATGATGGGCAATTGTGTGGCTGCAGATGGGCATTTATCAAGCTGCATTGATGGGCAATTGTACGGCTGCAGATGGGCATTGATCAAGCTGCATTGATGGGCAATTGTGAGGCTGTAGATGGGCATTGATCAGGCTGCATTGATGGGCAATTGTGAGGCTGCAGATGGGCATAGATCAAGCTGCATTGATGGGCAATTGTGAGGCTGCAGATGGGCATTGATCAAACTGCATTGATGGACAATTGTGAGGCTGCAGATGGCATTGATCAGGCTACAGATGGGCAATGGTGAAGCTGCAGATGGGCGATGGTGAGGCTGCATTGATAGGCACTGGCCCTTATTTTGCTTCAAAGTTCTTTATTTAAAATGTAACTTTTTTCCTGAAACTTCCCTCCTGAAATGAAGGGGCGTGTTATACGCCTGTGCATGTTATATGCCGATAAATACGGTATATGAGTGTCATCAATCAAGTTTGTTGAGCTTACTGTACATTCCAAATATTTTACTTCACTGCAGAGTTTTACCTGGTGCTCTTCTGTTACAAGTGAAAAAAGGATTCCAGTTTCTTCCTACTTTTGAATAGGATTGGTTACATAGTTAGTTAGTAAGGTTGAATAAAGACACCAGTCCATCCAGTTAAACCTGAGTGAGTGTGGGTGCATGTCTACAATTGTCCCTATCCCTGTATATTGTGTCTCATTAAGATACTCATCTATTATATTATTATTTATTTAAGGTACCCATATAGCGCCGTCAATTTACGCAGCGCTCCACACATACATCGCATAATCACATCGGTCCCTACCCTCAAGGAGCCTACAATCCAAGGTCCCCAACTCACATTCATGGTTGTCTACGGTATTCACATTAACAGTTCCAGTGAAATAATAGCATTGGTATACAAGCATTGCACAGCACACCCAAGCCTTATAGTTGCACTGAAATATTTCAATGTTTTAGCAGGCTGAAACAAAAGGCAATTTTTATAGCATTAAAGAAGAATTACCTCCTCCACCATTGCAATCTCCTCTGCTGCTATTTCCAGGTCGTCCATCATCCACAGGTGAATAGAAGTTACATCTTTTCCGTCAACTAGGCTCTACTCTTGGTATCTTATATAGCGCTAACCCTGGATAGGATGGGTCCTCTGCTCTTTGCCTTAACCTTCTTGGGAACATCAGCCCCTCTGAGACACCAGGTTGAGTGTACAAACATACAACATCACAGGAATTCACTGACAGTAATATTTGGTACTCAGTAGTAGTGCTAAATCAATAAAAACAGGCACCAAACCAGGTAGAAAAGACAAACTTAATACATTGTCATCCAATATGGTTGGTAACAAGACAAGCATAAAATGGATTAACAATGGTAATAACACAATTTAGTATACAAACAGTAAGGAACAAAGCAAACGATGACATTTGGCATCCAGATCAGCATAAACAGTAGCAAGGCCTCCTCAAATGCAGCAGTGAGCAGTAATAACGTTGTGTGGTGGAACTATACTGCCAGAGCACATTTATGGCAGCGATGCTGGTCCTATACCAACTGGGTATACACTGTCCAAAAGAAAAAGAGGATGGTAGCAGAGGAACAAAGGGGGCTTACTGAATAATTATTATGGGAGGTTCAGTTCTTGGAGATGTTCTTCTTCCCAATATCATTGAGGCCCTTTAAGAGCATTGGTGCTCTTGAAGACAGTCCCAGTTGATGAGATGATGAGATGAGATGAGTTGCATCTTGACATAGTGCGGTCCATTACCCTGCAGGGTCCCGACGCGCTTACAAACACATACTGTACACATATACACAAACAAGGGCCAATTTATAGACAGGATCGGATTAACCTACCAGCATGTCTTTGGAGTGTGGGAGGAAACTGGAGTACCCAGAGGAAACCCACACAGGCACAGGGAGAACCTTCAAACTCCAGGCAGATGGTGTCGTGGTCGGGCTTTTAACCAGCGATTTGATCTCTGCTGGTATGGTCTCCCACTGGCAGGCAGAGGTGCTCTCTCTCTAACTCCCTCGGTGCTAAGAGGAATAATTTTTCCCGGGCAGCTTAATAAAAATCATCTCTCCATTCCTCCTACTGCACAGTGCCTGTAGGGATATGTAGTGTAATGCCGCGTACACACAAGAACAGACTTTTCGACTGGACTGGTCCGACGGACCGAGTTCGGCGGACAATTCGACCGTGTGGGCTTCATCGGACCTGCAGCAGACTTTTTCGGTCGCAAATCTGACGGACTTTAGATTTGGAACATGTTTAAAATCTTTATGTCGGAACTCAGTTCCTATTGAAAAGTCCGCTCGTCTGTATGCTAGTCCGACGGACGAAAGTCCGTTTGTTCGGAAAGTCCGTCGGAAGTCCGACGAAAGTCCATCGGATAGACCATCGGACCAGTCCGGTCAAAAAGTCCGCTCGTGTGTACGCGGCATAAGGAGTCTATTTGTCCCATTATATGACTGTCGTCTTAAAATACAACTCCCAGGATTCTCAGCGCTCGGCATTGAAGTCTATGGACTTGTTTGGCTTTAGCACTCACCCTGCTTGCCAGAGGAGAATGTTTCAGCATAACATTAGTATAACATTAGTATCTCAGTAGAGGGAGAAAAGGATAAAAGGCATCTCCAATTTCCCCTTCTCCATATTTCTCCATATTGCTGTAGCCCAGCATCAGGCTACACGTACAGATGCTAGGATTTAGCCAAAGTGCAAATTTCACTGCACAGGTACATAACAGCGTACACAAAAAAACTCTATTTTACAGCAGTTGTATTTTTATGTCAAGCTCTGCTTTAAAAAAACAAAAAAATAGTTTGTGCAGCACTTACATGTTATATCGCTTTTTATACTATTAAAGTTGTGTTTTCCTTCCTGTTGTTTATACTGTATCATCATAATATGTCAGGCTACATGCTACAAGCCATGCATTTCTTTTATAAATCAAAGAAACATTTAGGGCCCCATTAAATCAACATGTAACATGCACACGGCCCATGGTTCACAGAACATATACAAACAAGCTCTTTCAGTTGATGAGCATGCCATGGTAAAGAATACATTTGTGCAATCAGAAGAAAAGAGACAAGTAACCTTGAATAAGATCAGCTCCCAAGAGTTATTGGCCTGGTAGACTGCTGCTGCTGCTAAACCACTGCTTGTGAGTCGCATTCTGGAACATATGTTTCCTAAATCTTAAAACCCAGTAATGACTGTAGCAGGAAATCCAAGATTTGTCTTACATGAATGGGTGAGGGATATGCATTTAATTTCTGCTATTGATTGCTTTCTTTGTATCTCAAACTTCATAATATTATTAGATCGAAATATAAAACAGTATTTCATAAAGGCCTCATTTATTTAACTACTGTATGTCAACCTTTTTTCGCATAATGACTTATTTTCAGCAATAACAGCCAAAGAAAGCCGCGCAGTCACATGTTGCAAATTAACAATTGTTTTGACCAATAACACATATGTAGTAGCTAAGTGAATTGAGCCAGAACTGTATTTGATTGCAAAGGCAGTGTCTCTAAAGTAACAGATTTCCAATTTCTGCTTTCTGGATTTTCTCTACAGTGCAGAAATCAGCCAAACTATTGACGGACTATGATGTCTTACCAGCACTAGCGAGAATTCTGAAAACAAGTCAAACCTGTGCAGAAAAGGCAGCACAAGTGCTGGCAGAGCTAGCAAAGAATGGTAAGTGCTCTATTCTTTTAAATCATAGTAATTGTACAACCAGGTCCAAACTTGCCATCACAGGGGAAGCTACACATAAGTCAAAACATAAAGTTATTGTGTAAAGACAAAATGGCTGCCAAGCCTCCTACTTTGTGCACAACTAAAGTGATAATCTCTCTAGTTGTCCCCAAACAAGGAGCCTTGGTGGCCATTTTGTCGTAGAAAAAAGAAAAAAATCTGCAGGCATGGCATTTCCATTATACAATATTTTTTACAAACGACACAATGTATTGTAGAAGGGTAACTGAGCGTTTAAAACAGAAAAATCTGTAATTGTATAAGTCTGCACTCTGCATAAATTTCTTAAACCTCACAATATACAGCAAAGTAAAATAACATTAAAAAAGCAGTATAATAAAGATATATTATAAAATATGATATAACCATGCTTCTCAACAATCCCTCATTTTGAGAGACTGTCCCTCTTTTGAAACCAAATTCATCCATCCCTCTTTTCTTCTAGTTGTCTCTCACTTTGGACGGATGTGTAGGGTTCTCTAATAAATGCAATATTTAAATACTAAAAGTGTTACTGTTATTGATTCTGTATAAAGCCCCACAGAACAGACAGACAGTGAACAATCCACATGGGCTTTGCTGCTTAACCTTTATTATATAGAAAAGACATAGAGTTTAACCATAGATGCAGTTACAAACTTATAAACACTGTCATCTACTGGCTGAAGAATATATCTGTAGTTGTTGTACAAAAAATCATGAACAATGTATTCCAACAGTTACACCTTTCACACTAACCTTTTGTTATCACATTATTGTTTTAAAAAACAGTTTAAAGCAAACATAATGATGAAAAAGCACTAATGGTTTACCCAGGCCACACAACTGGAGGCGCGGCAGAGGGTTTGATCTTTGCTTGCATACTTTGTCCTAAAGGGTGTACCGCTATCACATCTCAGAAAGTTGGGGGGTGTTGGGGGGTATGTACCTCCCAACCATCCCTGATTCGCAGGGACCCCCCGCCGCGGGCTTTGATGTAAGTCCCAGAGTCCTGGTATATCAGGGCTGAGTCCCAGAGTGGAGCCCGGTGCCGGAACAAAGGACGGATCCAGGGACTTGCCCAGCAGCAGTGCACCACAGCTTGTGCTATGTGGGGACCTGCACGGCAGAACATCTCTATTTGGCACAACTCTCATGCCCAGCTGCCTCTCGCACAGTGCAGAGTGGCTGAATCCGCCTCCTCCTCCCCGGCTGTGATGCTTTCCTGTACACAGACAGGAGGAGGAGGCAGAAAGATACAAGGAGAGAGGCACCTCTAGGTGTATGATTTAGACAATTTTAATAGCACTTAATATTGGCAACTCACATTTGTAAAGTAAAAAACAAGCTCATCAAATAATATGGTCCCAGCAAGGAGAGGGATTCATCGGCAGACTATCCAGTCCTTCGATTCCATCGTGGAGAAGTGCTGTGCTAACTGTACATCACCGCTGAATTGATAGCCGGCTGTGGTGGGGAGAGGTCAAAGTGGGGCTTGGAGCACAGATGGTGAGGTGGTGAGGAAGGATGACGTCACTGGTATGTGACGCGTTTCACGAGCATTTGCGCGCTGCAGATGGTACAGCAGCCGCGCTCTTTTTTCAAGCTAGCTGACAGGACCATAATATATAGTGTATAAAGGAGGGGAGGGGCCAATTATAAAGGGTAGATAAATGGATCAATCATAGGAACAAGAGAACATGGAGATTGGTCTGATCAAAGTAAAATTCATAGGCGGATGAGGAGGGGCCGAATGTGGGTGAGGTCGGGTCGGGGCTGAGCCTGGGTTGCTGGGTGTCCCTCACGCCGTGATGTCTGCTAAATCAGGCTCGCGGTACATGCACTAATCTCCAGCCACCCCCCCCCTCCAACCCGGAACGACGCTGTTGGCCCCAGCGATCACTGCTCCTTGTATCTCGGCCTCGGGCCCCGGCGGCGGAAGGTGGAGGCGGTGGGAACGGTGCCCCGAATCCACAGCTGCAGCGGCCATTACGGACGGGAGCTTGGACGGGTTCACAGGGCCTCCGCAAAACGTGTACCGGTGCCTGCTGGGAGGAGAGAGGAGAGGAGAGGAGACAAGCACAGTTCACCACGCAGCAGAGCCTGAGGAGACGGTTCGCTGGGATCGAATGACGGAGGAGGGATAGAGAGCTGCAGAGAGGGACAGTCTATGATAGAAGTTGGATGGTAAATCCAAAGAAATCTTATGGAACAGGTGAAAGCCCCAGGAGTGAAGAAAGTGGGTAAGATTCTGGTTCATGTTTCTCGCTGAAGATGGGTAAGTGACATACTAGATCACTTGTAATACTGCGAAGCTGCAGGGAAACCTTGTGCATATGTGACTGCTATACCGCCACACCAGTATATGGGACTATACTATAATAAGGTAGCAGCAATTCTAAAATCATTCTATAATAATAACCTGGTTTGTTGCGGCACTGAAGATGGGCAAGTGAGGCATTGGATTGCTCCTAATACTGTTAGTCTGTTAGGCTGCATGGAAACATTGCATCATATGTGACTGCTATACTGTCTCACCTGTATATATAACTATACTATAATAAGATATCACCATTATATAAATCATATCATAATAACAAGCTGGTTTATCTTTGTGCTGGGAGGTGGGTAAGTGAAGCATAGGAGTACTCCCAATATTGCTAAACTACATGGAAATGCACGGAAACTGGGCACCATGTGTGATTGTTACACCGTCTCACCTGCATATGTGATTGTACTACAATAAGGGATCATCAACATATAATAGCATATTATAATAATAAGCTGACTTATTTTTGAGTTGGAAGATGGGCAAATGAGGCATCGGATTACTTCCATTACTATAAGCTGCATGGAAACTACGCATCATAGGTGACTGTTATACTGTTACACATATATATGTGACTGTATTATAACAACGTACCGTTACAATATAACACTACACCAGAGTAATAATCACTGTGCAACGAAATAAATATCTTGGGGGATTAAGGTAACCCCCAGTATCAGGGGAAATAGTCAGAAAACAGCAGCACACATAGTAGATTGGGAGCCAATAATTCGGTGCAGGTGGAAAATGAGAGGAAAATCAACAAAAGGGCCCGCGAACCCACCCAGAACAAGTGCAAGCCCGGGAACCATCAGAAAATATATGGTGAATGAAAGTAGCAATGAAAGCAATCCAACAGGCGCAAAAAATAAAACTCCAGACCGACCGGCTAAAATTGGAACAAGAAAACAAATGGCTGATATGGACACAAGACCCCCCAGTAACGGGGTAGAAGTAGAAATGCCAGTAGAGATCCAACAGGCAAATCAGCTTCCTACCAAGGGGGAAATCGCTGAAATGTTCGCGAAACTGGAGGCCTCAATCAAAGGTGAGATCAGTGCGGTACACGAGCCACCTATTAGCTAGAGTGGAGGAAGTAGAAACAACAGTGGACAAGCAAGGAGAAGAAATAAAAAATTTGAAACATCAGATAGAAGTGCTGCAGAAGGAACAGAGGAATATAAGGTACAAAATAGAAGATCAAGAGAACCGCAGCAGAAGAAAAAACCTCCGGATTAGAGGCCTCCCGGAAGCGCAAGGTGAAAAAGAGAATTTACAGGAAAAAATGGAGGAAATTTTCAAAGATCTAAAGAACTCTAGCAACATCAGCGGTAATTTAAACCTAGATAAAGTCCATCGAATTAGGAAGCCAGCCGAAATCAGGGGAGATGTTCCGCGGGATGTCATAGTGCGGTTTCATAACTTCCGGGACAAAGAGCTGATTAGCACGAATTTAAGGAGAAACCCGCAAGTGAAGTACGGCGAAACAAGTTTATTCATCTTCCAGGATGTAGCCGCAGAAACCCTAAGCAGAAGAAGAATTTTGAAACCTTTACTAGCTGCCTTAAAGGTGAACGAGGTCCAATACTCCTGGGGCTTCCCTGCCAATCTAACTGGACGCAAGGACGGCCGTAAAGCTGTGTTGAGATTTCCGGAGGAGACTCAGAATTTCTGCGACCAACTTGGAGTCCCAGTAATGGAGATCCCGGGGTGGTGGGAGAAAAGCGGAAATCAGGAACATATAGGGGACTCAATTATATGGAAACCAATACTAATGGCAAAAGAACACAGGGACTAAAAGAGGCCCCGAACCTAAAATGATTGAATATGGATTTATCTTACTGTCCTTTCTCTTCTCTCCCGGTCTCTTTCTCTATGCGATTTAAAGTTGGTGGGGGTTGGGGGTGGGGTGGGCGGAGGGTGTGTGGGAGGGATGGCTGGGATTACACCCAGAGGGAAGTTTTCGGCCAGACTTGACCCTCCTTCGAGCTCAACCTCTGGGGAGTAAACCGTGTGGTCAGGTGGAGTTGGTAGGCCAAGGTTTTTTGTTTAGGGGGCTCATGTGGCACCCCAATACTCCCCCCAACTCGTTGGGAAAGGGGAAAAGGCGAGGGGGTGGGTGGGGGAGACCCGGGGGGGTGGAGGTGGGTGGGCGAGAGGAGAGGGGAGGGGGGTTAGGGGAGGGGAGGGTGCAGGGGAGGGGGGGGGGAGAGGGGGTCAGGGGTAGGACGAGACCGGTCCATTCCTCGGTGGATCCGACCATATAGTTCTGAGGGGCTATGTAAAGGTGTAAATGGGGTTAAAACATCAGGATGGCCAGGATAAATTTAGTTACATATAATGTGAGGGGCATCAACTCTCCCATAAAATGTGCGAACATAATGGGAGAATTGAGATCCCAGAAAGCAGAGGTAGTCTTCCTACAGGAGACCCACCTATACCTTGGTAAAAGTAAGAGAATAGCTACAAGCGATTTTCCGTATTGGATCTATGGAGACTCCCCGATAAGAGGAGCAAAAGGAGTTGCGATTGGTTTTGCAAAGGGAGTTGGGATTACAATAGAGGAGAGAGTAATTGACCCGGAGGGTCGCTTCCTGTTCATAAGAGGTAACCTGAATGGGACGGAATGTTCATTGGCGAATATTTACTGCCCAAACACCAACCAAGGAAGGTTCCTATTGGGAATCCTGGCAAAGTTTGAAGTCTTTAAGAAAGGAAGGGCCATTATCGCAGGAGATTTCAATATATGTCTAGAGCCAGGTAAAGATAGTACGTTGCATGCTCGGGGGTCTGAAGGTATGTGGATGAATAAACTCAAGAAAAAACTGCGTCAGCAGCAGCTGGTAGATATATGGAGGATGCAACACCAGAATGTAAGAGATTACACCTTCTATTCCCCCGTCCATGCGACGTACTCTAGGCTCGATCTATTCTTTGTGGAGCATCGGTAAGTGGGAGAGGTAGAGGGTACAAATATAGGGCCAATGACGTTTTCGGACCATGCCCCAGTTAGCCTACAAATACAATTAAGTAAGCAAAAAACACGGAGCAATAACTGGATACTAAACGAGGATCTCTTACATGATGAAAAGATAGATAAACTTATTAAAGAAGAATTCGAATTTTACTTTAAAATTAATACCGCTGAGGAAACATCAGAATCAATGGTTTGGGAGGCCCATAAAGCCTACATCAGAGGGATTATAATAAAGGCGGGAGTAGAGAAAAAGAGAAGCCGGGGGGAGACCTTTTGCGTGCTACAGGAAGAAATTATTAAATTAGAGCAACATCATAAGATATCGAGGGATGGCGAAACATTGGTAAAACTATATAGGAGTAGGGAGGCTATACGGCAGTTAATTGAACAAGAAAATTGGAGGAAGTATAATCTTGTTAAAAAAGAAAGATACGTAGGCAGTAATAGACCTGGTAGACTCCTGGCGAAGATATTAAGTAAAAAGAAAAATAACAAATATATTGACAAGATAAGGTCCAGAACAAATGAGATCTACTACAAGGATTCAGATATTGCAAGGACGTTTCAAGAATTTTACGGGGAGTTATACTCCATAAATAGAAATGTAACAACTAAGGAGAGGGAACAAAAACAAGTGAAAATTAAAAATTATCTAAGCGAAGTGGGAATGGCCAAAATAACGGAAAATGAGCGAACCACACTGAAGACCCCTATTACGGAGACTGAAGTGAGAAAGGCAATTAGGGAGACACAAGTAGGTAAGAGCCCAGGCCCGGATGGGCTGACAGGGCTTTATTATAAAAAATATCAAGACTATCTAATTCCTAAACTGTGCTCCTATATGAATGCCATATGAGATTAGGGGGAAATGAGAAGCATTGGCAGCCAATATTACGGTTATTCAAAAAGAGGACAAGGATGCTACAGTATGTTCAAGCTATAGGCCTATCTCCCTGCTAAATGTGGATACTAAACTATTCGCAAAAGTGATTGCAGACAGAATGAAGCAGGTAATAAAGAGGATCATCCACCCAGACCAGGTGGGGTTTATTTCAGGTAGGCAGGGACGGGATAACAGTATCAAAACCCTTCTATTAGCCCAGGAAATCAAAAAGAGTGGAGTCCCAGGTCTACTGCTATCTATAGACGCTGAAAAAGCGTTTGATAGAGTAGACTGGGACTTCTTGATGAGCACGCTCGAGGAAGTAGGCTGCGGGGAGAGGATGTGTAAATGGATTAGGGCCTTGTACTCAAGGCCGTCAGCAAGAGTGAAAATAAACGGGACCCTCTCTGAGCCAATTGACATGTACAATGGTACAAGACAGGGGTGCCCAATTTCTCCTATGCTTTTTCTGCTGACATTAGAACCCCTCCTTTCAAAGATAAGACAGAATAGGGATATCAGTGGGGTCGTAATAGGGAATACGGAATATAAACTTGCCGCCTTTGCAGATGACATCCTGCTGTATATAACCCATCCAAGGATTTCCCTCCCGAATATTATGGCTAATCTAATAGAATACGGAAAGTTATCAAACTTCAAAGTAAACCCAACTAAATCTGAAGCACTAGAGATAAATCATACCAAGGAAAGCGACCACTCTTATCAAAAATATTTCCCCTTTGTGTGGGGGAAAAAAGAACTGAATTATTTGGGGGTAAAAATCAGTACATCATCTGAAACGTTATATCAAGTGAACTTTATCGCGCTGTTAAATGAGGTGAAAGCTGAATTGAATAGAATTCATCTAGGTCAATTATCCTGGGCGGGAAGAATTAATATATACAAAATGGTTCTATTACCAAAAATAACCTATAAAATGCAAATGTTACCAATATCACTGCCACATACATACCTCAGAAGGCAACATTTAATGTTTACAAAATTTATTTGGAGGGGAAAAACACCAAGATTAAAATTCACACAATTGACCAACATTAAAGGTAAAGGGGGGTGGGGAGCACCAGACATAAGGAAATATTACGAAGCTATCGCTCTAGCCAGAGTTATCGACTGGGTTAAAAATAAAGAAAAACATTGGGTAGTAATAGAAAATAAAATTAGTGACACTAAATTGGACAAGATTATATGGATTTCACCCCAACAGAGAAAATACAGCACTGAAACACATGTAATCACTAAGCATGCACTTAAGATATGGGACACCTTATATAGAAAGGAACACTGGGAATACAACTCACCCTTAATACCACTCAAAGATTTAGAACAGTTTGCAGCAGGGAAAGAGAAATGGTTTGGCAAATGGTTACTAGAAGAAAATATACAACTAAAAGACGTTATGCACAGGGGTAGAATACGTTCATTTCAAGAGCTACAGGATAAAAGAAACATGATAGTTATAAACCCCTGGCGTTATAACCAATTAAAACATTATATAGATTCGTTGCCGCAACCAATTAGATCGATGGATAATTTACTACCACTTGAAAAAATCTGCGCAGATAAAGAGGAGAGGGGGGGTTTCTCCCGGATATATAAAGTTCTAGTCGAACTAGGAAGGATAGATACTCCGGACTGTATAGGGAAATGGGAGAAGGAGTTAGAGAGAACTCTTACAGATACAGAAGTTTCCCTGATTTTGAAAAGAGTCTCAGCTACATCGGTCAATAGTAAACTTTTAGAACTAAACTTTAAATGCCTGACTAGAATGTACCTGACCCCTGACCGGGTCCATAAAATACAAAGGGATAAGTCGCAACTTTGCTGGAGGGGCTGCTCAGAATTAGGGACAATGGCCCACATTTGGTGGCTGTGTCCGGAAATGAGAATGTTCTGGGGCAAAGTAAGAAAATATATTAAAGAAATCACAAATTTAGACGTCCCAAATGACCCTTGGACATGCCTTTTCCACATGAGTGATATGCCTACTAAAACATATCTTAGAACACTGTTGCCACATCTTATTGACGCAGCTAAGAGCTTAATCCCTAAGTATTGGCAAAAGAAGGAGAGGCCAAAGATGAGGGAATGGTTTAATAGAATTAATGAGATACAGTGTTTGGAGTATTTAAGGTTTAGCGAAGGGACAAAAATGGGGGCTTATCAAACAAAATGGAAAGACTGGGAAAAATTTAAAGAATCCCCTAAAGCAGTTGAGATGTGGTCTACATAGGGAAGCCAGAGAAAAGGAACGCAGAGGGATGGATGGGTACGGTCTCGGGGGAGGGGGTGAGGGGGGGGGGTATTGGTAGGAGGGAAACATTAGTAAACTTTGGGATGAATATATATAAAAAAAAAAAAGAAGAAAAAAAAAAAAAAAGTTAAATTCATAGGCAACAATGAGAAATGTATATATAGCACATAGACATAATGAGTCACACGTTATTATTACTATTATGATAATAAATTATGATATAAAAAAAAAGTTGCCTGAGGTTGGTTTGATGTAATTTTTTGCACAAATAGTGTCTCCATCATGGCTTAGCTCCAAATCTAGAAAAGCCAAAGTGGTAGTGTCAGTGACAAATGTAAGGGTCAGGCCATATGGGTTTTCATTACAATATTGAATGAATTGGCTAATGAGATCCCAGATGACAATTATGTCATCTCTATACCTTCTGAAGAAGACAATGTTGGCCGAAAAAGGGTTCTGTCTCAGGATGTGGTTAGTCTCCCAAAATCCCATAGCTAAATTTGCAGAAGAGGGTGCAAAATTTGCACCCATCGCAGTACCTTGTTGTTGCAGATAAAACTTTCCATCAAAGTTGAAGTAATTGTGTGTTAAGCAGAAGTGAGTAGCTTCCAAAATGAAAGCGGCCTGTCGGGTTTGACTAATGGACCTTAGCCCAAAAATGTTCCAAGGCCATTAGACCAAAACTGTGGGTAATAGAGGCATAAAGTGAGAGCAACACATAGGTGGACTCCCACCTGTATGGGGACAAGAGTTCTAAAAGATGTGTACCATCCCTAATATATGACTGCAATTGGTGCACTATTGGCTGTAGATGCTGATCAATATATAGACTAAAGCCCATAGTCACACTGTCCATTGCACCCACAATAGGTCTACCTGGAGGGATTTGTAAATTCTCATGTTCCTCTAGGGAGGTGATACAAATAAGGAATCTGGTAAAAAAAAATCTCTATGGAGAAAATTTTATTTCAGGTGGAGAAAGATTGTTCATCTTGGGAGTGGTGGTGGAGAAAGAATAACAGAGTTTCAACAGGTCTGCATACACACCCTATAGAAACTCTCCAGGTATGGATGCTTAACATGGGCTGGATAACAAATCAACTTAGGTCTAAGAGATGAATGGACTATGGGGGGGGGAGTGGCCATAGAGACTTAGGGAACCTTAGGGAACCATCTTCCAAAGATAGCACGTCCATGTGTCAATGACGAGGCTCCACTGATATGCAGCACTAATGGGCACTGATAGGCGATACTGAGAGGTGGCACTGATAGGTGGCACTGATGGGTACTGTTAGGCAGCACTGATGAGGAGGCACTGATTGGTAGCACTGATTGGCAGTGCTGATTAGCACTGATAGGCACTGGTTGGCACTGATAGGCAGCGCAGATGGGCATTGTTGGGGCTCCAAAGATAATCAGGACACTAATGATCAGTGTCTTGATTATCAGTGTAGATGGGGCTCCTAGCAAACTTATACTAAAAAATAACAAAAAGTATTCTAATAATAATAATTCCCCCAGTGCAACACTCAGTGAGTTATGACATATATTAAAATGTTCTTTAAGTGCATTCTGGGATTTTAACCCCCCAAAAAAAACACATGCTGAAAAATGTTGTCTCCCTTGTTTACAAAGAGGCACGCTGGAACTAGTAGAGAAAACAGAGCAGTGAGCAGACAATTAAAGTGGTTGTAAACCTCTGACATGAAATATGAACAAAGCATATCCCTCTGTAGTATGTACATGCCTCAGTCCAGAGCATGAAGTGTCCTTTTTCTCTGCTGCCTAGTTCATCTGCTATCTGAGTCACTTCTGACATATTTTCCTGACACCAAGAGGTAAAAAGTTGGCAGGGGAGGGATCTCCAGCACACAACCTGACAACTTCAGCTCTGTTCATGTGTGATGGGGGTGTGTCCCTTCCCTCCAACTAGCTATCATAGCTCTCCTCACTGAGCTCTGCAGAGTGTAACTTCAGCACCCCCCTTCTGAAAGCTCAAAGAAGCTGTATAAATTCTGGGTTTTGAAAGGCTGTAGAGGAGAGAAGGCTGCAGATAAACAGGTTCAAGTGTAGGAAAATTTGTTCCATCTCTGTGTATCTCCTGAGGTTGGTCACTTCACTGGGTATATGTAAGGGTTTACAACTACTTTAAACCAGGGCTCATTTATACATACATTGTGGTATAGTAGGGTAAAAGGCATTACCGCAATGCATACACACATGTAACTAAATACTGCTTATGCAATTGGCGTTCATTTTTAATGGCAACCCAGTTCACCTGGGCATAACATCACAAAGTGGATGCATATTAGAGCATCACAAGGAACAGATCTGAACCATAAGTGCATTGCTAGGAGTTGCCTTGTAAAACATAATGGCACATGTCTATTAAAATGCTTATTGCAGTGTGTTCACAGTGCAGGAATGGGCTTCCTTGATGTGATGCATGTTAATGCACATGCAGTAATGCAACCCATAGGATCAGTATGAATGGCCCCTATAGAGAAAATAAGGCAATGAGATGAAGATGGAAGTAAGCAGAACCAATGTAGGGGAAAAAGTAATATTTAATGAAAAGGCTTCTAAACAGAGGACACTGATCTCCCCAACTTAGACTGAAGTGACCATAGATGGATCAAAATTCGGTCAGTTCAGCAGGGACTGGATGAATCGCGATAAGTGTGGCTATCCCTGGGTCAACAGAAGTCCATCGTTTGATCAACTTCTGTCTAACGGACATGTTTGCAAACTCTTCTAGATCAGCAGCTGCAGCCATTCGGCTGTATCAGCTTGTAAGCAGGTGCTTCCAAGAGGGTTCTAAAGTTTAATTAGTTTTTTTTTTCTTTTGCTGTGTTCATGTTCTGGGGGTTATTCAGATCAACTATCTTGTATATTGTTACAATGCGAATTTGTTGCACTCTGCCCTTAAGTTGACCTGCTGAGCTGGTGGTTTCTGAGAAGAAAGAGTTAACGCTGCTGGCCAGGTTTTCCCACTCTTTTCAAGAAGAAAACTGTCCCCTGCATGTCATACCATTTAAAAAGGGCTGATTGTGTGCCCTATGGGACGACCAGAGGAGACACTGCCAAGATGTAGCCGTGATGTTGTCTGAACCATTCCTTGGGGGAGCCCAGCCAGGGTTCCCACTGGGGTCTAAAACCAATGGACCAATCTGGTCTTGTGCTACCTTAACTGGACTCTGTGATGAATTATTGCAACCTCATGAGGATTTACTGCCACTCATGGACTCTTGCTTTACTAAGGACTTTAATAGACATTAACACCTAATTCATGGGGCACATCAATATGGGCACTTAGAGAGCTTTATATAGGAATGTATACTGAAAGACATTTTAGAGAACTGTTTGTGTTACCTTTGACTACTTTAGTAAAGAACTTTTTTGTTCAGTCCAACTGCCTGGTATGAAGTCTCTAAAGGAGTGCATGTAAGGCGTATCAAAGAACAGGGCTTACAACAAAGGAACGGAAGAGGTTAGAGAAGATACAGTACAGAAATCTAAGAAGCAGAATGCTGTCCAGAGGAAGCTTTGTTGCTGTTGCTAAGGACTACTGTATATGTGTCACATGCTAATACAGCCAACCAGTCAGGAAACAGGTGACATGGCAAAGGTGATGGATATGCACTGGTAGTAAAGGAGTGGTGTGCATGGCCCCTTCACTAGTGACCTGTTCTCCACATACTGGGATCATCCTCACAGCACAGAGAACCTAGGGACCTAGCCTGGAGTCACGGGAGAGAGAGAGAAAGATGGAGACAGGCCTCAGGAAGAAGAACACGCATGGAGTTATGGAGTTATGGAGAAGTGTATTTCCTGTGTCTAATAGTAGCATACAGGACATTGTCACTGGGAGTGAGGTGACAGAACTGCTGAGTTGGTAGAGACCAGTACATGTTTTGCGGTACTGGCTCAGAAATGCTGCGCACCTGGAGGGAGAGGTGTTCCCTAACAGTTGTGTCCGAAGTGCTTCATGATAACAGTATGAGAAGTATACTTCTTTAGTATAAGATAGTATGACTACGGATTACATGGAGTTAATTGTGCAAGTGTACTGTCCGCTTCTAAAATTGGAGTATCACCTTAATGTTGATTTTGCATAACCGCCACTTCTGCCTATGGTTTAGGCATTAGTGAGCACAGCTCTAGTGCCCCCGCTAGGGTGCCTCGAGCCCCACCCTACAACCTGACCAGGACCGGCAGGTCCCACTGTCAGAATACAGTGTCCTGGCAAGGGGGATTCCTCCATCTACCGCTTTTGTGGATAGAGGCATCTGTTAGTGTAACAGTTCAGCTGCTGGGCTCAACCAAAAAAACAACCAAAAAAAAAAACAACAAAAAAAACCCCACAAAAACAAACTACCTACTATGACCATTTCTAGCCAACTAGGCTTATCCCTTTCTCTTGTAGTAATTTTTGCCACAATCTCCAGATTGCACACTGAGGCTGTGAAATGCACATGTGTAGGTAGCAGTGCATTCTATTGGTCATATAAAGTGCCTGTATGTTTTACCAATACATGCAATGCACTTTACCAATATAATACAGGAGCCAGTCAGAATGCTTATGCTTGTCTTACTTCAGTAAAGTTAATTCTGATTTATTACTATAGATAACTGCACTACAATCTACTTTGTTTAAAGAATAATATATTTGTGCATTACAAAGCCTGAATGAAATTTGACTTATGCCGCGTACACACGAGCGGACTCTCCGGCAGACTTGGTCCGGCGGACCAGACTCCGTCGGACAATTCGATTGTGTGTGGGCTCCAGCGGACTTTTTTTCCCAAAAGTCCAACGGACCTAGAAATAAAACATGTTTCAAATCTTTCCGATGGACTCGAGTCCGGTCAAAAAATCCGCTCGTCTGTATGCTAGTCCGACGGACTAAAACCAACGCTAGGGCAGCTATTGGCTACTGGCTATCAACTTCCTTATTTTAGTCCGGTTGTACGTCATAACGTACAAATCCGTCGGACTTTGGTGTGATCATGTGTAGGCAAGTCCGTTCATTCGGAAAGTCCGTTGGAAGTCTGTCGAAAGTCCGTCGGATAGTCCGTCGGACCAGTCCAGTCGAAAAGTCCTCTCGTGTGTACACAGCATTAGAGTGTATGTAATCTGTGGTCTGTTTTTATACTGTTTCCTACTCACCTTTTATTTTATTGGCTTCATGTGGTAAACATTCATACTGAGGTTTATAAATGCCCATTTTCTGTGTGTAGAGGAAACAAGGAAACCCTGCATTGAAGCAGGTCTGGTGATTGCGCTGGTACCTTTGCTGCAGAGCTCAGATCAGGAGATGCTGCTACATGCTGGCAGAGCCATTGGTCGCATCTGCTATGAAAACAGTAAGTGGAAAATGTATTTAAAATTCTGTATGAACTGAATTTATACCATCAAAGAAAAATCTAACTATTCATAAGCAATTTCATTGCTACATTTATATGCCACATAAATGTAATCTTTTTAAAAGCAAGTATACAAAAAATTAAGTATAAAACAAACAAAATAAGGATTGCATAAAAAAATAGCATACGTTGTTAGGCGGTGTAGTCATTATGCATGTTTTCAGAAGCAGACACTCTGTGGGGGCTATTTTTACAAATATATTGAGAATTGCAGCAGGAATATATGCAAAATAATAGTTTTGAAATAGAAGTTTGTAGCAATTTCCAATATAAAAGCATAAATACAAATATGATAGCCTTATTCCTTAGCCCCAGAGGTCTTTAGGCCTTCATTTTCTGAGGAATTGCAGTCATAAAAAGTTTTTTTTTTTATTATTTAATAGAAGATGTCTACTGCAGGATTCTTGAAAACAATGTGCTAAAATGCTGCCTATCTCTGATAATGCCTATAAGGAAGCAAACAAGGGTTTGATGTTCATTCACAATAAGCAGTGGCGGGCCACCACCAAATATCTTCATAATAGATGCACTTGCACTTGTCAGTCTAATCACAGCAGGATATAATAATATTTTATTTTTGTTCATTTAAATGCACCTTCATATGCCAAGAACTTGAATCTGTGTGAAGTGTTAAAGACCATTAAAATTAGATTATAGTGGGCTTCACTACTTGCAACACCCACAGATGTAACCCACTGGACTCAATGAACAGAGAAAAGAAAAGCTTTCTTTAAGTGATACAAAAAAAAGTGTCCCCCTGCAGGTTAATGTCATAATGTGCTAGCATGCACTGTATACAGACTTACCTATAACACAGATCCCTCCAGTGGCACACTGTCACTGCTGACAGGGATTCCATCTTTCATCGTCTTCCTTCTTCGTTCGCATGCTCTGGTTGTTGGAATGGCTGAGACGCAAAGATGTCACTCTCAAGTATGCATGCCCAAGTCACGATTGCAGCACAACACTCTCAATGGATGACCCGCCTGATGTTTCAGGGGCTCACAACTCCCTGTTCATCAGGGATTGTGTTCACAGTGATAGTAAAAAATACTGGACAATGAAAACAAAGGATCAAGGATTAAAATGATAGTAAGGGCAGGGGTTGGTGCCAGAGGCGGCTCTAGACTTTGTGAGGCCTTAGGCAAAACTTAGACATGAGGCCCCACTGTATTAGGGGAGTGGACAGTACGGGGGGTAGGTAAGTGGGCATAATAAAGATATATTTTCCTCAAGCAGAGCTGCACAGGGAAGCTGCTCTCACAGATCCTACCTATTCTGGTAGGCTGTCACAAAGAGAGAAATAAAGGGGGATGGGTGGAGAGAGAGAGAAAGAAAGAAAGAAAGAAAGAAAGAAAGAAAGAAAGAATGGAAAGAATGAATGAAAAGAAAGAAAGAAAGAAAGAAAGAAAGAAAGAAAGAAAGAAAGAAAGAAAGAAAGAAAGAAAGAAAGAAAGAAAGAAAGAAAGAAAGAAAGAAAGAAAGAAAGAAAGAAAGAAGAAATGAATGGAAAGAAAGAAAGAAAGACAGAATGAATGAATGAATGGAAAGAAAGAAAGAAAGAAAGAAAGAAAGAAAGAAAGAAAGAAAGAAAGAAAGAAAGAAAGAAAGAAAGAAAGAAAGAAAGAAAGAAAGAAAGAAAGAATGAATGAATGGAAAGAAAGAAAGAAAGAAAGAAAGAAAGAAAGAAAGAAAGAAAGAAAGAAAGAAAGAAAGAAAGAAAGAAAGAAAGAAAGAATGAATGAAAAGAAAGAAAGAAAGAAAGAAAGAAAGAAAGAAAGAAAGAAAGAAAGAATGAAAGAAAGAAAGAAAGAAAGAAAGAAAGAAAGAAAGAAAGAAAGAAAGAAAGAAAGAAAGAAAGAAAGAAAGAAAGAAAGAAAGACAGAATGAATGAATGGAAAGAAAGAAAGCAAGAAAGCAAGAAAGAAAGAATGAATGAATGAATGGAAAGAAAGAAAGAAAGAAAGAAAGAAAGAAAGAAAGAAAGAAAGAAAGAATGGAAAGAAAGAAAGAAAGAAAGCAAGAAAGAAAGAAAGCAAGAAAGAAAGAAAGACAGAATGAATGGAAAGAAAGAAAGAAAGAATGAAAGAAAGAAAAAAAGAAAGAAAGAAAGAAAGAAAGAAAGAAAGAAAGAAAGAAAGAAAGAAAGAAAGAATGAATGAATGGAAAGAAAGCAAGAAAGAAAGAAAGAAAGAAAGAAAGAAAGAAAGAATGAATGAATGGAAAGAAAGAAAGAAAGAAAGAATGGAAAGAAAGAAAGAAAGAAAGAAAGAAAGAATAAATGAATGAATGGAAAGAAAGAAAGAGAGGGGGATGGAGGAAGAAGGGAAGGAAGAGCATCCCCTACATCAGTGTACTCACTGGGAGGCAGGAGGGACTGGATGGATGGATGGATGGATCAGACTCCCCTTTTCCTGGGTTTCAGATTGAATCTTCCCGCCCACACATCTCCTTCTGTGAGGCAGAGCAGAGAACACTGCCGAGGAGGTGGGCGGGGCAGACACAGGAGGAGAGGGCGGGAGGGGGAGGAGCAGAAGCTCTCTCTCCTCTTCTGTCTGGCTGTGCGGGCAGAAGGGGGAGGGGGGAGATCTGTCAGAGCTCTACACTGGGCGGCTCTCCCTGTCTGTGATCCGGAGATGTAGGTGATCTCCGATCACACGTCTCACTCGCAGCCTGTTATCTCTCCCTGTAGCAGGGCGAGGGGACTCGGGACGGAGATCTCTGCTGCTGAACGAGGCGGCTCTCTAATTAGGTAAACGAGCCAGCTGTGCGAGGCCCCTATGACTGCGAGGCCTGAGGCCACCGCCTATTTCGCCTAATTAGAGAGCCGCCTCTGGTTGGTGCCTGTACTGTTATCATTCTAATCCTTGATTCTTTGTTCTAATTATCCTGTATTTCCTACTAGGCTTGTGCAATTCGTTTCGTAACTAATCTAAATTAGGCCGAATTTTGCATGTTTCGGACATTCGGATGCATCCGAATGTCCGAATAAAAAAATAACGAATGCGAAAGAAATTATAGAGGATATATCAAATGAATTAGTCATGATTCGGTAATTTGTTAAAGATCTAATGAAACAAAAGTTCAACTCAAAGTAAATCTAGCAGTCCAATCAGCTGATTAATTTTGTGCTGGAGGTTGGATTACTGGCAAAGTGTATTCCTGAGAACTGAGTGAGAAGGGTGTTGTATTATATTTGAGCAGAGGAGAAGAGTTATTGTCATTGTGTGTTAATAGATTCAATAAACAAACGACTTTCCAAACTACGAATCATTATCACGAATATATATACATACATAAATATCGAATTTCAACAAATACGAATGAAATTATAGTGCATATAACGAATGCATTCGACATCATTCGAGATTCAGTATAATGAATATCGACACTCTACAGAAATGACGAATTATCCGAAAATGTATTAACGTAACATAACGGATATAGCAGAACGAAATGATGTATTTTATGACAAAGAAACTAAACAAAATTTTCTGCTGTGCGCAAGTCTATTTCCTACTATTGCAACCAGCACAAGCCCTGATAATGGGGGAGTTATGAGCCCTCGAAACATGTTGGCTTTACCTACGGATCTTTTCTTTAAATTAATATATCTATACTGAACTACTTATAGACTTGTGGTGCCCTCAACCTTTAAACTTTTACTGGATTGCTTTGGTGAACCACGGGGTTGTCCTGTAAAATAGAGAGGTGCCTCTTAAGGCTGGATATTATGCCAGATCATAATTAACTTTGAGTTAAGCATTCCACCAGCACCCTTTTTAATAAAGTATTTGGGATGAGCAAAATGGAGAGTTTTAATTTTTTCATTTCCCCAAAATCTTCTCTAAACAATAGAGATTTCAGTTAAAGTGGTAGTAAACTGCAGCAAAAAAAAAAAGGGCCCTGGCCAGTTTGAGTCATAATGTGCTAGTGTGCACCACATACTAGCATATTATGACAGACTTACCTGAAAACTAAGCCCACCAGCAGCACTCTGTCACAGCTGTAGAAGCTTCCATATTTTTCCTTCTGGGTTTGAGGGCTTATGAATGGCAGAGCCACAATGAGGTCACTCCCACCCATGCACATGAGAGTCACTGTTTATGGCACAGGGCTCTTAAGGAAGTGCACGGGTAGGCTGTACCTTCAGAGCACATGCGCTAGTGACATCACTGGCTACTTCTAAAGAAAACATCTCCTAAACAGTGCACGCTTAGGAGATTTTACTGTTCACTATCTATAGGTAAGCCTTAATATAGGCTTACCTATAGGTAACAATCATAGTATGTCTTGGTCTAAGATACAGAACATGAACAAGGATGAAAAAAAATTTACCATACAGTAACTGATTTACATAATTCAATTTTTTCATTGTGAAGTTATACATTCATTTGATAGCATATGATATCCAAATGCAGCTAGCATAAAATATAGTTAGTGTAGTATACAAAAATAAAGCTGAATAACGTAGACCTTGCAAAAACCTTACACTGTGTATGCATACACATCCCATCAGAATTCACATTGCATTGATTTCTCATTACATTGGGTGTAAAATATATACTAAAGAATGACATTTTTTTTCAGATGAGCTACAAGAACAACTGGTCGAGATGGATGTCATCAATTCACTGGTCAGGATACTAAGTAATTTTCCAGAAAATGATCCACTGGTGCGTGTGGGTCTTTTGGCCTTGTCCAATCTGGCGGACCTAGGTTAGAGTCTTCACTCAGCCTAAGATGACAATTATAAAATTATCAATTTATAGTTTGAAAGCAAACATTTATGAAACCTATGTAAAAAAAGAGAGAGTGGGAGGAGGGACCACCAGGGAGGACCCTCAAATGTTTGGAAAAAAATGTCCGGTATCACATCCTTCCAGAGAAATTGCACAAAAGGACCCTATGGATTGGTATAAAGGACTTTGACAGTACCACTTGATTAAAAAAAGGTATGAAAAATGTATTATATATGCATTAAAATCATTGAAACACATAAACAAGACATGACATAATACATAATTCCATGTACAAGGTTATATTTCTACTACACAGTGTGAGACTGAATCATCAACCCTACTGAGGTCAGGTGATGAATGGCTTGCTGCGACCTCCGACACAGTCACGTTTCATGGGTCACTGCCTGTTTCTTCAGGAAAGCAAATTACAGTCAAGCTCTCAGTATATGTAAACATCAGCATAAGCAGTATCAAACATTATTTAGCTTATGACCAGCTGTTGCCAACTCCCTTAGTTGATGGGGTAGTCCAAAAGTAGGTCATCAAAGCCTAAATCGCCAACATGTGTGTTACGGTTGATTATCTGATATGTAACCTTTCAAAAAAGTAGTCTGTGTAGTCCTAGGGTGGAAGGACAGCTGGTAATGGCGAGAGGAAATGAGCCACTCTGTGTCCCTCTTCTCTGTCAGCGTCATAGTAAAGTTACTATAACGCTGACAGAGAAATGAGACACAGAGAGGCTCATTTCCTCCCATCATTACCACCTGACCCACCAATCTAGGACTACACTGACTACTTTTTTGGATGCTACATATCAAATAATCAACCGTAACACACATGTTGGCGATTTAAGCCTTGATGACCTATGGATGAGGCCCTATTTGGACTACCCCATTAACCAAGGGAGTTGGCAACAGCTGGTCGTAGGATAAATAATGTTTGATACTGCTTATGCTGATGTTTACATATACTGAGAGCTTGGCTGTAATTTGCTTTCCTGAAGAAGCAGATAGTGACCCGTAAAATGTAACTGCGTTGGAACTCACAGCAAGCCATTCATCACCTGACCTCAATAGGATTGATGATTCCGTCTCACACTGTGTAGTAGAAATATAACCTTGTACATGAAATTATGTGTTATGTCATGTCTTGTTTATGTGTTTCAATGATTTTAATTAGTATATAATACATTTTTGATACCTTTTTAATCAAGTGGTACCATCAAAGTCCTTTATACCAATCTATAGGGTCCTTTTGTGCAATTTATGAAATCTATGTAGTAGGTTTTTGGCAGGCTTTCCTAAACAAGATGATCATTATCCAAGCCAAACTTTTCCCAAAATCATTGTTTCTCTTTTTAGTTTTGATTGGAGTATAAAATGGTTAAAACCTTTTTGAGGTTTCTTTTTTCTCCTGGAGACACAACAGGAAGCGAGACATAATCTCCAAAATGAAAAGAAATCTTCTCTTAAAGTGTTACTAAACCAGGGACCCTGCATTCACTATATTTGGTCTCCTACAGTACACAGAACATGGAAATGCAATTATTTTAGTAAATATAAACCGCTAAATACCCTTTCTCATCACCAGTTAGAGCAGTCATGAAACTTCTGTCAGTGTCCAGCCAAACACTGGTTAAAGCTTGTAGGAGGAGTTTTCTGATTGTCCTATTAGACTGCAAGACCCCTGACCCTCTGTCTGGACAGTGCTGATTAGCCCTGTGCTGATCACATGCACCCTCCCAAGAAAAAAAAAAAACCTCTCTAACAATACACCCATGTGCAGCCTGACTCCAAAGACTTTGTGTTATCAGGAAATTATCAGGAGACAGTGGAAGGTGGGGAGGTTCTGTGCATACAGGATCAAACAGCCTTTTTACACATTGTGGAGGATTAACCCGCTTAAGTTCCACAGTGAGTATATCAGGCATGCTTTTATTGCATATACAGACAGATTTTACTGTTGTGGGTTAAGTAACACTTTAAGCCTGGTAGACACTAATAGTTTTTTCCTTCAACCCAGCGGGCAATCTAAATTGCCTGGCTACATTCATGCTAAATGTGAATGGGGGATAAGCTAGCTATACTATTTACAATGTAATTGTGCAATTTTATTTAGATCACGTAACAGCTGTGTAGTGCCTCCCAGATTGGAAACAGACTGAATTAACTACTTAGGCCTGGTTCACACCTATGAATTTTTTAGTGAGTTTTCAGTTTTGCAGAAACACACTACAGTCCATTTAACATGGTTTCCTATGGATGTAGTTCACATCTGTGCATTTTATGGAAAAGGCCAGGGACGTTTTTATGTTTTTTGGTTCCATAGACTTCAATGGATTAAAAACGTGTATTTAAAAACGCAAATAGCACCTGGATTATGCAAACTGCAACCTGCGTAGGTGTGAATCAGGCCTCAGGCTGGATTCACATCTATGCATTTTTAGTGCATTTTGCAGATTTGCACTACAGAATGTGCTCCATAGGAAACCATGTTAACTGGACTGTAGTGCAAATCTGCAAAATGCAAAAAGCACTAAAACTGCATAGGAATTCAGCCTTAGGCTCCATTCACACTAGCGCGTTTTTTGATGCATTTTGCATTTTGCAGAAATGCATGGGAATTTTTTAACATGGGTTCCTATGGAACATGTTCACATCAATGCTTTTTTGTATCTCTGCGTTTTTGGAAAGGGTCGGGGACTTTTTTTCATGCAAAAAGCAGCGTTTTGCATGTAATGGATTTCAATGGACAAGCATCAAAAACGCAAGTGCACCGTTTTGGTGCGTTTTTGGTGCGTTTTTGCCATTTTTTTTTTTTTTTTTTTTTTGTAATTTTTTTCTAAGACTGTAAAAAAAAATGAAAAAAAAAAAAAACGCAAATCGCGGCAAAAACGCCGCAAAAACGCTACAAAAAAACGCTGCTCAAAAACGTGCCAAGCATGAAAAAAAAACCTCCAAAAACGCTCAAAAGCAACATGCATAGGTGTGAATCGAGCCTTAGGTTGGATTCACACCTATGCATTTTTAGTGCTTTTTGCATTTTGCAGATTTGCTCTACAGAACGTGTTCCATAGGAAACCATAGTGAATCTGCAAAATGCAAAAAAGCACTAAAACTACACCTATACAGTTTTAGTTTTTCTTGCATTTTGCAGATTTGCACTACAGTCCATTTAACATGGTTTCCTATGGAACATGTTCTGTAGTGGAAATCTGCAAAATGCAAAAAAGCACTAAAACTGCATAGGTGTGAATCCAGCCTTAGGCTCCATTCACACTAATGCGTTTTTTGATACATTTTGCATTTTGCAGAAATGCATGGGAATTTTTTAACATGGGTTCCTATGGAACATGTTTACATCAATGCATTTTTGTGCCTCTGCGTTTTTGGAAAGGGTCAGGGACTTTTTTTCATGCAAAATGCAGCGTTTTGCATGTAATAGAATTCAATGGACCAGCATCAAAAACGCAAGTACAGCGTTTTTACAGCATTTTTAGAGCGTTTTTGCAGCGTTTTTGATGCATTTTGCGTTTTTTGCATTTTTTGTATTTTTTTTACACTGTATACAGTAAAAAAAAACTGTAAAAAAAAAAACCGCAAAACGCTGCAAAAATGCAGCAAAAATGCTGTAAAAACGCTGTTCAAAAACGCGGCAAGCACCGCAAAAAACACTGCAGAAACGCTCAAAAGCAACATGCATAGATGTGAATCGAGCCTGAGAATGGCCTCACTTAACATAACTTTTGCAAACCTAAAGGAGATTGTAGAAAGGGACTGTGATGTGTTTGGAAAGCTTAAAGAGTAATGCCGCGTACACACGAGCGGACTTTCTGGCAGACTTGGTCCAGCGGACCAGACTCTGTCGGACAATTCGATCGTGTGTGGGCTCCAGCTGACTTTTTTTTCCCAAAAGTTCGAAGGACCTAGAAATAAAACATGTTTCAAATCTTTCCGACGAACTCGAGTCCGGTCGAAAAATCTGCTTGTCTGTATGCTAGTCCGACAGACTAAAACCCACACTAGGGCAGCTATTGGCTACTGGCTATCAACTTCCTTATTTTAGTCCGGTCGTACGTCATCACGTACAAATCCGTCGGACTTGGTTGTGATCGTGTGTGGGCAAGTCCGTTCATTAGAAAGTCCGTTTAAAAGTCCGTTGGAAAGTCCGTCGGATCAGTCCGGTCGAAAAGTCCGCCCGTGTGTACGCGGCATAACTCCACTTTTGTTGGGGAACAAAAATGTTTCCCTATGGGTGATCAACGTACATGAATGTTAACAAATATTGCATCAGATTCTTACATTTGTTGCCCCCAAAATGTAGCTGGAGGGCTTAGGAGGGTAGGAGGGTCTGGTTCATTATAATTAGCTGGTGCACGCTCAATCATTGGTCTAATAAGAAAACCTGCAGGGTCTGCATCTCTGTAGAGGTATTTAACCCCTGGGAAGTATCTTGCCAAATTAAAATTCCTATTGCAAGGGGTGCCAAAATCTGACTTTTAGTGCAGATTTCTAAGAAAATCAGTGAGACAATCAAACAAGCAGGAAATTACATTTCAGGGAAGGTTCTCTACATCCAGAGTGTACAGAACCCCTCCAGGTTGCCATACTGTAATTAATTTTACAGAAAATTACAGCCGCCATCAGATTAAAAAGGAAAAGTACACTATATTGTTTGACCATTCTTCCAGAAGTGCATTTGTGAGGTCCTGACCTCAACGCGATAGAACATCTTTGGGATGAATTAGGCTCGATTCACACCTATGCATGTTGCTTTTGAGCGTTTTTGGAGTTTTTTTGTTCATGCTTGCCACGTTTTTGAGCAGCGTTTTTGTAGCGTTTTTGCGGCGTTTTTGCCGCGTTTTGCGTTTTCTTTTTTTTTTTTTTTTTTTACAGTTTTTTTTACAGTCTAAAAAAAAAATTAAAAAAAAAACAAAAAAAAAAACAAAAAAAACGGCAAAAACGCATCAAAAACGCTGTAAAAACGCTGCAAAAACGGTGCACTTGCGTTTTTGATGCTTGTCCATTGAATTCCATTACATGCAAAACGCTGCATTTTGCATGAAAAAAAGTCCCTGACCCTTTCCAAAAATGCAGAGATACAAAAAGGCATTGATGTGAACATGTTCCATAGGAACCCATGTTAAAAAATTCCCATGCATTTCTGCAAAATGCAAAATGCATCAAAAAACGCGCTAGTGTGAATCGAGCCTTAGGCTCGATTCACACCTATGCATGTTGCTTTTGAGCGTTTTTGGAGTTTTTTTTGTCATGCTTGCCACGTTTTTGAGCAGCGTTTTTGTAGCATTTTTACAGCGTTTTTGCGGCGTTTTTGCCGCGTTTTGCGTTTTTTTTTTTTTTGTTTTTTGTTTTGACTGTATACAGTCAAAACAAAAAAAAACGTCAAAAACGCATCAAAAACGCATCAAAAACGCTGTAAAAACACTGCAAAAACGGTGCACTTGCGTTTTTGATGCTTGTCCATTGACTTCCATTACATGCAAAACGCTGCATTTTGCATGAAAAAAAGTCCCTGACCCTTTCCAAAAATGCAGAGATACAAAAAGGCATTGATGTGAACATGTTCCATAGGAACCCATGTTAAAAAATTCCCATGCATGTCTGCAAAATGCAAAATGCATCAAAAAACGCGCTAGTGTGAATGGAGCCTTAGAGCGAAAACTGCGAGCCAGGCCTTCTCGTCTAACATCAGTGCCTGACCTCACAAATGTGTTTCTGGAAGAATGGTCAAACATTCCCATAGACACACTCCTAAACCTTGTGGACAGCCTTCCCAGAAGAGTTGAAGCTTTTATAGCTGCAAAGGGTGGGCCAACTCAATATTAAATCCTATGGACTAAGATTGGGATGCCAAAAGTTATCCCAGTCTTAGTCCGTAGGGGGGGATGCATTTGGGATGCCAAATGCTAAAGTTCATGTGCATGTAAAGGCAGGCGTCCTAATACTTTTAACAATATAGTGTATGTTTAATAATAATAAATTATAATATAGCTTATGTAGAAATTGTTTTGCTATATTTATTTTTTATTTGCTATATTTTTTCCAAGAAAGTGGACTTACCCTTTAAAGTGTGAAAGACCTGTGTATCAGAGATTTGATATGATTTTACATTTAGAAAATACATTTTTTTTTCATCCTTTATTTTATGTAAGCGCTGCTCATCTCCTGCAGTCTCTTTGCATTCACTTCTTATCTGCATTCATTTTAGCAGTCATTGTATGACATACTTCATGGTTGAAATAAGCATGTCTGCTTATAGTTTCTAACAGAAGTGCAAGTGACAGGTTGATAAAGCAAGATAGCGATTGGTGGGCAGAGGGCAATGTCACCCAATAACCAAGGCCGTCTTTAAGGCAGGGCAAAAGGGGCAGCTGCCCTGGGCCCCATCATTGTTGTGGGACCCCAAGCAGCTGCTTCATACTTGCCAACTATCCCAGTTTAGATTCCCTTGTCCCAGGAAGTTTTAGTCCTGTGCTGTGTCCCGATATCTCAGTGTGAAGTTCTGTTACTAATACTGCCCAGGTCTGCCCTTTTGCCATGTACAGTTGACTCACCTGCAGACCCTGTGTTTATGTGTAAATAACATGTAAATAGCCGCGGACCAGCTGCATTGATATGTAAAAAGAGGCAGCATTCATATGTATATAATGTCCCCCTGAAGTCATATCCACCATCGCCCCTGCTGAATGCTGCCCACTGGGGATGTAAAGGGGCATGATTAAAAGTCCTGCCTACAACTGTGGTCATTAGGCCTAACATCAGCCTGTTCTGCAAAGGTAAGCAAATTGGAGGTAGAACCCTTTTTCAAAATAACATGGTGCCACAGCACCGTGAATTTTGGTGCATGTGAATATGCACATCTCAGAAGATGCATGAGGGTGTCATTAACAATTAATGGCACTGCTGTTTCTGCTAAAGGGCAGCATGCTATTGTGGTGTCAGGAAAGCAATTTTGCATGCATTCCTGACACACACAAATGTGTCAGTTACATTGGTAGTCAGTGTAAATCTTCTCAATACATTGCGGCTTGGTGTACAATTCTTTCATTCACACTAGTGGCCAGTGTGAAGGTCCCTATTACATTGGTGGTCAGTGTAACTCCCTCCTTACATTGGTGGTTACCGTGAATGCTCCTATTACATTAGTGATCAGTGTAAATCCCCATTACATTAGTGGTCATGTAAATCCCCATTACATTAGTGGTCAGTGTAAATCCCCATTACATCGGTGGCCAATGTAGAAACTCCTATTTATATTGGTAATCGGTAAAAAAAATCCAAACTTGCATTTGTGTTTGAATCCTCCCTTGCATTAGTTGTCCATGTAGAAGCCACCTTTAACTTGGTGGTGACTGTAAATCCCCCTTTACATTGTTGATCAGTGTACGTTTCCCTTTACATTGGTGGTAAGTGCAAAATTCCCTAATACCTCTTTACATTGGTGGTTAGCATAAATCCCCCCTAACATTGGTGTTCGGTGTAGAAGTGTCACCTTACATTAGTGGTCAGTACAAATCTCCTCAATAATGGTTGGCAGTGTAAATTTCCCCATACATAGAGGCTATTGTATATTCCCCCTTACGCTGATGATTGGTGTAAATGCTCCTATTATATTGGTGTCAGTGTAGAAATCCCTCTTGATATTGGTGGGTGGTGTAAAATCCCCCTTTACATGGTGGTCAGTGCAAATTCCCCCTTTACATTGGTGGTCAGTGTAAATCACCCCAAATATTGGTGGTAATTGTAAATTCCCCCTCACATCGGTAGTCAGTAGGGATGAGCCGAACACCCCCCTGTTCGGTTTGCACCAGAACTTGCGAACAGGCAAAAAATTTGAACACGCGAACACCGTTAAAATCTATGGGACACAAACATGAATAATCAAAAGTGCTAATTTTAAAGGCTTATATGCATGGTATTGTCATAAAAAGTGTTTGGGGACCTGGGTCCTGCCCCAGGGGACAAGGATCAATGCAAAAAAAAGTTTTAAAAATGGCCGTTTTTTCGGGAGCAGTGATTTTAATAATGCTTAAAGTGAATCAATAAAAGTGTAAAAGTCCTTTAAATTTCGTACCTGGGGGGTGTCTATAGTATGCCTGTAAAGGGGCGCATGCTTCCCGTATTTAGAACAGTCTGACAGCAAAATGACATTTCAAAGGAAAAAAGGTCATTTAAAACTACTCGCGGCTATTAATGAATTGCCGGTGTCTTGCCGAATAAGTTCCTTCGGCGGATAGGTTCCCCCCTGTACTGCGCAGGCGCAGCACCTGCGCAGTACGTACTACTGTTGGCCGCCGGAGATAGCCGAAGCTCAAATGCTTCAATCAGCTGTACACGGCGCCTGCGCTCTGGGTCCAGGTTCCTTCCCCACTATCCAAGTGGACCTAGAGGGGGAATCTAAAAGTGCCGAGCGCAGCGAGGCCGTGCCCGAAGCGTGGCGAGCGAAGCGAGCCCGCGAGGGGCCCTCTTACAGGCGCCGTGTACAGCTGATTTTCAGCTGTTCCGCTTCGGCTATTTCCGCCGGCTTCTACTGCGCATGCGCAGTAGAGGGGGGAACTAATCCGCCGAGCGGAACTTTCTCGGCATAACACCGGTCCGACAATACACATAAAAGTTAATTGATAAAAACGGCATGGGAATTCCCCACAGGGGAACCCCGAACCAAAATTTTTTAAAAAATTACGTGGGGGGTCCCCCTAAAATCCATACCAGGCCCTTCAGGTCTGGTATGGATATTAAGGGGAACTCCGGCCAAAATGAAAAAAATGGCGTGGGGTCCCCCTAAAAATCTATACCAGACCCTTATCCGAGCACGCATCCTGGCAGGCTGCAGGAAAAGAGGGGGGGATGAGAGAGCGCCCCCCCCTCCTGAACCGTACCAGGCCACATGCTCTCAACATTGGGAGGGTGCTTTGTGGTAGCCCCCCCAAAACAGCTTGTCCCCATGTTGATGGGGAGAAGGGCCTCATCCCCACAACCCTTGCCCGGTGGTTGTGGGGGTCTGCCGGCGGACAAGGGGACCCCCAGATCCCGGCCTTCCCCCCTGTGTGAAATGGTACCATTTCACAAAAAAAGTGTCAAAAATGTTAAAAATGACAAGAGACAGTTTTTGACAATTCCTTTATTTAAATGCTTCTTCTTTCTTCTATCTTCTATCCTTCTACGGTTTCTTCCTCCATCTTCTTCTGGTTCTTCCTCCGGTGTTCTCGTCCGGCATCTTCCTCCGCAGCGTCTTCTTCCCTTCTTCTCCTCGGGCCGCTCCGCATACATGATGGCATGATGGGAGGCTCCCGCTGTGTGACGCTTCTCCTCTTCTGACGGTTCTTAAATAACGGGGGGGGGGGCCACCTGGTGACCCCGCCCCCCTCTGACGTCACAGGGAATGCCACAGGGAATTCCCTGTCAAGTCCCCGTGTGTCAGAGGGGGCAGGGTCACCAGGTGGCCCCGCTCCCCATTATTTAAGAACCGTCAGAAGAGGAGAAGTGTCACACTGTGGGAGCCTCCCATCATGTATGCAGAGCGGCCCGAGGAGAAGAAGGGAGAAGACGCCGCGGAGGAAGATGCCGGACGAGAACACCGGAGGAAGAACCAGAAGAACCAGAGGAAGAAGAAGATGGAGGAAGAAACCAAAGGAAGATAGAAGATAGAAGAAAGAAGATAGAAGACAGAAGAAAGAAGAAGCATTTAAATAAAGGAATTGTCAAAAATTGTCTCTTGTAATTTTTAACATTTTTTGACAGTTTTTTTGTGAAATGGTAGGGGTACTTTTGTACCCCCTTACCATTTCACAAGAGGGGAGGGCGGGATCTGGGTCTAGATTCCTATAAGCCCCCCACCCGTAGACCCCCACAACCACCGGGCAAGGATTGTGGAGATGAGGCCCTTGTCCTTATAAAACATGGGGACAAGGTGTTTTGGGGGGGCTACCCCAAAGCACCCTCCCAATGTTGAGGGCATGTGGCCTGGTACGGTTCAGGAGGGGGGGCACTCTCTCATCCCCCCTCTTTTCCTGCGGCCTGCCAGGTTGCATGCTCGGATAAGGGTCTGGTATGGATTTTTGGGGGGACCCCACGCCATTTTTTTTTTAGATTTTGGCCGGGGTTCCCCTTAATATCCATACCAGACCTGAAGGGCCTGGTATGGAATTTAGGGGGACCCCCCACGTCATATTTTTTTTTTTATTTTAGCCGGGGTTCCCCTGTGGGGAATTCCCATGCCGTTTTTAATCAATGAACTTTTATGTGTATTGTCGGACCGGCAATTCATTAATAGCCGCGGGTAGTTTTAAATGACTTTTTTTTCCTTTGAAATGTCATTTTGCTGTCAGACTGTTCTAAACACGGGAAACATGCGCCCCTTTACAGGCATACTATAGACACCCCAGGGTACGAAATTTAAAGGAATATTACACTTTTATTGTTTCACTTTAAGCATTATTAAAATCACTGCTCCCGAAAAAAACGGCCGTTTTTAAAACTTTTTTTGCATTGATCCATGTCCCCTGGGGCAGGACCCAGGTCCCCAAACACTTTTTATGACAATACCATGCATATAAGTCTTTAAAATTAGCACTTTTGATTTCTCCCATAATCTTTTAAAGGGTGTTCTGCGGCTTTCGAATTTGCCGCGAACACCCCAAATTGTTCGCTGTTCGGCGAACTGGCGAACAGCCGATGTTCGAGTGGAACATGAGTTCGACTCGAACTTGAAGCTCATCCCTAGTAGTCAGTGTAAATCTCCCCTCACATTGGTGGTCATTGTAAATTCCCCATTACATTGGAGGTCAGTGTAGAATCCCCCACTATATACTTGCCAAAGATTTCCAGCTTTGCTCTACATGATTCAAAATTTGCCACAGTATACTGCCTCCTAACTAATCCCATCCCCCCACCACTACCACTGATCCCATCAACCTCCCAGCATTGCCACTGATCACACACCCCTTCCCCCAGCATTGCCACTGATTCAAGGAGTCCCAGGATCCCTAGGAGTTTTCTGTCTTTTGACCTCCCCAGTCCATGGTGTGCAGGGAGTAAGGAGGTTATGTGCTATTACCTTTAGCAACCAACCAGTGAGCAGTTATGATGTGCACTAACCTCTTGCAACCAATCATTGAGCGGTAAGGATATGCAGTAACCTCTAGCAACCAATCAGTGAGCAGTAATAATGTACAGTAAATCATAAAAAGGAGCTGCGCTAATAATTGTATATAAGTGTATATTGAAAACACTTAAATGCATATAAACTCAAAATATTGTGCATAACCAGTCCATAAAAAATAAATGAAAATGTAGCTTGATATTTGGATTGGTGAAAGATCTCGAAAAACAGACGTGTGCACCTCCACCACACAGAGTGCATACTTACCAGGAGGCAAGCAAATCATGTTTGCAGCTATCAACCCAGCCAGGGCCTTTATCCTGGGGATATGGGGATACCAGCTCACAGGGGAGTTCTTGAATGACGAAACAAGATATACACCAGGAATCGGTATACCTCGATGTCTCCAATGCTTATAAGCATACACCAGACGCGTATACCCAGAAATGAAAGAAGCTCACCATAGTGTAAATCGGGCAAAAAAACACTCAATTTAATAAAGGTTGCACTTACATAAGAAGCATAAAAGAAAGCATTGTATGTAAAAAAGCTGGTCAGCTAACGAACACCCGTCCTCTGGGGACCACTATGCGATGACGTCAGCACGCCACTCCTCCCAACGTTCGTTTCATCACAAACTGACGTCGGGGGGAATGGGTGAAGTACTGACACATCGCAATTTAAGATGTACAGGGGGTACAGGGGGAACCACACCTCGTTCTGAGGCTCAAGTAGCGGAATGCTGTCATCCATAACGGAATCTGGAAAACTAGCCCGTACACCTATCTAACCTTGTTTATAACAAAGAAAGGAAGGAAAAACCTATTTCAAAAATATAAAGAAACTATTAAAAAATATTATCCAATACATATTATGGATATAGATATAGACTTGCTAAAAACCTATTCACAATGGTTGTTAATAAACATAATACCATGTTCATGAGCTATATCATTGATTGATATAAGGGGGAACTCCAACCACAATGAACAGAAACAAATACAAATTAAGTACGGTCTCCTTATGGCCTAAAAAACTATCAAGTAACTGCATAAAGTTTTAAATTTAAAAGCAGTTGGAACAGCACTCAACACTGACCCCTAATGGGTGATTTAAGTAGTGTTTATATTAGTTTCAGCAGGTTAAAAATAAATGGTCACTAACCCCAAATCACCTATTGTGATTAATTTGGGCCAGAAAAAAATAGAAAAAGGGGGAAAGGGTGTTTTTGGGGAGAATGACCAACCCATAAGACACACAGTACTATGAGAAGGTTCAAAGATATTAGTAACAACAGACACCCAGTACAGCCAAATCTACAAAGGTTGTCTGAGAGGGACATCACAAAAAAATATTTTTTTTTCAAAAAGAATCAGGAAAAAAACTTTTTAAGGTACAAGGGAAAACATATCTCATATGTTTCTATATTGATTACCGCCACCCAAGGCTCAGATCGAGTTCACATGACTATAGATTATCCTTACGAGTTGTCTATAAAGGCATTTATATCTACATCCACATTCAACCCGAAGGGGACATAACATTTAATCCTATGGATCCATGACATTTCAGATCTTGATATTTCTCTCACCAGAGAACTGCCCCTCCAGTGAGGGCAATATTCGTCTATTTCCAGAAAGATTGTTCCCAGGAGGTCCCTATCATGAACTGACCGATAATGTTTAGAGACAGAATGTTTAAAAAAAAAACATTTTTTTATATTGGTGATGTGTTAATTTAATCTAACTTAGAGGGGGCGTTTAGTCCTGCCCACATACTGAAGCCCACAGGGGCATTGGAGCAGATACACAACCCCCTCCGTTGAACATGTAATAAAAGGTTTTATCTCAAATTCAGTAGAGGTGCTGGTTGAAGTGAAACGTTGAGTTCTTCTATGTGTGCATCCACTTAAAGAGCACACCCGACATCTCCTACATTCATAAAAACCCATGAGATTATGAAAAAAGCCTTTTTTTATTGATGAAGGGTTAAAGATGTTAGGGGCCACTGTATTTCTAAGAGATGGAGCCCCCTATAGACAACTGGAGGCTTATCTGGCAGAACAGAATTTAGTATCTCGTCATTCCTTAGGATATGCCAATGTTTTCTCATCATTTTCTTTACACTCATGTGTTGCACTGAAAAGGTGGTAATGAAGGGAACCACTGAGGTAGACAAAGTGCCCTCCTGCGGGGGTTTCTCTCTAAGCAGTTCCATTCTATTAATACGTGTGACTTCATCTAGAGTGTTTCTTAAGGCATCACAATAATGTACAGTAACCTTTAGCAACCAATTCGTGAGTGGTAAGGATATCCAGTAACCTCTAGCAACCGATCACTAAGCAGTATTGATGTACAGTAATCTCTAGCAACCAATCAAAAAGCAGAAGTTATGTGCTGTAACTGCTATCAGATAATCAGTGAGCCAAAATGTGTGCTAGAGGGGGGCCCAAGAAAATGTTTGCCCAGGGTTCAATCAAGTTAGGAAGTTAACAAGACCCTCATGGCAAGATCTACACAAAATACTCGAAAGCTGGCCATACCACAGCCAATTTCAACCTGTTTACAGTGCCTTGAAAAAAGTATTCATACCCCTTGAAATTTTCTATATTTTGTCATGTTACAACTAAAAAAGTTAAATGGATTTTATTGGTATTTTATGTGATAGAGCAACACAAAATGGCACATCATTGTGAAGTGGAAGGAAAATGATAAATGGTTTTCAACATTTTTTTACCCCTAACTAAAATCTAGTGGAACCAATAGCCTTCAGAAGTCACCTAACTAGTAAATAAAGTCCACCGGTGTGTAATTTAATTTCAGTATAAATACAGCTGTTCTGTGAGACCCTCAGAGGTTTGTTAGAGAACATTTGTGAACAAGCAACATCATGAAGGCCAGGGAATGCAACAGACAGGTTAGGGATAAAGTTGTGGAGAAGGTTAAATCAGGGTTGGGTTATAAAAAAATATCCCAAGCTTTGAACATCTAACGGAGCACTACTCAATCCATCATCCGAGTATGGCACAACTGCAAACCTACCAACTCATGGCTGTCCACCTAAACTGACAGGCCGGGCAAGGAGAGCATTCATCAGAGAAGCAGCCAAGAGTCCCATGGTAACTCTGGAGGAGCTGCAGAGATCCACAGCCCAGGTGGGAAAATCTGTCCACAGGACAACTATTAGTCTTGCACTCCACAAATCTGGCCTTTATGGAAGAGTGTCAACAAGAAAGCCATTGTTGAAAAAGAGCCGAAAGAAGTCCAGTTTGCAGTTTGCAAGAAGCCACGTGGGGGATACAGCAAATATGTGGAAGAAGGTGCTCTGGTCAGATGAGTCCAAAATGGCCTTAAAGCAAAACGCTATGTGTGGTGGAAAACTAACACTGCACATCCCCCTGAACACACATCCCCATCGTGAAACATGATGGTGGCAGCATCATGTTTTGGGAATGCTTTTCTTCAACAGGGACAAGGAAGCTGGTCAGAGTTGATGGGAAGATGGATAGAGCCAAATATAGGGCTATCTTAGAAGAAAACCAGTTAGGGTCTGCAAAAGACTTGATACTGGGTTGGAGGTTCACTTTCCAGCAGGACAACGACCCTAAACATACAGCCAGAGCTACAACAGTTTAGATCAAAGCATATTCCTGTGTTAGAATGGCCCAGTCAAAGTCCGGACCTAAATTCAATTGAAAATCTGTGGCAAGACTTGAAAATTGCTGTTCACAGATGCTCTCCATCCAATCTGACAGAGCTTGAGCTATTTTGCAAGGAAGAATGGACAAAAATGTCACTCTCTAGATGTACAAAGCTGGTAGAGACATCCCCAAAAAGACTTGCAGATGTATTTGCAGTGAAAGGTGGTTCTACAAAATATTGACTCAGGGGTGCTGAATACAAATGTACGCCATACTTTTCACATATTTATTTGTAAAAAAATTTGAAAACCATTTATTATTTTCCTTCCACTTCACAGTTATGTGCCACTTTGTGTTGGTCTATCACAAAATCCCAATGAAATACATTTACGCTTTTGGTTGTAACATGATAAAATGTGGAAAATTTCATGGGGTATGAAAGACACTGTATAGTAGCAATAATTACTAAATGGATCATTATAGCCTACCACCATTGGGTTCAGTAAAAACTCTGAAATGATCAAGGCTTGTTGGTAGGTGAACTGACGAGCAGTTTTCACTGTCCGAAAAGTGTCAGTAATATGAATCAGAAAAAGGTATTCCTAAAGTGTTACTAAACCCACTAAACCCCTAAACAGTAAAATCAGTCTGTATATGCAGTAAAGTATGCTTGTTATACTCATTAGGAAACCTAAGAGGTTAATCCTCTGCATTGTGTAAAAAGGCTGTTTGATCCTGTCTTCTCCGATCCCCCCCCCCCTTCTTCCACAGTCCCCAAACCATCTCCTGATAGAACAGAGCGTCAGGGACAAGCTGCACATGCTCAGTTTGGTGTGTATTGTCAGAGTTTTTTTTCTTAGGAGGGTGCATGTGATCAGCACAGGGCCAATCACCCCTATTCAGACAGTGGGTCAGGGTTCCTGCAGCCACATTGGATAATCAGGGGAGAATGAAAACTCCTCCTAAAATATTTAACCAAACATTGATAGAAGTGGCAAGATTGCAAGAACTGCTGATGAGAAAAAGGTATTTAGCAGTTTATATTTACTAAAATACCGTAATTGCTTTTCCATGTTCTGTGTTCTGTGGGAGTCCAGATATAGTGAATGCGGGGTCCTGTGTTTAGTAACACTTTACGTATTCACCAGACCGCAGATTGTACTTCAAGCACACCTTACTAGAACATGTCTATGTCATTTCTAAATTTATAGCATAAACATTTCCCCACAGCAATGCGTCATATATTTATTGATTTTCTTTTAGAATATCGTTATGTCTTGGAAACGAGGAACCTATTATAAGCAAGATTGATTTTAATAGAGTTTTTCATTATGCAGTTTACAGTCACACACTACAATTTACCAACTAATCTAATTTTTGTACCTAAGGCAATAATGTTTACCCTAACATTCCACATAACACAAAGTCATTAAAAAATGCATGTAGGATATACACCTTCGCTACAAAGACAGTTTGACAATTTAGTTGCTCATAATTGCATAGTGCATGTAACTTTTATTCATCATTTCATGATGTCATCAGAAAAAAAGGCAACTATCAACTTTAACCATTTCAATACCGGGCCATAGTCATATGACATCCGCTGATGGGATCTCCCATCCTGGGCGAGCATCATATGACGTCCTCAGCTTCTCACCGCTCCTGCGGGCCCCCCGGGAGCCCACAGTGCGGCGATCGGGGATGAGGACACAGCCCATCCCAGATTCATGTAAAGAGCCAGTAAAGAATGGATCTTTACCACGTGACCGGCTGTGTTCAATCACAGCTGGTCACATGTACAGTCCACATGCACGGGGCTCGTGCACACCCCTAGGGCGCACGCAGAGCGGCGATCGGGGACGAGGCTTGTCACCCTGACACAGCCCAATCCCGATCGCAGTAAAGAGCCAATCAAATTGGCTCTTTACCATGTGACTGGCTGTGTACAATCACAGCCGGTCACAGAATTTCCACAAACCGCGGTAATGAGATGTTACCGGGTTGTCCTCCTCCCACACCGATCGTGTGTGAGAAGGAGATTGCAATAACATCTCGTTACCGCTTACAGTGTACACCAACTACAGTTATTGCCACCCCCCCAATAAAGAGGACCTGTCACCACCCATCAAAGTACCTGTCAACACCCATCAAAGTACCTGTCACCACCCATCAAAGTACCTGTCACAGTTCATCTGAGTACCCGAGTACCTGAGTACTTGTCACAGTCCATCTGAGTACCTGAGTACCTGTCACAGTTCATCTGAGTACCTGTCACAGTTCATCTGAGTACCTGAGTACCTGTCAGTTCATCTGAGTACCCAAGTACCTGAGTACCTGTCACAGTCCATCTGAGTACCTGAGTACCTGTCACAGTTCATCTGAGTACCCAAGTACCTGTCACAGTCCATCTGAGTACCTGTCACAGTTCATCTGAGTACCTGAGTAACTGAGTACCTGTCACAGTTCATCTGAGTACCCGAGTACCTGAGTACTTGTCACAGTTCACCTGAGTACCCGAGTACCTGAGTACCTGTCACAGTTCATCTGAGTACACAAGTACCTGTCACAGTTCATCTGAGTACCCAAGTACCTGAGTACCTGTCACAGTCCATCTGAGTACCTGAGTACCTGTCACAGTTCATCTGAGTACCCGAGTACCTGAATACCTGTCACGGTCCATCTGATTACCTGAGTACCTGTCACAGTTCATCTGAGTACCCGAGTACCTGTCAGTCCATCTGAGTACCTGAGTACCTGTCACAGTCCATCTGAGTACTCAAGTACCTGTTACAGTTCATATGAGTACCTGATTACCTGTCACAGTTCATCTGAGTACCCAAGTACCTGAGTACCTGTCACAGTCCATCTGAGTACCTGAGTACCTGTCACAGTTCATCTGAGTACCTGAGTAACTGAGTACCTGTCACAGTTCATCCGAGTACCTGAGTACTTGTCACAGTTCACCTAAATACCTGTCACAGTCCATCTGAGTACTCGAGTACCTGTTACAGTTCATATGAGTACCTGATTACCTGTCACAGTTCATCTGAGTACCAGAGTACCTGAGTACCTGTCACAGTTCATCTGAGTACCCGAGGTACCCGAGTGCCTGTCACAGTCCATCTGAGTACCTGAGTACCTGTCACAGTTCATCTGAGTACCCAAGTACCTGAGTACCTGTCACAGTCCATCTGAGTACCTGAGTACCTGTCACAGTTCATCTGAGTACCTGAGTAACTGAGTACCTGTCACAGTTCATCCGAGTACCTGAGTACTTGTCACAGTTCACCTAAATACCCGAGTACCTGTCACAGTTCATCTGAGTACCCGAGTACCTGAGTACCTGTCACAGTTCATCTGAGTACCCAAGTACCTGAGTACCTGTCACAGTCCATCTGAGTACCCAAGTACCTGTCTCAGTTCATCTGAGTACCCGAATACCTGAGTACCTGTCATGGTCCATCTGAGTACCTGAGTACCTGTCACAGTTCATCTGAGTACCTGTCACAGTCCATCTGAGTACCTGAGTACCTGTCACAGTTCATCTGAGTACCCGAGTACCTGTCACAGTTCATCTGAGTACCTAAGAGTACCTGTCACAGTTCATCTGAGTACCCGAGTACCTGAGTACCTGTCACAGTCCATCTGAGTACCCGAGTACCTGAGTACCTGTCACAGTTCATCTGAGTACACGAGTACCTGAGCACCTGTCACAGCCCATCTGAGTATCTGTCACAGTTCATCTGAGTACCTGTCACAGTCCATCTGAGTACCTTTCACAGCCCATCTGAGTACCTGAGTACCTGTCACAGCCCATCTGAGTACCTGTCACCACCCATCTGAGTACCTGTCACCGCCCATCTGAGTACCTGTCACCACCTATCAAAGTACCTCTCACCGTTCATCTGAGTACCCGAGTACCTGAGTACTTGTCACAGTCCATCTGAGTACTCGAGTACCTGTCACAGCCCATCTGAGTACCCGAGTACCTGAGTACCTGTCACAGTCCATCTGAGTACTCGAGTACCTGTTACAGTTCATATGAGTACCTGATTACCTGTCACAGTTCATCTGAGTACCAGAGTACCTGAGTACCTGTCACAGTTCATCTGAGTACCCGAGGTACCTGAGTGCCTGTCACAGTCCATATGAGTACCTGAGTACCTGTCACAGTTCATCTGAGTACCCAAGTACCTGTGTACCTGTCACAGTCCATCTGAGTACCTGTGTACCTGTCACAGTCCATCTGAGTACCTGTGTACCTGTCACCAGGCCATCAGAGTACCCAAGTACCTGTCACCTGCCCATCAGAGTACCCAAGTACCTGTCACCAGCCCATCAGAGTACCCAAGTACCTGTCACCAGCCCATCAGAGTAACCGAGTACCTGTCTCCAGCCCATCAGAGTACGCGAGTACCTATCTGCAGCCCATGCCTCATAGAATATACGTTGAGGTGTTTGCTTTCCATTTTGTGGGTAATTCCACTGTCCTGGTGCTCAAGGATCTTCAAAAGTGTGATAGGTAGGAATGAAATGAGATGTGTAATTTATGCTCCTAGAATGCCTGAAGGTACTACTTCAATGTTGGGCCTCTGTATGTGGCCAGGCTGTGTAAAAGTCTCACACATGTGGTATCACCATACTCAGGAAAAGTAGCAGAATGTGTTTTGGGGTGTAATTTTCGCTATATACATGCTATGTGTTAGAAATATCTTATAAATTGACAACTTTGTGTTAAAAAAAAAAAATCATTTTCTTTCCACAATTTCTGAAGACTTGTGTAAAAAAATTAACCATTCAAAAGAATCATAATGCTTCATAGAATATACATGGGGTTTTGTTTTCCAAAATGGGGTCTTTTTTGGGGGTAATTCCACTATCCTGGTGCTCCAGGGCCTTCACAAACGTAATAGGTCATTAGGAAATTAGAGGTATAATTTATGCTCCTAGAACTCCTGATGGTGCTCCCTGCATGTTGGACCTCTGTGTGGCCAGGCTGTGTAAAAGCCACACACATGTGGTATAGCCATACTCGGGAGGAGTAGCAGAATGTATTTTGGGGTGTAATTAGAAGTATGCATATGCTGTGTGTGAGAAATACCTTGTTATTATGACAATTTTATGAAAATAAAAAATCTTAATTTTCCTAAGAATTGTGGGAAAAAATTACAACTTCAAAAAACTCACAATGCCCCTTACTAAATACCTTTGACTGTCTACTTTTCAAAAAGGGGTCATTTGGGGGGTATTTGTACTTTCCTGGCATTTCAGAGCCTCAAGAAATGAGATAGGCCGTCAGTGCATCAGGTGTGATCAGGTGTCATCAGGTGTGATCAATTTTCAATGATTTGCACCATAGCTTGTAGACTCCATAACTTTCACAGAGACTAAATAATATCCACTAATTTGGGTTATTTTTACCAAAGAGATGTAGCAGTATAAATTTTGGCCCAAATTTATGAACAAAAATGACTTATTTGCAAAATGTTATCATAGAAACTAAAAAAAGTGTTTTTTTTTCAAAATTTTCACTCTTTTTTCACTCGCAAAAAATAAAAAACCCAGTGGTGATTAAATACCACCAAAAGAAAGCTCTATTTGTATGAAAAAAATGATAAAAGTTTTGTTTGGGTAAAGGGTTGCATGACTAATTGACATTCAAATTATGAGAGCGCTGAAAGCTAAAAATTGGTCTGGGCAGGAAGGGTGTATAAATGCCCTGTATTGAAGTGGTTAACCGCATGCCGACCAGCTGCCGCAGTTATACTGCGGCAACATGGCTCGGCTGCACGAATCGCCGCCATGGTATGTCAGTACCATAGACGGCCACTAGAGGGTGCCCATAGAGCCGATGCGAGTGCCCGGTGGTCGCAATCACCGCCGGGCTCCCGCGATCGCTCGGGGCACACCGAGAACCGGGATCTGTGTGTGTAAAGGCACAGTTTCCATTTCTCTGAGGGGAGAACACACAGATCGAATCCCCTGCACAGTCCCCTCCCCCCTTCAGTTAGAACACGTACTAGGACACACTTAACCCCTTCACTGCCCCCTAGTGGTTAACCCCTTCACTGCCAGTGACATTTTCACAGTAATCAATGCAATTTTATAGCATTGATTGCTGTAAAAATGCCAATGGTCCCAAAAATGTGTCAAAATTGTTTGACATGTCCGCCATAATGTTGCAGTCCTGATAAAAATTGCAGATCGCCGCCATTACTAGTAAAAAAAAAAAATTAATAATAAAAAAGCCATAAAACTATCCTCTATTTTGTAGACGCTATTACTTATGTGCAAACCAATCAATATACGCTTATTGTGATTTTTTTTACCAAAAATATGTAGAAGAATATGTATCAGCCTAAACGGAGGGAAAAAAATGGGTTTTTTATATATTTTCAGGGGATATTTATTATAGCAAAAAGTTAAAAAAATTGCGTTTTTGTCGCTCTTTTTTTGTTTATTGTGCAAAAGATAAAAACCGCAGAGGCGATCAAATACCATCAAAAGAAAGCTCTATTTGTGGGAAAAAAAGGACGTCAATTTTATTTGGGTGCAAACGTCGCACGACCGCGCAATTGTCAGTTAAAGCGACGCAGTACCGAATCGCAAAAAGTGCTCTGGTCAGGAAGGGGGTAAAATCTTCCGGGGCTGAAGTGGTTAAAGAGACATTTTTTTTCTAGGGCAATAACATTTATACTACACATTTTCATACATTTATGTTCCAACTCCAGCCAAAACGTTTTTCTTTTCCTAATGTTCATTGGGGGTTGCAGCTTCTGACATTTGGGTGTATGACTTTTGACTTAGTCCCCTTACACATGGGACAGCCTCAGTCGGAGTCCGCCTGCTCAGCAGGAAATCTGTCCACTGATCCCTGCTGAGCAGGCGGATGGCTGTTCCAGAGAGGACACACACACAGCCTGCTCTCCTCCATGAGCATTCATGTGAAAAAGAACTACCTGTCCATTTACACCCAACTGCCACCCAGATAGCAAGGATAACTTGCCACAAATTTGTGGCAGTGTTGAATTGTAAGTCTGTTAACTTGCTGCACATTTTCACTGGCAAGTTGTACACACTTGCAGAGCACTTGAAGCTAACATTTTAGCTGACACTTTTCTAATGTGTAGCAAATTTGCATGGCAAGTCTCTAGCAAGAGCAAAGTTCTAGTGGTGAGTCTACGGCAAGAGCTCTGCAAGTCTACAGCATGAAAATTCAGCCACAGTGACCCCTGTGGTGGGATGACTTTTGCACAACATAACTGAACCGAAACTTGCAGCAGACTTGCAGAATGTTTGCAAAGAAAGTTGATCTAGAGTCATACAAATCGGACGTGCTGCAATTGTGCTACAAACTTGTGAAGCCTGGCAAGTGTAGCAACAGCTTAGCAAGTTATGTTCAAACTTGCAGCTTAATTGCTTGCTATTTGGGCATCCGACATACCAGACAGATAGAGAATGGATCTCCATACTTCTGTTTCTAGCAGATAGGATCGGATGTCAGCAGGTGTCAACAGACACATGTCCTTTGACACCCGCCACTCCATAGAGAGGATTGGAGAGTCCAAACGGGATGTCAGGTCACCTGAGACCAGGTGACAGATGCTCTCCGTGGAAGTCAGGAATGCACCGCTAAGGTCGGTAACTGGAATCAGACGTGGGAAACACAGCAAGTACACACAAAAGCTAACACACAATGGTTGATCCGCAAGGTTGGCTTGCAATTCTCAGGTTAATATAGTGTTCCTAACTAGAGACCAGGGTGGAGCTATGCTGAGGGAAGATTATTTAAACAGTCAGGTGTGGGTGGCTGGCCTCTAAAGGTGAACACAGAAGGAAAGGTGAGCTGACAGACACACATTACTGCATAACCATGACACGGGATTTGTCCGCTAATGTGAAAGGGGCCTTAGTATCCATACTAGGTTAGATGTCTCTTTCCAGATCTACTGAATCAAGACTCTGAACCTGAAGATTTCTACGAGACCAACTATGCACAGCTTCTAACAGTGTCATGCTAAACATTCAAATACTGGAAATGGAAAAGAGTATTTAATGTTATGCTCAATGTCCTTGTAACGAGCCCCTTGCTCGCTCAGTTCCACTCTCCCGACACTCCTCTGCAGCTATAGCATCAGATTGCAGATCGCAACATCTGATTGTTCGGTCATCCAATGCTCCGGGATTAGAACTACAGCTATGTGCCGTTCTAACCCAGTTGTGATAGCTCAGAACAAACACCAGGCAGGCTGTATGTAAGTTCAACCAGGAATCTCTTTTATTCAAAAATACAGGCTCTTTTATACACTAACAGTGGAGGTGCATACCTCCGGCTCATATTACTCTAACAATACACCTGTAACCTAATTAACCTAATTAACATGGGCTAATTAACTAATCCCTTTAGACAGCCTAGATGACTCAGACATGACCTTTAGGCCAGACTGGCCGTCTTGTAGCTTAGAACCCCCAATCAACATTATCACAATAGCAGAGTTAATTAACACAAACAACAATGGGGATCTAATTACTCTTAGATCCCATACTAGAGACTTATTTACAATACACATTTTAGCAGACAACAGACAGGTAGCTGGAATTGATGACATTAGCATTTAACAGTAGGAGTCTCAACGGTATGAATCAGTCACTATTCCAATGTGGCAAATCCAGGGTCCCCAGAGTCTGTGTGTCCTGGGGGACCAGGACCCGAATCCACAGTAATACCACCTCAAGGGTCTCCAGGCATACAGCTCACAAAGAGCACCGTTCCCCCAAATGCCAGGGCCCATGATCGATCGGCAAGAGGCTAGCATTCAGTCCCCTCCAAAAGTCTCTCTCCCGGCTAGATCTGTCACAGTCCTCAATGTCATACTGGACCCTCAGATACAGATCTTCACTGCAGAAACCATTCTCCAGCGCAGTTTTATACTGGACCCCTGGATTCAGATATTCATTAATATTTTTACTCCAGAGTAGCCTGTATAAAGAGGGGTCTACTGTGATCCACTGGGTACGAACAAGGGAGTAGGGTCCTAAACTGAATATTTTATTTATATTATTATTACTATACATAATTTGATTTCAATGGCCTTTAGATGCTCACTTTTTGGTTCAGACTTTTGTTCAAGGCATTACCTGCATTTTCCCACCTATTCGGCCTCCCTTGGCTCTGTGTTATCTCAATCTTTTGCTCTCTGTTCTTCAGGATCCTAACTTTGAGCCCTTATATATTGTTCCTTCTTATTGCCATTACTTCAGCTCGGAGGATATTATAGCTTGTGTCTCTATCCTGACAGTTCTCTTTTCCTATTCTTCACATGGACAAGGTTGATTTATGACCTAGCAAAATAAAAATGACAAATGTTCAGATAAATGTATACATTTCATAAGTAAAGTGCACTTGGACAGGGCAGTTCACAGGAAAATACAATAAAGTAAGGATCCCAGCTAGTCAGCATAAAAACAAAGTCTAAACTTGTTGGAATGATTTATACATTGCTTTTTTGCTGACTAGCTCCCAAGTGTGCTGGGAAACTTTTTGTATTGTATTGTTTTATGACCTGGACCTTTCTTTCTTCTAAAGATTATATTCTTTTTCCCAAAACATCTTTCAGAACAGCATCTGAGAGATTGTAGCTCCTCCCTCCAATCACAGGAAACAATCTGGAAGAGGTGTCTCCCTTTATCTTTTCTTTTTTTTCTTTTGTGCAGCAGAATTCTCTGCAACATCTCCTGTGGCTGGTGCGGATTTGCTTCAGCTCCCAGCTGGTGCAGTGGTGGAGAATCCTCAACCACGTCCGGCTAGCATTCACACCACTTCCTGAATGGGCAGGGCTTCTGAATCGTCTCCCATACCTCAGTCTCTCTCATTGCAGGCTCTAGGCTGCCTTCTGTCCAAGAGGCTCCTTCCCCTTCTGTTTCTAGAGGGGAGTCGGATGATGAAGAAGGAAAAGAGGCTGAGGATAATTTAGCTTCTTAATACAAGTTATCTATGGATGAAGTGGATAGCCTTCTGAAAGTGATGCATGCTATGCTAGGCATTGAAGAACAGAAAAAAGATCTTTGCTTGCTCGACCATATGTATCTAGGGCTTAATGAGCCTAAAGGTCAAATTTTTTTAGTTCATTTGTTTATTTTAAACATGGTGAAAAAGGAATGGCAAGATTTGGAAAGGAAACCCATTTTCTCAAAATCCCATAAAAGAAGGTTCCTGTTTGAGGAAGACTTGACAGCAGTGTGGAACAAGGGGCCTAAGCTGGACGTCGTCTTCTCCCAAGTCTCAAAATGTATGGATTTAGCTTTCAGTGACATGGGTGACCTAAATGAGGCAATGGAGAAAAGGAAAGATTTGCTTCCTAAGAGATCCTGCCAGTCCATCATGGTAAATATGAAACCTTCCATGGCTTTCACCTGCGTGGCAAGAAACCCAGAGTACTGGCTTAAAGGATATGTTAATCTTTTCGGGCAGAATTTCACTTTTCATAATAAATAAAAGCGTTTTCCAATACCATTTCTGGCTTATCCATCCCAGTGTGCTTTTCTCTCACTTACCTTATCCACAGGAGGTTTAAAATCGTGTCAGTTTATTAGAACTTTAAAAATTATTTTCAGATTCCATCATTTCCTGTAGATTCTCTCAGCATTCACTTCCTGAAAGTTATCTCCTAGAAGCCTTCACTTCCTTGTTGCATTACAGAAGAAGGTATGATAGGGTATGTTCACCACTCTGGACCATACCTCCCTCATTACAATACCACCTTCCACCCACTTTCTTTAAAATCTGATTGAACAACCTCCTTTAGATCTCCCATCAGCTATGTAGTACAAGGGCCTATCTTATTTGATAGAAACTGAATGGATTGTTCAGGTGTGTCCCCTATTCCATAGTTCTGGTAAATCTAAAGGAAATTGTACAGAGATTGTACAAACAGATTGCATAGTGTATGGCCATCTTTATAAAAGTACGTAGGAGGGAATGGACATAGACACTCAGTTATCAGGCCCCATTCACATATCCACATAGCGAAAGCTCACATTCCCGCACACGTTTGTTTTGGGTGTTTCACTTGTCATGCATAGGGCAGCCCATTCACTTAAATGGGCTGCCCTACATGCAACAATCACCCCAGAGAAGCTCCAGAACTTATTTTGGAGCAAAGCATGGTGCATTACCGCAGTCTTTGGTGTGTTTGCTGCACTTGGGGAGCCTTTAACATATACTGACAACACAAGCACAATGCAAATTTTCAGTGTTTCTGAAACACAAGGTAAAGCGTGCATTTTCTGTGCAGTTTGCCATGCATTTGGAAACACACAGATGTGAATGGAGCCTTATTGTTCTTGTGTAAACACACCAATTTCACTTTCAGATCCCACTCTAACTTAGAGTAGTGGGATCCACATGTTTTTGTCTCGTTTTTCCAGTGACACACATAGTGCTACACGTGGCAAAGTAGCTCATGGGACATTTTGACGTGGTGTGAATTGTGCATTTTTCACCATGTTTGTCACCTATTTTTTCATGTGGCAAAATGTGCAACTAGGTAATTTAAGGTGTATAAATGTGGCCATACACTATTCAATCTGATTGTACAAGCTCTGTACAATCTCCTTTAGATGTAACAAAATTATATAATAGGAGGACATACCATCTGACCAATCACTCTGTAGCTAATCAGGCAGGCCCTTGCACTACATCAGGGGTGTCCTGTGGGCTGCTTGCGGCCCCAGGGAGTTTAGCATGTAGCCTGTGCCTGTCTAAAAGGAACACTGGGGAAGCCAGGCAAATGCATGCTGTGAAAACGTAGTTGATGGGTGAAGGGTGTGTGCTTATGAGGTCAGCTGGTAAACTCCTTCCTGTGTCTTACTGGTTTCTCTGTCCCAAATCTATACCAAGGAGTCTCTAAGAAATATAGCAAGGGCCAAGGTAAGGCCTTGTTCTCAAAATCAAAGAAAGTCTGTATTTTTCTGCAACCAAGGTACATTAATGGTATTTTAATACATAGGCGAGCTGGATTTAAAAAAAGGGGTGAACTTAGCCTTTAATTAGTTGAAAGTGCACATTGTGGCATGCACCTCTAAGGAAGAAATTTGGGAGTCTTTTTACCTTGACTAGGCCTGTAGAGTATATAGCAGATGCATCAGCCAAATCCTTTCATACGTCGACCAGGTTGGCTGCCCTCACAAATTCAGCAAGTGTGTGTGATTCCATTTAAAGGGGGCCACCTTTTGGGCCTGAACTGGAGTCAATCCTGGACCACACGGCTGATAAGAAAAAGTATTTTCTGGTGAAGAAAAAGAAAGGACAACAATCTAGGTGATTTTTTTCATCCTCGAAAGACTCAACAGCAGGGGGACAACGTGCAAGAAAGAAAGAAATGTTGTACAACACAAAGAGCCAAGGACAATGGAAGAGTCCTTTTCTGTTCTCCTACGCAGCCCAAAAAATCCCATAAGCTTGCCACTTCCTGTGGGAGGAAGATTGCAGACATTCCTTATGCAATGGGAAAACATCACAAAGCCGTATATCTTGAACTTTGTCATCCAAGGTTACAAAATAGAATTTACAGAAGCCCCTCTGCAAGATATTTTCTTAGAAGTATTAAGTCCCTGATCCAGGAACTGGTGCACCAGAGAGTGGTAATACCGGTGCCAACAGAAGAGGAACATCTGGGTTTCTACCCCTATGTTTTTCTAGTGGAATGGCCATTGAGGAAATTCCACCTTATTCTCAATTTATAGTTAAACAAAACAGTTTACTACAAGAAGTTTCTTATGGAATCAATTTTTACAGTCAGAAATCTTCTGGTGCAAGATTGTTACATGGCATTGATCGACCTAAAGGATGCATACCTTCGCTAGAAGGCATGGTAAAAGTCTCCACCAAAGTAAAAAGATTGCTTTAGTGGTGGAAGAACTAACAGAATCTTTCAGTGGAAAAGGTTATAATCACAGGTGCCAGCTCCTGGGGCTGGGAGCTCACCTTGGAAGCAGTATAGTGCAAGGCCACTTGTCAAGGGTTCAAGCAGTGAATTCTTTGAATTGGAAAGAATTAAAGGTTATTGCTCAAGCCTTATCAATTTTTTCTCTGACTCTCCAGTGTCATTATGTTCAAGCCTTTACAAACAATGCTACAGCAGTAGCCTATATAAACAGTCAAGGAGGCATGAAGAGCAGAAGTTTTCAGGGGCTGACAGAGGAAACCCCCCTGTGGGAGTCCAATATGGCATCCTTATCGACAGTCAACCTCAAAGGCACTCTGAATCTAGTAACCAACTTCCTAAGCAGGCACCAGTTGAAAGAGGCATAGTGGAGTCTGCGTTTGGAAGTCTTTTCCATGATTACATAGAAGTGGGGATTTCCTCAGATAGATCTTTTTGCAAATCAGCAGAATGCAACTCCTCTTTTTTTGTTTTTTGAACAGAAAGGACGGTACGTTAGGAATAGATGCTCTGGCACAATCATGGAGTTCCCATCTTTGTTATGCCTTTCCCCCCTTTCAGCTAATACCACAGTTTCTGAGAAAGATTCAAAAAGAAAAGATTCCAGTGATTCTAATAGCATTTTATTTGCTATAGAGAGCATGGCTTTTCACCCTTCTCCTTCAAGCAGTCAAACCACAGTGGAATGTTTAATATCAGACAAAATTTCAGGCATTGCAAAAAGAAGCCAAGCTCCCCTGACCCTGTCCTTGTGCCATACTTGCATAGGTACTCATTGATGGCCCTCTGCTGTGTGTGTAGCTGCTGCAGCATTGCCAGCGTTGAGTTCCACCTGGTGGGCATGTCACAAACAAGGCGGTTGGTGGGCAGGTTCCATTCCTTTTGAATGTCAGCCAGCCGAGCACTGGCATTGTATGACCGGTGGAAATGACCACACACTTTTCTGGCCTGTCTCAGGAGATCCTGTAAGCCTGGGAACCTTCTCAAGAACCGCTGCACCACCAAATTCAGGATGTGTGCCAAACATGGGACATGAGTCAAGTGTCCCTGCCGGAGGGTGGAGAGAAGGTTGGTGCCATTGTCACATACAAACCATTTCTGGCTGAAGCTGCTGTGGTGTCAACCACCTCTGAGCCTGCCCCTGCAGAGCTGACAGAATATCTGCCCCAGCGTGGCTCCTGTCCCCTAGGCAGACCAACTCAAGCACTGCATGGCATCTTTTAGCCTGACTGCGTGGACCCTTGAACACTTACGGAGCACTTCTGCGTCAGAGGACAAATCTGCAGAAGAGGCCATAGAGGAAGAAGAAGAGGAGGGGGTGGAGGAGAGAGCTGTGGCAGAATCACCACTAGAATTTTGTAAGCGTGGTGGTGGAACAAGTTCCAACAACACTGAACCCTGTCCTGCATCCTTCCCAGCTGCCAGCAGAGTTACCCAGTGAGCCGTGAAGGAAAGGTAATGTCCCTGCCCATGCTTGCTGGACCATGAGTCAGCGGTAATATGAACTTTACTGCTGATCGCCCTGTCCATCGAGGCCAAAACATTGCCTTCCACATCCCGGTAGAAAGGGAAATGGGAAATGGCCTTCTGTGAAAAGAAATGGCGTTTTGGAACCTGCCACTGAGGTACAGCACATTCCACAAATTCACGAAAGGGGGCAGATTCTATCAACTGAAATGGCAGCAGTTGCAGTGCTAGCAATTTGGCCAAGCTAGCATTTAGACCCTGATCATGTGGATGGCTGGGACCAAATTTCTTTTTACGGTTCAGCAACTGGGGTAGGGAAATGTGCCTGCTAAAATCAATTGGTGGCTTACTGCTAGCAGATAGGGATGAGCCAAGCAACCCCCCCTCCCCGATTCAGGCAAAAAATTTGTTTGAACATGCGAACACTGTTAAAGTCTATGGGACACGAACATGAATATTTAAAAGTGCTAATTTTAAAGGCTTATATCCAAGTTATGGTGTTTGGGGACCTGGGTCCTGCCCCAGGGGACATGTATCAATGCAAAAAAAAAAGTTTTAAAAACGGCAGTTTTTTAGGGAGCAGTGATTTTAATAATGCTTAAAGTGAAACAATAAAAGTGAAACATTCCTTTCAATTTCGTACCTGGGGGGTGTCTATAGTATGCTTGTAAAGTGGCACATGTTTCCCGTGTTTAGCACAGTCCGAGAGCAAAATGACATTTCTAAAGGAAAAAAAATCATTTAAAAGTACTCGCGGCTATAATAAATTGTCGGTCCTGGAAATACACATAAAAGTTCATTGATTAAAACAGCATGGGATTCCCCCACAGTCCATTACCAGGCTCTTTGGGTCTGGTATGAATATTAAGGGGAACCCGAACCCAAATTTTTTTTTTAAAATGCGTGGGGGTCCCCCCAAATTCCATACCAGGCTATTCAGGTCTGGTATGGATATTAAGGGGAACCCCGTGCCAAAAGTTTTTTAAAAATGGCGTGGGGGTCCCCCTCAAAATCCATCCCAGACCCTTCACGCAACCTGGCAGGCCGCAGGAAAAGAGGGAGGGGACGAGAGAGCACCCCCCCGAACCATACCAGGCCACATGCCCTCAACCCTTGCCCATTTGTTGTGGGGGTCTGCGGGCGGGGAGCTTATCAGAATCTGGAAGCTCCCTTTAACAAGGAGACCCCCAGATCCCCCCCGTGTGAATTTTTAATGGGGTACAAGTACCCCTACCATTTCACAAAAAAAGTGTCAAAAATGTTAAAAAAGACAATAGTCGGTTTTTGACAATTCCTTTATTAATGTCTTCTTTTTTCCCTGCTTCTTCTGGTCATCCTTCGGTTTTCTTCTTTCTCCATCTTGTTCTTCCTCTGCTTCTTCCTCCCGGTGTTCTCCTCCGGCATCTTCCTCCGGTCTTCTCCTCTGGCATCTTCCACCGGCTTCTTCTTCCTCGCTTTGTCCTCCAGATGATCCGCCTCAATGGGGGGTTCCCTCTGTGCAATGCTTTTGTTCTTATGACAGCTCTTACATAACTGAGGGGCCACCCGGTGACCCCGCCCCCCCTGACGCACAGGGGACTTCCCTATGGCTTCCCCCGTAGTGTCAGATGGGGCAGAGTCACCCAGTTACGTAAACGGGTGACCCCGCCCCCCCTCTAACACCATGGGGGAAGCCATAGGGAAAGGTTGTGGGGATGAGGCCCTTGTCCCTAACTTGTCCTCCCCATGTTGAAGGCATGTGGCCTGGTACGGTTCAGGGGAGGCGCTCTCTCCCCCCCTCTTTTCCTGCAGCCTGCCAGGTTGTGTGCTCAGATAAGGGTCTGGTATGGATTTTTGGGGGGACCCCCACGCCATTTTTTTTTAAATTTTGGCACGGGGTTCCCCTTAAAATCCATACCAGACCCGTCTGGTATGGATTTTGAGGGGTACCCCACACCTTTTTTTTTAAATTTTGGCACGGGGTTCCCCTTAATATCCATACCAGACCTGAAGGGCCTGGTATGGATTTTGAGGGGGACCCCCATGCCATTTTTTTAAACATTTTGGCACGGGGTTCCCCTTAATATCCATACCAGACCTGAAGGGCCTGGTAAGGAATTTGGGGGGATCCTGACGCATTTTTTTTTTATTTTTGGTTCGGGGTTCCCCTTAATATTCATACCAGACCCAAAGGACCTGGTAATGGACTGTGGGGGAATCCCATGTCGTTTCTATCAATTAACTTTTATGTGTATTGCTGGGACCGACTATTCATTATAGCCGCGAGTACTTTTAAATGATCATCAATCATTTTCTCGACTCGTACAACACTACGACGAGCCGAGAAAATTACGTTCAATGCTTCAGAGCATGCGTCGAATTGTTTCCGAGCATGCGTAGGGATTTTGTGCTTCGGAATTGCCACAGACGATCGCATTTTCAGATAGGAACTTTTCGCGACTGATAAATTGAGAGCATGTTCTCAATCTTTTGCTGGCTGGAATTCCACCAGCAAAAGACAGATGGAGCATACACACAGTCGCATTTTCAGATGAAAAAATCGAATCTGTCTTTTGCGTGCCAAAATTCAGACCGTGTGTACGCGGCATCACAGTAATGAATCTTATACACAGTTTAAGATTGAACCGAGTCTCATCCAACTGCTTTGTATGGCCATGTGTCAAATCTTAAAAAGTTTCCTCCTAGAGTCACCACTCAGGGATTTTAACCTTGCTTTCATATCTCCTTTTAAGTGCCCTTTCTCTAGGGAGAATACGTTTAATGTTAATAGTCATTCCTCATAACTGAGGGCCTCCAGCCACTTTATTAGCTTAGTTGCCCCTCTCTGGACTCTCTCCAGTTCAACCACATCCTTACTGAGGATTAGTGACCAGAACTGGATGGTGTACTCAAGAGGCAGCTGAACCAGACCCATGCATATTTTTAGCTCCCAAGTGCATTACTTTACATTTTCCTACATTGAACCTCATATGCCATATAGCAGCCCGAGCCTCTATTTTAATTAGTTCTTCTTGTCATACCAGTTTTTAAGTTATTGCCCTGTTTAGCTTTGTATCAACAGTAAACACAGAGATTAAACTATTTATTCCAACCTTGATCATTTATGAACAAGCTAAACAGAATTGGTCCCAGGACAGAGCTCTGGGGCACCCCGCTCACAACACCAGATTATTCAGAAAATATGTCATTATTCAGCACCCACTGGAAACACTCCTGCCACCAGTTTTCCCACATACCATGTCATCAATGCCAAAAGACCATCGTTTGTAGATTAATGATTTATTTTGTACTGTATCAAATGCCTAAAATCTAAGTATACTATGTCTACAGGCCTCCTTCTATCCAAATCACAGCTCACTTCCTCATAGAATGGTAAAAGGGTGGTCTGGCAAGAACCGATCTTCATAAATCCATAAAGCTATATTGGTTACTACTAATGATACAAATTTTATTAGCAAATTCTCAGATATGGTCCCTTATCATTCCTTTAAATAGTTTACATACCATTGATGTTAGGCTGACTGGTCTGTAGTTACTAGCTATATCTTGGTCCTATTTGTACTACGTTTGCTTTTCACCAATCAGCTGGCACCATTCCAGTCAATAAGCTGTCTTTAAAAAATAGAAATAATGGTCTAGCTATGATATGACTGTTCTTTGAGGATTCTTGGGTGTAAGCAATCTGGTCCTGGTGATTTATTCACAATAAGTTTTCTAGTCTTTTTTTTAACATGGGTTATAATTTCCTGTGCTCTTTTCTTATTTATATTTATTTATAATCTTTCACTTTTTATTTATTATTTTTTTATTCATTTTTCACTTTTTCTTTTTGACTATATTGTTTACAATTTATTGTCTTCTTTTTACTATTCTTAGTCTTTATTTCTATTTTCATTTGAAACTGTCAATCCAAATTTTTGGATTTTATCAATTTTTTGTTTATTTTTTGGTCTGTTCAATTTCTAGTTCTCAGCGGCGTAGCTACATAGTTACATAGTAGGTGAGGTTGAAAGAAGACACAAGTCCATCAAGTCCAACCTATGTGTGTGATTATATGTCAGGATTACCTTGTATATCCCTGTATGTTGTGGTCATTCAGGTGGTTATCTAATAGTTTTTTGAAACTATTGATGCCCCCTGCTGAGACCACTGCCTGTTGAAGGGAATTCCACATCTTTGCCGCTCTTACAGTAAAGAACCCTTTACGTATGCGTGGCCACGTGTCTTGTTAAACTCCCTTCTGCAAAAACATTTTATCCCTATTGTGGGGTCACAAGTATGGTATTTGTAAATTGAAATCATATCCCCCCTCAAGTGTCTCTTCTCCAGAGAGAATAAGTTCAATGCTCGCAACCTTTCTTCATAACTAATATCCTCCAGACCCTTTATTAGCTTTGTTGCCCTTCTTTGTACTCGCTTCATTTCCCAGTACATCCCTTCTGAGGACTGGTGTCCAGAACTGGACAGCATACTCCAGGTGCAGCCAGACCAGAGTTTTGTAGAGTGGGAGAATTATCGCTTTATCCCTGGAGTTAATCTCTTTTATAATGCATGCCAATATTCTGTTTGCTTTGTTAGCAGCAGCTTGGCATTGCATGCCATTGCTAAGCCTATCACCTACTAGGACCCCCAGGTTCTTTTCCATCCTAGATTCCCCCCAGAGGTTCTCCCCCTAGTGTTTAGATTGCATTCATATTTTTGCCACCCAAATGCATTATTTTACATTTTTCTACATTAACCGGTTCCCAGCCAGCTCACACAGATATACTGTGGCAGAATGGCTCCCCTGGGCGAAATCCCATATGGGTACCTCCTTCCATTTTTCAACCACCAGAGGGCGCACATGCCCGCTACACGGCCTGGGACCCGATGCGCGTGGCTGGGGGGCACGATGGCCGCCAGCCACGTGCGATTGCATGCACGAACTCCAGCATGGGAATTTGTGTGTGTAAACACAAACATCCCTGTGCCTTCAGGTAAGAGGAGCCATATCGTTTGTTCCTACTAAGTAGGAAGAACAATATGGCTCTTCTCCTAGTCAATTCTATCCCCATACAGTTAGAACACAGTTACAGTTACAATACAGTTAGTACCACTAAAAATCGCATATCACCGCCATTACTAGTTAAGAAAAAGAAAAATGCCATAAAAATGCCATAAATCGTTCCCATAGTTTGTAGACACTATAACGTTTGCGAAAAACAATCAATATATGCTTATTGTGATTTTTTTTTTTTTTTACCAAAAATATGTAGAAGAATATATATTGTCCTAAACTGATGAAGAAATTTGTTTTTTTTTTTAAATGAGGGATATTTATTATAGCAAAAAGTAAAATTTTTTTTTTTTTTTCAAAATTGTTGCTCTTTTTTTGTTTATAGCGCAAAAAATAAAAACTGCAGAGGTGATCAAATACCACCAAAAGAAAGTTCTATTTGAGGGAAAAAAGGCACAAATTTTGTTTGGGTACAGCTTCGAACGACCGCGCAATTAAAGCGACGCAGTGTCAAATTGTAAAAAGTGCTCTGCTCAGGAAGGGGTAAAATCTTCTGGGGCTGAAGTGGTTAAACCTCATTTGCCATGTAGTTGCCCACCCCATTAATTTGTTCAGATCTTCTTGCAAGGTTTCCACATCCCGCGGAGAAGTTATTGCCCTGCTTAGCTTAGTATCGTCCGCAAATACAGAGATTGACCCACCCCTGACTATTCCGAGTATTCCCCATTTATCACCACCCTCTGAACTCACCCTTGCAGTCAGTTTTCAATCCACGTACTCACCCTATGGTCCATGCCAACTGACCTTATTTTGTACAGTAAACGTTTATGGGGAACTGTGTCAAAGGCTTTTGCAAAATCCAGATATACCACGTCTACGGGCCTTCCTTTATCTAGATGGCAACTCACCTCCTCAAAGAAGGTTAATAGATTGGTTTGGCAAGAACGATTCTCCATGAATCCATGCTGATTACTGCTAATGATACCCTTTTCATTACTAAAATCTTGTATATAGTGTTTTATCATCCCCTCAAAGAGCTTGTTTACTATTGATGTTAGGCTAACTGGTCTGTAATTTCCAGGGATGTATTTTGGACCCTTTTTAAATATTGGTGCTACATCAGCTTTTCTCCAATCCGCTGGTAACATTCCAGTCAGTAGACTGTCAGTAAAAATTAGGAACAATGGTCCGGCAATTACTTGACTGAGTTCCCTAAGTACCCTCAGGTGCAACCCAACCCATCCGGTCCCAGTGATTTATTAATGTTAAGTTTCCCAAGTCTAATTCTAATTCTGTCCTCTGTTAGCCATGAGGGTCCTTCCTGTGATGTGTCACGAGGATAAACACTGCAGTTTTGGTTACTGAAGCCCCCTGATTCCCTCGTGAAGACTGAGGAGAAGAATAAATTCAATACCTTAGTCATCTTCCCATCCTTTGTAACCAGATGTCCTTCCTTATTCTTTATGGGGCCAATATGGTCTGTCCTCCCTTTTTTACTGTATACCTACATATCCTAAGAATTTCTTGGGATTTTCTTTGCTCTCCTCCGCTATGTGTCTTTTGTGTTCTATCTTAGCCGCCCTAATTGAACCCTTACATTTCTTGTTGCATTCTTTATAAAGTCTGAATGCTGATGATGATCCCTCAATCGTGTATTTTTTGAAGGCCTTCTCTTTTGCTTTTATATGCATTTTTACATTGGATTTAAGCCATCCAGGACTTTTGTTCGCTCTTTTAAATTTATTACCCAATGGGTTGCACTGGCTAATGCCCTTATTTAATATGCTCTTAAATTTATGCCTTCTAGCAAGGTTCATAGTTTAGGGAAGTTGGCTCTTTTGAAATTCAGTGTCTTTGTATTTCTCTTATGTTTCCTAATTGTGTGATTTATACTGAAGCCAATTGACCTGTGATTGCTGTTTCCTAAATTGCTCCGTATTTCCACATCCATGATCAGGTATGTATTGTTGGTAATCAGTAGATCTAGTAACCCTTTATTTCTAGTTGGTGCATGAAATAAAACTGTGCCAATTGAAATAAATCCTGAGATTGGAATAACTTTTAAACTAATATTATCCAAAGGTGATTACGGATTCCCTCTATTTATTCCATATATATATATATATATATATATATATATATATATATATATATATATATATATATATATATATTTGTCTATTCCTATAGTTATCTAGTCTATTAAAACTCTGATCACATGTTACTGTTGATATCACAATAATATAAGGTTAGCTATGAAAGCAAACACACTGCTTAGTAAAACAAAGTCTTATTTATTTCCCAAGAAAATAGGAAAATGCTAACATGAAGATACTAAAGGAAGATATTACAAAGCATATAACAATAGAACATGTAACACACGAACATCAAAGATACTTATCACACGGTCTCCTCAGCTGGGCTCAAGATGACAAAGAGAGAGCTATGAGGCTCAAAAATGGCAGAGAGCCATCAGGCAAAAGCCAAAAGGGACGACTTCCCTCCTGTGTGCACTTTTTAAACTTCATCCATACACCGTCCAGACCCAACCCCATTGCCTGCCCATTTAGGTTTCTAATGAATGAAAGTAGTTTTGGGGCAGTCCTTCTCAATATATTATATTTCTGTCCGCCCTGCTGTATTGGTCTCCAGGGGCAGCATTGTCCATGTATCATGTCTATGTATCTTCAATGCCTTTTGATCCTTTGATCTTTTTAGCAGGTCATCAATCATCTTTTCAGCTATGGTCCTTTTGAAGCTTGCTTGCAGAGGGCTAATCAAGGATTTCCATGTTATCACACCAGACATTCAGGAGCCAAGCTTTTGTTCAGCCTTGATGGAGGCCTGGTCTCTGGATATTCTGATATGCTACAAAGCTTTGGTGTGCAACTTGCTGCATTCCAACTTGGTTGTATCAACCAGAAATAAACTCCAGAACTATGATATTAAACCATGCTGCCTTCCAACAGTGCGTCTACCATCTGACCCATAAAATTGTCCTGCAAGACATTTAGGAACTTGCAAACCTTAGACGAATGCATGGTTCCCTCCGCCCAGTCTATGCCTGGATAATTAAAATCCCCCATTATGATAACACTTCCCATCCTTGCTGCTAATCAAAATTGCGATTGGAGGTCCGTCTCCCCCCTCCTCCCTCAGGGTAGGGGGCCTATAGCATACTCCCAGTATTATTTTCCCCTTAGCTTCATCCCTTTGGAGATCTACCCATAAGGATTCCACCTCCTCCCTAGCTCCCTTAGTGATGTCATCTCTCACATTCACTATATTATTCTTGATATATAGACATACCCCTCTCCCTTTTTTACCCTCTCTATCCCTGCGATAAAGGGTAGATTGAATGGTTGCCAGCTAATCATGAGAGGTGTTGAACCAGGTCTCTGAAATTCCCACAAAGGCCAAATCCTCCTCGTAAAACAGTATCTCTGGTTTACCCATCTTGTCCGCCAGGCTCCTGGCATTGGTGAACATGCCACGTAGTTTAGACTGGTCACATACTATCCTCTTATTGGGTGTTCCGAGATTGCAACTAGGACTTGTTACTATACTTACCCTGGGTTTATGTGCTTCAGTCAACCTATCACGAATGCCCCCAATACTACCCTGTTCCACGCTGACTATCTCCACCTCTGGACCCTCCCCCCCGTTGCCTAGTTTAAAAAACCCTCTAACTTTTTGGCAATCTTTACTCCCAGCAGATCTACCCCTTCTCATTTAGGTGCAGTCCGTCCCTTCTATAGTACTGGTGACCGACTGAGAAGTCAACCCAGTTCTCCAGGAACCCAAACCCTTCCTTATTACACCAGCTCCTCAGCCACTTCTTTACTTCCCTAATCTCACTCTGCCTTTCTGCTGTGGCTCGAGGTACCTGTAGTATTCCTGAGAATATTACCTTGGAGGTCCTTTTCCTCAATTTATCTCCCAAGTCCCTAAAATCATTTTTTAGGACACTCCATCTGCCTCTGACTTTGTCATCGGTGCCAAAGTGCACCATGACAGCTGGGTCTTCCACATCCCCTCCCAGTAATCTGTCCACCAGATCCGTGATCTGCTGAATCAGAGCGCACGGTAGACAGCATACAGTTCGCGCTTCAGGTCTTTGTCACAGATTGCCCTCTCTGTCTTTCTAAGAATTGAGTCCCCTGCCACCAGAATCTGTCTATCCTTTCCCTTCACTTCCCCCCCACTCACACTGGAGGAGTTCTTCCCCTGCCAGCTAGGAGAGTCCCTCAGCTCCAGCAGTGCTGATCCCTGACTGGTTTCATCAATGTTTCTCAATAGAGTGTACTTATTGGGATGCTCCAGCCCTGGATCGGCCTCCCTGGCACTTCCCCCTCTATCCTTCCTGACTGTCACCCATCTACTCTTTTCTGGTGCCTGCACCTCTTTGTCTCTGCCCGCCTCTGTGCTGGCTCCTTATGGCACCTGCCGGGTACGTTTCTTGCTCTTCTTTAGTATGAAGGGTCTTCTCAGTGCTGACAGTTTCTTCCCTAGATTCAGAACCTGGGTTTCCAGAGATACAATGTGCTTACATTTTGCACAGCAGTATTCGCCCTCGATCAGATAATCAAGAAACGCATACATGCCGCAAGATGTACACCGAGTTGCATCTCCACACCTGCCTGGGCATCGTACCTACCAATTTAATGAGGATTGGGGATTATACCCTGTCCAAATTACCCAACAACTAGCTTCCTGACACTAATACTCAACAATACACTACACAGGTACTCAACAAGACAATACACAGGTACTTGCAGGCCATGTGCACTCGCAGACCCGCATGCACTTGCAGAGCCCCATGCACTCACGGACCCACGTGCACTCGCAGACCCACATGCACTCGCAGACCCATGTGCACCCACAGACCACCAGCTGTTGTCTGTTATCTATTGATGTGATTTCATTGTTTTTCAGATATATCCAAACACACACAGCTGAGACATAGAAACAGCTCCGCTGATATCGCTCACACTTGTTTTGCACAGGGGGAGCTCTTTTTTAAGGAAGATCAGTGGAACATGTCAGGGTAATAAATAAGCACAATGTAACTGTGTGAAACACATCTACCTGATGCACTTACTACCATCCTGTGGTGTGTGATCTTTTGTGTTTTATGGAAAAAGAATAAAAGGACTTTTGTTACTCCGGTGTGCAGCCACTCCTTTCTTCATATCTATTGCACAGCGGGCAAGCCGAGGCTTGCACCCGTGGGAGGAGTCCTTATCCCAGATCTACTCACCTGGGACAGTGTTTTTCTTGTCCCCACATGTGTGTGTTTCCCAGAGGGCAGCGGGGAAAGGAGGAGGGGCAAATGACGTAGGTTGCTGCGGCGCCCTTACACGGAAGTAGGAGTGGATATCTGTTTTTGACAGGTATCCGCTCCCCATCCCGAAAGGTGCCAAATGTGGCAATGTGGCACCGGAGGGGGGGGGAGGAAGCAGATAGGTGGAGCTTCCACATTTGAGTGGAACTCCGCTTTAAGTCCAAATATCATAATAATCTCACAAAAAATATATTAATTGCATACATTTCCTACAAGCAGGGCTTTTTTTCTCAGAGAATAGGTGCAGGAACTCCCCCTTCTGAGTCAATTTGCATCTCCAATCCCTACCCACCTCCAAGCACCGACCCTTGGTTCCACCACCTACCCACCTCTCAGTACGACCCCTTTTGGAGAATACAGGGACACGTATCAGTTTGCAGTGCTAAGTAATTTGTTTGGGACTTGGTAATAATAACAAGAAAAACAAGAAAACAGATCCCCCACAGCCAGCAGCAATAGAACCCCCAGCAGCAACAGCAGATCTCCCAGCAGCCAACACAAATACTCTCCAGCAGTCAGCAACAACAAACCCCCTAATCAACAGTAGATATCTTCCAGCAACAATTGACCCCCCCCCCCCCCCCCAGCAACAAAAGATTCCCTCAGCATTAACAATAAACTGTCACACAAACATAGATCCCCTCCAGCAAAAAGAAAATCCCCCAGCAGCCAGCACCAATAGACCCTCCATCACACCCAGTACCCCTTTTCCAATTGCACACATTTAGTGCTGGAGGTGGCGGAACTGTGTTCCCCCACGTTCCCGCTGAAAAAAAGCCCTGCCTACAAGTATATATTTTATTGAGCAATGACATTTTTTACACAAGGATTGTTAGACACACCTGTATTATTTTAAGTAAATGATACTAAGACCATATAATATCTGGGTTACAATCTAGGATGCTAGTCACCAGACAGGGAATCAGGCTTTGACCCTACATACAATGCAATCATTAAATAATTAAACTAAAATTCTTTAAAATAAAAATCTGACCAGAGGTCCCTATACTGCAAGATACCTTCTACCACATTTGTTTAAAAAAAATAGTTAAAGATTTTTACCAAGGGCTTGACTTTCCTGACTTTGGGGTAAGTGCTGCTCACCTAACCTAACTGACCATTGAAGTGCTCTTGTTAGACAGGGGATAAATAACTATACATCCAGAAGCGTAGCTTATTATTAAAGGTAAGTCCAGGCTTAAAAAATAGCTGAAACCTTGCTGTATCTGTAGCACCCTCCTAGATAGGTTGCTAGGAAAGCTAGGTAAATTAAGTACTTACTCTGAATGGTCTAAGGTTATCAGTGTTGTATCCCAAGGTTCAATGCTGGGACCCTTACTTTTTAATACCTTTATAAATGATATGGGGTCTGGGGTTAAAAGTAACATTTCTGTCTTTACAGATGACACTAAGCTATGCAGTGGAATAACGTTCTTACAGGATGTCTCCAAATTACAAGCCGACCTCAGTGCACTAATTGGGCAACTAAGTGGCAAATGAGGTTCAATGTTGATAAATGTAAAGTTATGCACTTGGGGGCTAAGAATATGCATGTGTCAAACATACTAAGGGGGGGGGGGTACAACTGGGGAATCAATGTTGGAGAAGGATCTGGGGGTTTTGGCAGATCATAAGCTCAATAATAGCATGCAATGCCAAGCTGCAGTTTCCAAAGCAAGCAAAGTCCTTTCTTGTACTAAGAGTGGTAAGGACTCTGGAGAGAGAGATATCATTTTGCCCCTGTACAAATCATTAGTAAGACCTCATCTGGAATATGCAGTTCAGTTTTAGGTACCAGTTCTCAAAAATGACATTGGGAAACTGGAGAAATCGCAGAGAAGAAACTGATAAGAGGTATGGAGGAGCTCAGCTATGAGGAATATTAGAGGAACTGAATTTATTCTCTCTTGAGAAGAGGAGACTAAGGGGGGTTATGGTCAACATGTCCAAATACATAAGTGGTGCATATAGTGAACTTGGTGTTGAATTATTCACTTTAAGGTCATCACAGAGGAGAAGGGGGCACTCTTTAGGTCTAGAGGAAAAAAGATTTCATCTCCAAATACGGAAAGGTTTCTTCACAGAAGAGCTGTGAAAATGTGAAATAGACTCCCTCCAGAGGTGGTTCTGGCAAGCTCAGTAGATTGTGTTGTTTTAAAATGTTTTAAAAAAGGCCTGGATTCTTTTCTAAATGTACATAATATAACTGGGTACTAACATAATATAACTGGATACTATAAGTAAAGTTGATCCAGGGAAAATCCTCTTGGGCGATCAGGAAGGAATTTTTTCCCCTGCAATTTTTTAGCATGCTTTGTTGGGGTTTTTCGCCTTCTCTGGATCAACTGTGGGTGAAGGATTGTGTATATGGGACTGTATTTTATTTTTTATTTTGATTGAAGGAGATGGACTTGTGTCTTTTTTCAACCTGATTTTTGATTGAACTAGATGGACTTGTGTCTTTTTTCAACCTGACTATGTAACTACGAAGTTCTTTTGGCTCTACTGTGGTGCAGTTTGTGATTGCTTTGGGCTGTTCTGGTCTCCACTGGTTTCAGGTTTGAATGTTTCCCCCTGCCTTCTGGAAGATTGCTGGAAAGGCAAATTAGCAACCTGAATATTTATGTTGTCTCAGCCAATTCCTGGGGGAGGTGCCCAGAAGATAGCTGGGTGAGTGCTTAAATAGTTTGGAGCCTAAAGCAGCCCTGTTCTTGTCCAGGGGATAAAGTTTCCAGCCTACAGAGCTGCTGCCCTTCTGGGCAGTGTAGCTGAAGTTCTTTCAGGAGCTCGTCAAGGAGCTGGAGGGCCTACCGTTCTGAGAATAGCTGTAGCCAATCAAGAGATTTCACTGAGGATCTGATTTGAAGAGTCCACAGGAGAAAAGTCTGTCTGATTTTGGAAAAAGGCATTCAAGTATCCTGGGACGTTCTGAGTACAGACCTGAGTTTAGGATCCTAGTGGCTGTTTGCTGCTACTATCCTCTGTGCTTCAGTGCCAGAACCTTGAATTGGAACCTTCCTTATGATGTCTGTGTTGCTCCTTCCCTTAGCTGCTACTAAAAGGACTGTACTGTACTCTTGTTATTGTACAGTGTTGCTGGAGTATCACACTGCTCCCTGGACCCCATCCAAGCTCAAATTTGGAGTAAAGCTTTAAAAGAATAATCCTTCATTTATTCATTGAGCCAGAAAGAGTGGCAGTTGCTGTGTACCTGGCTGTCCCTACAAAAATTTGGGGAAGGAATCTAAACCAAATCAGGGGGCTCTACATACCTGCTTGGACGTGCCCTTTTTAACGTTTAAAATAGCTGAAAAGTTCACTTTATTTTTTCCTGAAGAAAGAAAAAAAAAATAAAAAATATATAATATACAGTGCCTTGCAAAAGTATTCACCCTCTTGGCTTTTTACCTATGTTGTTACATTACAGCCTTTAGTTTAATGTTTTTTTAATCTGAATTTTATGTGATGGATCAGAACACAATAGTCTAAGTTGGTGAAGTAAAATTAGAAAAACATATACATAAAAATATTTTTCAGAAATAAAAAATTGATAATTGGCATGTGCATATGTATTCACCCCCTTTGTTATGAAGCCCATAAAAATCTCTGGTGCAACCAATTACCTTCAGAAGTCACATAATTAGTGAAATGATGTCCACTTTGTGCAATCTAAGTGTCACATGAGCTGTCATTACATATACACACCTTTCTGAAAGGCCCCAGAGGCTGCAACACCTAAGCAAGAGGCCCCACTAACCAAACACTGCCATGAAGACCAGGGAACTCTCCAAACAAGTAAGGGACAATGTTGTTGAGAAGTACAAGTCAAGGTTAGGTTATAAAAAAATATCCAAATCTTTGTTGATCCCTAGGAGCTCCATCAAATCTATCATAACCAAGTGGAAAGAACACAGCACAACAGCAAACCTGCCAAGAGACGGCCGCACACCAAAACTCATGGACCGGGAAAGGAGGGCATTAATCAGAGAGGCAGCACAGAGACCTAAGGTAACCCTGGAGGAGCTGAAGAGTTTGACGGCAGAGACAGGGGTATCTGTACATAGGACAACAATAAGCCGTACGTTCCATAAAGTTGGGCTTTATGGTAAAGTGGCCAGGAGAAAGCCATTACTTTTAGCAAAAGTAAGTTTGCGAAAAGGCATGTGGGAGACTCCCAAATGTATGGAGGAAGGTGCTGATGAGACTAAAATTGAACTTTTTAGCCATAAAAAAAAAATGCTATGTCTGGTGCAAACCCAACACATCACATCACCCAAAGAACATCATCCCCACAGTGAAAAATAGTGGTGGGCAGCATCATGCTGTGGGGATGTTTTTCAGCAGTTGGGACTGGGAAACTGGTCAGAGTTGAGTGAAAGATAGTTGGTGCTAAATACAGGGATATTCTCGAGCAAAATCTGTACCACTCTGTGTGTGATTTGAGGCTAGGACGGAGGTTGACCTTCCAGCAGGACAATGACCTCAAACACACTGCTAAAGCAATACTTGAGTGGTTTAAGGGGAAACATGTAAATGGGTTGGAATGGCCTAGTCAAAGCCCAGATCTCAATCCAATAGAAAATCTGTGGTCAGACTTAAAGATTGCTGTTCACAAGCGCAAACCATCCAACTTGGGAGGAGCTGGAGCAGTTTTGCAAGGAGGAATGGGCAAAAATCCCAGTGGTAAGATGTGGCAAACTCATAGAGACTTATCCAAAGTGACTTGGAGCTGTGATAGCCACAAAAGGTGGCTCTACAAAGTATTGACTTTAGGGGGGTGAATAGTTCTGCACATTGACTTTTTGTGTCATTTTGTCTTATTTGTTGTTTGCTTCACAATAAAAAAAATTCTTCAAAGTGGGCATTTTCTTTAAATGAAATGATGCAAATCCTCAAACCAAACAATCCATGTTAATTCCAGGTTGTGAGGCAACAAAACACGAGAAATGCCAAGGGGGGGTGAATACTTTTGCAAGGCACTATATATATATATATATATATATATATATATATATATATATATAAAATCTCACAAAAGTGAGTACACCCCTCACATTTTTGTACATATTTTATTATATCTTTTCATGTGACAACACTGAATAAATGACATGTTTCTACAATGTAAAGTAGTGAGTGAACAGTGTAAAATTACTGTCCCCTTAACATAACTCAACACACAGCCATTAATGTCTAAACCGGTGGCAACAAAAGTACACCCCTATGTGAAAAAGTGAAAAAGTGAAAAATTGGGCCCAATAAGCCATTTTCCCTCCCCAGTGTCATGTGACCCGTTGCTACAAGGTCTCAGGTGTCAATGGGGAGCAGGTGTGTTAAATTTGGTGTTATCACTCTCACTCTCTCATTTTGGTCACTGGAAGTTCAATATGGCACCTCATGGCAAAGAACTCTACATAAAGATTGCCTAGGCTATAAGAAGATTGCCAAGACCCTGAAACTGAGCTGCAGCACGGTGGCCAAGACCATACAGCGGTTTAACAGGACAGGTTCCACTCAGAACAGGCCTTGCTATAGTCGACCAAAGAAGTTGAGTGGATGTACTCAGCGTCCTATCCAGAGGTTGTCTTTGGAAAATAGACGTATGAGTGCTGCCAGCATTGCTGCAGAGGTTGAAGGGGTGGGGGGATTCACGGATGCGCGCATGGACGAGCGCAAGGGTACGCGCAAACGCACCCTCAGCAATCTCACATCAGAAAGTGAAGTTCTGGCACCACCATTTTGGTTGCTGGCATGGGCTTCCTGACATTGCCCCCCCTAAAGGGCAGCCTCTGGATGCCCAAGTTGGCCCACTTGGCAGCATAGGAGTTCTTGAAGGCTTGAGCCAACTTTTGGGTATGGATATTACCTTTCTGGTTCCCAGGAGTTGTCCTCTGGCCCATACCCCTGGACCTGATTTCTCCTCTTCCTGCAGTCTAAGATTGTTTCCACCTCAAATTCTTCCTCTCCATCAATAATTACAGGTTCACGTGTGCAGGTTTCAACAAGGTTATGTGGAACACAGGGTGTATCCTAAATGACTCAGGCAGTTCTAATTCATAAGCAACCTCATTAATCCATCTCTTCACCAGAAATGGCCCCACAAACTTAGAGCCCAGTTTCTTCGAGGGACAGGCTAGTTTCAAATTTGTTATTGATAGCCACACTTGGTCACCAGGGTTCAGGATTAGGGATGAGCTTTCTGTTCGGGTGGAACATGGCTGTTCGTCGAAAACCGAACATTATGGGCCGCTCGAGCCAAATTCGAGCAGCGTGTAATGTCCCATAATGCACTGCGGGAGCGCAGTACATTGCTGTATTATGATTTGCCAGGGCATGCACCATGACCTGCATGCTTTGGCCAATCACAGCGCCCTCAGCTAAGAGAGCCATAATTGGCCAAAGGCAGGGTGCCGTGTCATTTAGATTGAGCAGGCAGGCAGATTAATCAGTTAGCTGCAGTGTAATATATATATATATATATATATATATATATATATATATATATATATATATAGATATAGATATAGATATATATAGATATCCTCTGTATCCAGTTTAGCTAGATCTGACTGCAGTCTGTTCCTGGTGTACTGTTTTTAATATACTTCAGGCAGGCAGGTGATTCAGTTAGCTGCAGTGTATTTAATATATATATACAACTCTTGTATATACATATATCGACTGTATCCAGTTTAGCTATATCTGACTGCAGTCCATTCCTGGTGTACTGTTTCTAATATATTTCAGGCGGTGTACACAGTATACAGTGCTGTGCACCCATAGTGCAGTTGCTCATACCTTTCTGGTGGTCAATACAGTACACCCATAGTTGTTATTAAACTTCTGTTGGTGTACACAGTACCATGCACCCCTAGTGCAGTTGCTACTACTTTCCTGGTGGTGTACACAATACATACAGTGCACCCATAGTTGTTATTTAACTTCTGTTGGTGTACACAGTACCGTGCACCCCTAGTGCAGCTGCTACTACTTTCCTGGTGGTGTACACAATACATACAGTGCACCCATAGATGTTATTACACTTCTGTTGGTGTACACTGTACCGTGCACAAATTGAGAACGACCGACAGTTTTTTCACGAAAGGGGTGCAGGATAGGAAGCATAATAAACCGCAAGATTTTGCACATGACACGAAAGGTTTGGATACTACCTGCGACCGTGAGTGGGAACCGCCGACGAAGACCGCGAATGAAAAAGCCAAAGTGCACCTGCGATTGAATGCACAGACTGCCGAACATGAGGTTGAGGCCCCTTCTCGTGGATCCATCCATCCCTACTGCAGCACCTGACGCCCTTTTCCAGTTTTCACTCCCACCTTCTGTTCCATCTTCGTTCCTGGGAAGTCCGGACCACTAGGATCTCAAAAGCCCTTTTAGACCCTCTGTAACGGGGGGTCATGGGGTTCTGGTAAGCGGCCAGGCTCTTACTTTTGGTGGTGGTTCTACACATTTGAGGTTCCATGCGGTTGAAAAACCTGTAATCGCCAACTCACCTTGTCTTGGGTTCCTTTTTTTTGGACTATTTTTGATTTCTTCACATGGTTTTTTCAGTATATGTTGTTTGGACTATATATTTTTTTAAATCGTCTGCACGGATTGCGATATATTATTGCACTGATGATTTATGTTTTTATTGATCATTTTCTATGATTAGTTTGCACTGATTGTGATATATCACTACACAGACAGTATATACATTCACTGATATTGTGTATTTAGTACTCGGTGTGACGAACCGGTCACACATACATTCATTCACATAGCGCGAGTCATCCAATTTTTCTTCTGTTTATTCAAGTGTTTGTGTCACATTTAGACATCGCTGCTTTTTTATTATAATTTTAGACACCTTGAAGCGCAATTATTTTTTTCAATTTTTCTGTCACTGTACCGTGCACCCCTAGTGCAGTTGCTACTACTTTCCTGGTGGTGTACACGATACATACAGTGTACCCATAGTTGTTATTATACTTCTGTTGGTGTACACAATACCGTGCACCCCTAGTGCAGTTGCTACTACTTTCCTGGTGGTGTACATAGTACACAATACAGTGTAGTGTTTTTTTGCTAAACAAAATTTACAGCATGTCCGGAAGGCCACCAAGGAGAGGCAGACGCTCACGGGCCACTAAAAGAGGGCAAGCAGGCTCTGTATCTACAGTCGACATTGCTGGTGCATCCTCAGCACGTGGCTGTGGGGCACACTTGTCCTTTTTTCCTGCAGCTGGCCATGTTATTGAGCCACAACATACAGAAGAGTTGGTGGAATGGATAACAAAGCCGTCCTCATCCTCCTCATCCTCTGCCACCCAGGCTCAGAGTAGTTTGCCTGCCAATGCAGCTGCCAAAGCAGCCTATTCCATAGGCTCCATGTCAACAGTCACTCCTTCCCTAGCCCCACAATCATGCACGGAGGAGTCCCCCGAACTATTCGACCACAGTTTAGGGTACATGCTGCAGGAGGATGCGCAGCGATTTGAAGGCTCCGATGATGGTACCCAGGTTGAGGAAGGGAGTAACGTCAGCCTAGAGAGAGGGGGTGCCCAAGAAGGTCAAGAAACTGGCAGTCATGTTCCCCCAGCTGCAGCATACTGCCAAGTTTGCTCCAGTGATGAGGACGGAGGGGATGATGAGGTCACTGACTCAACTTGGGTGCCTGATAGAAGAGAGGAGGAGGAGGCACATCTCCAATGAGGTAGGATGCCCTACAGGGGGCAGCTTAAGGGAAGCCACCCTATGGCATCACACCGCAAAGCTAAGCAGGTGCAGGGCGCGGCTGACTCCCCGCATATTTCAAAAAGTTCTTTGCAACATATGTCTGAAGCGTATGACGACCTCCCATGCAGTTCGTTGGCAACACCACTTAAAAGACCCACATCAAAGAATAAGGCGGACCTCTCCTTGCTCCTCATCAGCTGGAATCTCCAACCCCACTATACCTCCAGTCCTCTCAGAAACCTGCACTGAGAGGAATTAAGGTATAGAAATAGGTGTCCCAAGTACTTGCGGCTAATCTGCTAGTGGTACACCAACATCCGATTTTAGCAGGCAAATTTCCCTACCCCAGTTGCTAAACCGTTGAAAGAATTTCAGTCCCAGCCATCCACATTCTCAGCGTCTGAATGCTAGCTTGGCCAAATTGCTAGCACTGGAACTGCTGCCTTTTCAGCTGGTAGACTCTGCCCCCTTTCGTGAATTTGTGGAATGTGGGGTACCTTAGTGGTAGGTTCCCAAATGCCATTTCATTTCACGGAAGGCCATGCCGGCTCTCTACCAGCATGTGGAAGGCAATGTCTTGGCCTCGTTGGACAGGGCGGTCAGCAGTAAGGTGCATATTACTGCTGACTCATGGTCCAGCAGGCATGGACAGGGACGTTACCTTTCTTTCACGGTGCACTGGGTAACTCTGCTGGCAGCTGGGAAGGATGCAGGACAGGGTGCAGTATTGTTGGAGCTTGTTCCGCCACCACGCCTCCAAAATGCTAGTGGTGATTCTGCCATGACTCTCTCCTCCACCCCCTCTTCTTCTTCCTCTATGGCCTCTTCCTCTGTAGATTTGTCCTCTGAACCAGCGGTGCTCCATAGGCGGTCAAGGGGCTACACAAGCACTCAGGCAAAAAGATACCATGTGGTGCTTGAGTTGGTCTGCTTAGGGAACAGGAGCCACACTGGGGCAGAGATTCTGTTAGCTCTGCAGGGGCAAGCTCAGAGGTGGATGACGCCACGCCAGCTTCAGCCAGGAATGGTTGTATGCGACAATGGCACCAACCTCTTCTCCGCCCTCCGACAGGGACTCTTGGCCCTTGTTCCCTGTTTGGCTCACGTCCTGAATTTGGTGGTGCAGCCGTTCTTGAGCAGGTACCCGGGCTTACAGGATCTTCTGAGGCAGGCCAGGAAAGTCTGTGGTCATTTCCGCTGGTTATATAATGCCAGTGCTTGGCTGGCTGACATCCAAAGAGAATGCAACCTGCCCAAGAACCGCCTCATTTGTGACATGCCCACCAGGTGGAACTCAATGTTGGCAATGCTGCAGCGGCTGCATACACAGCAGAGGGCCTTCAATGAGTACCTGTGTGAGTATGGCACCAGGACAGGGTCAGGGAAGCTTGGCTTTTTTCGCCACGCCAGTGGCTACTGATCAAGGATCCATGCACTGTCCTGTTACCATTTGAGGAGGCCACGAGGTAGGTGAGCAGTGACAGTGCATGCATCAGTGATACTGTCCCTCTTGTCTTCCTGTTGGAGCACACGCTTTGTGGAATAATGGACACTTGAGGCAGAACAGCGGGAGGACTTCATTACCTCTCAAGGCCCACTTTATCCAGATAATAGTATTCCTGCAGGCCCACCGATCACACAGGAAGAAGGGCAGGAGGAGGAGGAATGTGTCAGCATGGAGGTGGAGGATAACACTCAGCATCAGCAGCAGTCTTCAAGGGATCGTTTGCAGTCCCCAGAAACCCATGGAGTTGTACGTGGCTGGGAGGAGGTGGTTGAGGATCATGTGATCCTTAGTGACCCAGAGGACTCAGGATCGAATGCCTCTGCAAACCTACGCTGCATGGCCTTCCTGATCCTGCAAAGCCTGCGAAAGGACCCTAGGATTCGTGGTATCAAGGAGAGGGATCATTACTGGCTGGCAACCCTTCTTGATCCACTTTACAAGGGTAAAGTTGCAGAACTTATCCAGCCTTTGCAGAGGGAGCAGAGGATGAAACATCTTTGGGAGGCCTTGCAAAAAGGTTTGTGCAATGCGTTTCCAGAGCCTGGGAGGTTACAGTTTCCTGGTGCTGGACAACATGTTGCTTAGACTTCGTTCAGTCACAGAAAGAGTGGTGGAGAAGGTGGCCGGCTGACCAATGCCTTCAGGCAATTCTTCAGTCCTCAGCGCCCAGGTCTGATCGGTTCCAGCAACCATTGCCAGTGTCTGAATTACATGGTGCAGGAATATCTAGGGGCAAGATCAAACTTGGAGACTTTTCCACCAGAACATCCACTGGGTTACTGGGTCTTGAGGATGGACCACTGGCCAGAGCTTGCTCAATATGCAATTGAGCTTCTGGCCTGTCCTGCATCCAGTGTTCTTTCTGAACGCACATTCAGTGCTGCTGGAGGCTTTATAACCAATCACAGAGTGTGCCTGTCCACAGACTCTGTTGATCAGCTCACATTCATAAAAATGAATCAGTCATGGATCACCAGCTTACAAGCACCTGATGCTGATGTAACCGAATTATTTTTCTATGGATGTGGGATCCCTTAAAGACTGCATATGCTGAGTGACTATCTTATTATGCTGAGTGATTATCCTATTCCTTCTCAATTTTCATGATGATAGCTTCTAAGAATATTTTCGGTTCAGGGCACCACCACCACTACCTAAGGCCCAATTCTTCTGCCCCTGTTTAACAGGGACGCGTAATTACAATTTTTGATCAAAAATTTAACAGCAGGGCTCGATCCTGCACTCAACAAGAGTATCTGTGAGGGGTTGCAGTGTTGTGGCACACCACCACCACTGCCTAAGGCCCAATTGTTCTTCCCCTGTATAACAGGGGCATGTAATTACAATTTTTGATCAAATATTTAACAGCAGGGCTCATTCTTGCGCTCAACAAGAGTATCTACGAGAAGTTGCAGTGTTGTGGCACCACCACCACTGTCTAAGTCCCAATTTTTCTGCCCATGTTTAACAGGGGTGCGTAATTACCATTTTTTGATCTAATATTTCACAGCAGGGCCTGTTCCTGCGCTCAACAAAAGTATTTGTGAGGCTTTACAGTGTTCTGCCACCACCACCGCCTAAGGCCCAATTTTTCTTCCCCTGTTTAACAGGGGCGCGTAATTACAATTTTTGATCTAATTTTTCACAACAGGGCCTGTTCCTGCACTCAACAAAAGTAACTGTGAGGCTTTACAGTGTTGTGCCACCACCACCACCGCCTAAAGCCCAATTTTTCTGCCCCTGTTTAACAGGGGCACGTAATTACAATTTTTGATCCAATATTTTACAGCAGGGCCTGTTCCTGCGCTCAACAAAAGTATCTGTGAGGCTTTACAGTGTTGTGCCACCACCACCGCCTAAGACCCAATTTTTCTGCCCCTGTTTAACAGGGGCATGTAATTACAATTCTTGATATAATAGCGGGTAGCGGTTTTTAATGGTGACTTTGTTAAGAGACGGTTTTTAATGGTGACTTTGTTAAGAGACGTGGAAGGGCGAATCTAAATGTACATAATATCTAAATGTACATAATATCTAAATGTACATAATATAACTGGGTACTGACATTTATAGGTAAAGTTGATCCAGGGAAAATCCGATTGCCTCTCTGGGATCAGGAAGGAATTTTTTCCCCTGCTGTAGCAAATTGGAGCATGCTCTGCTGGGGTTTTTTGCCTTCCTCTGGATCAACTGTGGGTATAGTATTGGGTATATTGGATTGTACGTTTTTTTTTTTTTTTTTTTTTTATGGTTGGACTGGATGGACTTGTGTCTTTTTTCAACCTGACTAACTATGTAACTATGTAACTATGTAACCCCTTTTTGAGGTTGTCATCAATGTAGTCTTTTAATGCAACAAGTTCAGATTCAGATAGAGGAAAGATTCTGCCAAAAGGGACTTCAACCCCAGGGAGGAGTTCAATTGGACAGTCATAGGCCCTATGATGAGGAAGCGTTTCTGCCCCCTTTTTGATAAAAACGTCCAAAAAGTTGTGATATGCCACTGGGAAGACTTGGCGGGCTTCGGAATCAGCATTGATGCACAGCAGGGAAGATTGGTCATGATGGTTTTCTGGCCAGCAGTGCTGAAGGCAATAGGGAGAGAGAAACTTGACTTCTTCTGTGGCCCAGTTAATGTGTGGGTTGTGAGCTTTCAACCAAGGCATGCCCAAAATGATTGGGAACAGAGGGGAAGCGATGGCATCCAGGTGTAGAATCTCCTGATGGTTCTTGGCAATGGTGGTAGATAGTGAGATGGTTTTGTGGGTAACCAACCCAGATTTAATGGTGGATCCATCTGCCAAATGTACAGAAAGTCTCTGAGCCTTGGGTAGTAGTAGGATGTGATGTTTTGCAGCAAAGGATAAGTCTATAAAACAGCTGCAAGCTCCAGAGTCAATTATAGCGGGAGCCTGGATAGTTCCTCCTGGGAGCTGTAACAGAATGGGAAGAGCAAGATGAGCAGAGTTACTGGGTAGAGATGGGGAAGAAGCAGATGTAACTGAGAGGCACTTACGGATTTTGACTGGGCAAGACCTCACATAATGACCTGATCCTCCACAGTACAGACAAAGTTTCAGCTGAAGTCTGTGCTGGCGTTCTTCTGTAGACAGCGAAGGGCGGAGAAGGCCAAGCTGCATGGGTTCTCGTGTGTCCGAAGCGGATGCAGCAGGAGCAGGTGAAGCAGGACTAAAAGAACCAGGCACCTGTGGAAGCATCCATACTGGGCATGACAGGCCAGTGGCTTGTTCCGAACTTCATTCCTTTAGGCGGCGGTCAATCTGGATTGACAATTTTATAAGCGCCTCCTGGGTGGAGGGAACCCCTGTTCATGCTAGTTCATCTTTGAGATGATCAGAAAGGCCCATGCTGAACTGGTAATGCAGGGCAGCATCGTTCCAGTTGGTGTTGAAACTCCAGCACCTAAATTCGGAGACATAATCTTCCACGGCCCTGCGACCCTGCTGAAGTGTATGAGGAGCAGTTTGCTGGGGGTTTTCATATAACTGAGCCATGGCTTCAAAGAAGGTGGCTAAGTCCATCAGGGATCCAACTTTTTGTTCAAGAAGCCCAGGCCTGCAGTTCCTCCTGAAGCAAGGAAATGACAAACCCAACTTTAGTGGTTTCCAGAGAAAAAGTGCATGGTTGTAACGCAAAATAAAGTTTGCATGCTTTGGATGCAAAAAAAGTTGGATGCAGAGGCAGACAAAGTCTGTATACGGCTTTCCAGCTGGGTATAGCCCTCTTGTAAGTCCTTCACGGCTTGTGTCAATCTGGCTAGATGTTGGCAGAGCTCCTCCATAGGAGAGGGTCCTCGCACAGGTCTGACTTGAAGCCACTGATAGAGCTGACAGGGAGCACCGAGATGCCTGGTCGCACAAGTGCCTGGCAGGATCGCTGAACCTGAACCTGGAGCTGGACTGGAACTCCTGGCCAGACTGTAGAAGTGTTGTAGAAATCTGAGAACAACAGTAAGCAGGGGGCTGGAACAAGCTGGCGCTGGGACCCCAACAGGCAGAAGTACTGATGCAGCAGCAGGAGGGATGTGGCACCTCCAAGACTGAAGAGAAGGCAGGTACAGGCAGGCCGGGTCATACACAAGCGGGCACGTCAGGAACAGAGGCAGAGGCAGGACCGGAGTCAGGATACAGGCCAGGTCATCAACGTGCTGGAAGTGGAGTGGCAGAAGGAACAAGCAGATGCAGAGTGGAGGACAAGCTGAGGTCAGATGCAGGCAGGAAACAGGAACGTCAGGAAAGAAGCCGGGTCACAAAAGGAACAGAAGTCATGTAAGTTACGCAAGTCACACAGGGAACGCTGTAGAGCAGATAGAACTGAGCCCAAGTACTGACCCTGTTTAAATGACTGTCACAATGATCGCTCGCTCGAACGCGCACTTGAGCGCACAGACACGCGCAAATGTGTGCACAGGCACACCCTCAGCAATCTCACGACAAGTTCTGGCACCACCATTTTGGTTGCTGGCATGGGCTTCCTGACAGATGGACTGGTCAAGCATGTCTCCACACCTAAACCCTATTGAGCATCTGCGAATGGAAGGTGGAGGAGCGCAAGGTCTCTAACATCCACCAGCTTCGTGATGTCATCATGGAGGAGTAGAAGAGGACTCCAGTGGCAACTTGTGAAGCTCTAGTGAACTCCATGCCCAAGAGGGTTAAAGGGGTTGTTATTTGCTAACTAGCTTCCTTTAAGCTAATGCAGTGCTAGTTCACTTACCTGTTCCTTCAAATTCTCTTCTAAATGTCACTAATTCTTGTTTGAAATCCTCACTTCCTGTTAGTCTTCATGGAGCTTGTCACCGTCAGTCAAGCCATTTTGCCTGGTGGTGACTGATCGTTCTCGCCCCCTCCCTAGGACTGCAGCCCTGCGTTGAGACGCTCTCTACATATCACAGAGACACAGGGGCTGGGGGTTAGTGGGCGTGTCTACGACACCGCAGCGCCACCTCCCGTGCCTTATTTTTAATCTGCACTAATCTTCACTGCCCCGCCTTAACTCCGTCCCCTTGCTGCCTTCAGACCTGGATTCCTAATCGTTAGCTCGTCTAGCGTTTCTTAGAAAAGAAAACAGCAGCAACTTCAAAACTTTTTTTAAAACAACAAGGTAATGTTGAACCAAACAATATAGTAGACTATAAGGACGATTATTACATACAAATGTAACAGGTTATAAAATATTTTGGGAGGAAATGATCAACTTATTAAAAATCAGTATGTAACAGAGAGTGGTAATAGGTTAAAACATTTTTATCTTTACAACCCCTTTAAAGCAGTGCTGGAAAATAATAGTGGCCACACAAAATATTGACACTTTGGGCCCAATTTGGACATTTGGACATTTTCACTTAGTGGTGTACTCACTTTTGTTGCCAGCGGTTTAGACATTAATGGCTGTGTGTTGAGTTATTTTGAGGGAACAGCAAATTTACACTGTTAAACAAGCTGTACACTCACTACTTTACATTGTAGCAAAGTGTCATTTCTTCAGTGTTGTCACATGAAAAGATATAATAAAATATTTACAAAAATGTGAGGGGTGTACTCACTTTTGTGAGATACTGTGTGTATGTATATATATATATATATATATATATATATATATATATATATATATATATATATATATATATATATATGTGTGTGTGTGTGTGTGTAGCACTGACCCCCTAAGGAGCTGCTGATAATTGTTTTGGGACCTGCACACTGCCTATCAACCCCTGGGTATAGACTCGACCCCCTAGGCACAACTGTGTGGTGGTGTTTGTGTGAAACCCAGTGGTAAGAAACAACACTATTATAATACAATATACTGTAATTCACCGTTACCTGAGTATCCGTCACTCCACCTGCTATAGGAATAGATAACGTCTCACACCTTTTGTACTTTAAACACACAGTAAGTTTTCTGGAAACTGGTTTAGAATATAGAGTACAAGGTTGATCCTGATACACAAGGTTAAAACAACAATGATAATCAAGGTGCATATAAGTATTCAGACTCAAAGATCGCATGAGTAACGCATGCGGGTGTGCCTCAAAGTGGGACTGATGCTCAGGGTGGTAAAACCTTGACACTGGGCACTTTCCCACTCCCGATGCAGCTGCACAAACACACTCCTAACCTTTAGTACACTATACAGCATTAGATAACTAGGCAATACAGTACATATACTTCAAACAGGTAAAATTACTGCGCTATCCCAAAGACAAATATATGTAAATATACAGTGAATAATGTGAGAAATGTATAGCTGCAACTAAAAATGTGAGACACATCCACTTAATAAGCAAAAAAAGCAAAAATAGCTGCGCTGCAACTTATGAAATAAAATTAAAATGAAACAATGTGATCACCTTAATACATACAGATTGTACACCCATATATTGTGGACTAACAGTGAAGAAAAAAGTTTGATTGTCATCATAAATCAAATATGATAAAATGACCCATGGATCAATGAACCTGTACAGTCCAATTCCAAAGTGCATAGAGTAAAAAATTCCCTCTTCCAGGGGCGTCAGTTGTGACGAAACGGCGTAGGGAGGAGCAGCGTGCTGACGTCACCACTATCCTCAATGATCCCAGAAGCAACGGGCAGCAGTCTGAAGCCGGCCGGCATTTGGTTTTATACGAGTTTTTATACAACGACATTGTAAGTGCATTTCTTTGTTTTTTAATAAATTTGTTGGAACGTGTTACGCTATGGAAGCCTCTTTTATATATACTTTCATGGGGAACGCATTTGGGATCCGTTCTCAGTAAAGACCCAAGGCTGGGGTAGATAGCCACACGCCTACACGATCTCCTTAACAAGAGATCAAAGGAGCTGGTAAGGGGCAGTTTTTTTAAAGGTGGAGGAACCTTTCTGTCATCACGCTCTTCCGGGTGATAAGGTCGCATGTCTCACACCGCTTGGATGACTGTTAATTCCTCCTTTGAAAGATTACTCTACCAGTGAACTTTTTGCTCTATGCACTTTGGAATTGGACTGTACATGTTCATTGATCCATGGGTCATTTTATCATATTTGATTTATGATGACAATCAAACTTTTTTCTTCACTGTTAGTCCACAATATATGGGTGTACAATCTGTATGTATTAAGGTGATCACATTGTTTCATTTTTATTTTATTTCATAAGTTGCAGCGCAGCTATTTTTGCTTTTTTTGTTTATACAGTACATATACTCAAGGGCTCCCCCTAGGTTGCACTGCAGTCCACAGAGCATGTGTGTAAGAGAAATAATAAGCGCTTTATAGTGAATGGCAAAGAGTTTGATCTTCTTTCTTCAGCTAACCTTATTATACTGCAGTATTTGTAATCAAATGAGTAAGCAAATGTTAAAATAAGATAAAGGTGGTAGGTGAACTGTGAACTTGGTTGTGTGAAACACGTGCAAACTTCCTCTACTATGAAAAGTGCAGTCGAACACTCTATGTTATGTGAAAAGCAAACTTTGAGGCCTGCGGTAAAACAGTCTATGTAGTGAGACCGCTCTGTAGAACTATGAGTCTCAGCAATCCTCTGAGCTAAGCTGCAAAGTGGCTAAGTTATATATAAATCTTGGGCAACAGCCCTCTCACCACACCGGGCCCAGACAAATGCGCTGCTCTGCTTCTATGATCACAGTCCCGCTCCCAATTGGCACCGTCAAGCTGCACCGCTATCGTCAGATGACCAGCACCCGTCTTGCTGGCTCCTTTTGGTGTCCTGGATCCTCCCGTCTGAACACACGCTGACACAGCCCACTATGTTTTAAACTTCTCCGGAGGCTTCAACTCTGCTCTGCAGCAAGCAGGCCGCAGCTCTTCCAATCACACCCACACAGGTCCCTGCAGGCAGGTGTTCAATGGCGTCCCAGGAGGAAGAGAGCAAAGCATGGCCACGCTGTGTCTTTTATTTCCCTACCCAGAATGCCGTTCTTTAACTTGGCCTTGTGGGTAGGTAAGTGAGCATTGTGGGTAGGTAGTTCCTTGACTGGCAATTTACATATGAGTCACTTCCTCATTCACTACATCCCCCACAATGCATTGGGGCTGGCTATTGCAAAAGCCAAATAAAAGTCTTAACATAAATACAAAGAAAAAGACACTAGAGGGAGCCAAACTCTGTTCAAAAAATATCACATTATTCATTGTAAATATATTGGTTCGAATCCCAACCACGACACTACCTGCCTGGAGTTTGCATGTTCTCCCTGTGCCTGCGTGGGTTTCCTCCGGGTACTCCGGTTTCCTCCCACACTCCAAAGACATGCTGGTAGGTTAGTTGGATCCTGTCTAAATTGTCCCTAGTATGTATGAATGTGAGTTAGGGACCTTAGATTGTAAGCTCCTTGAGGGTAGGGACTGATGTGAATGTACAATGTATATGTAAAGCGCTGCGTAAATTGACAGCGCTATATAAGTACCTGAAATAAATAAATAAAATAAATTAAAAAAAAATATATATATATATATATATATATATATATATATATATATATATATATATATATATATATATATATGTATATACTAAAAGTTTATATTTCACCGTGCAATACCTTTTTTTTATCACTTTTCCACATGTCATCTTTAGGATGGATGTTAGGGATGTTAGTATTCATTACCCTTATGAGACTGTGACAAAAATTTGGCAAAAAGCATACATTAATGAAACTTCTCAGTGCATACATTAAAGATTCATGATTCACTATGAATGCTTAAATGCTGCTCTGTGCCAAGCATACATTTAGTTTTTAAGCAGGCTGTATTTATGTAATGCATTTTACAGTGTTTCCAGATAGGTCTGCTTGAGAACAGCAAATGATAATTTTTTTAACACAAGTTGTAAATTAAGAACAGATATAGTAAATCATACCCATTTATGTTCTTTTTTTATTGCAGAAAGTGCAAAGGAAGCTTTAAGTAAGACCATGGTTGTTGAGCAGCTGGTAAAGCAGCTGAAGAGAGCAGAAACCCATGAAAGAGTTGAAATGATCATTGAGGTTCTCCAGATGCTGGCAGAGAATGGTATGTATGCGCATCACAGTCATTCTAATGTAACAAACTCTTCAGTTCTGGAGCTTAGCGTCTGTGTAATGAGTAGAGAAATTCAGCTGGCTGAATTGGGTCCAGAGGGAAGCCATGTGTATCAGGACAGAACAAGATGGGATGGATGGATGTGTGCAAGGCTCATCCTTGTGAAGACAGTAAGAATTTTATAGGGACTGGAAATAGCAGACATCTGTTTGAAAGTGCAGTTATGTTTTGATAGCCAGATGGGACAGAACAATCACAATGTGTTTCAGGCTTTTATGGAATCCATCAGTCCTTTGCCATTGACTTGAGTGTCAAGGTAAAAGTGACCAGGGCAAGTGTACAAATGAGCTTTAAAGCAATTGCTTAGATGATGCCTAAGGAGTAACAAGGACATTTTCTGCAACTGTGGAATCTTAAAATCTAATAGTTATATATATATTGTGAATCCATTGCTTGGTCAGGGAAGAGGGGGATATTTTATAAAAAGCATAATACAGTATATTAATTTAGCTACAGAGCAGCAAGCAATTGTGTACTGTGATGCATATAAATTATTCAACAGTAATTTAACAAAGCCACAGGATTTGTATTTAACAATCCAAATCCAAAGATGTATACACAGAGCACAGGTTGTCTATTTGGTCAGTAATCTAAAAAAAAACACTGCTTGTGATGCAGGATAGGATTTCCCAAACACACCCACTGCAATTTTTTGCTGGCTTTCATGAGCAGAACATTTGTTGTGAAAAAATGTCAGGTATCCCATAAGCCACCAGTATGATTAAAATGCCTTGAAAATTAGAATGTCATCAGTAATACAGGAAGGAGACGGTAAAGAAGTTATACTATGTAGGCTTTGAAAAGTGCACTCTCAATAACACTGTGAGGTGCTCTCTGAATTCTTGCTGTTGTGGATTACAGAGTGTGATTACAGAGTTCAAGCCCAGGGTCTGTCTGCTCTTGTGCTTATTTTCTTTCCACGGTTGAGTTTTAGGAATTGAGCTTGCCTTTAATAAGCCACTGTCACTCCCCCTGGTATGTTATCTACCCTGTCACCTGTCTATGATATCCCAGCAGCCTCCTAGGTATTTCAGAAATCTGCTTTTGTTGCAGGAAGTGTTTTCTCTGTCTATGTCAGTTACATCTTGCACTATTGCCTTCTAACTTGACCTCCTTCTTTACTACTTGTCTGGTCGTTGGGATCTTTGTGTTCATCCTGTCTTCTGTCTTTGTGTTTTCTGGCCAGTGTTATTTGTCCTGTACCACTCATCCTTGTGTTCTCCTTGTGTTTCAGGCTCTGCTCTTGTGTGTATCCTCTGCTTCTGCTTCCATCCTCTGTGCTTTGTATAGCAATAGTTGCCTGGCATGTTCCTAGTTTAGTGCTCTTTGTTGCTTGGTTAAATATCCTTCTATTCCATTCTGCTTTCCTGCATTGGTGCATTTTGTTGAACCCCTTTGTATTCAGTGTACCCACTCTGTATGTTTGTTTTTCTTGGCCCCTTGGTTATGTAATAGGCTAGTTATGCTACAAAAACCAGCAACTACAGCAGGCTTTGAGACTAAAACCAAACCAATTCTAACATGATGTATGGGTTCCTTCAGAATTTTTGGTCTTTACTGTACAGATCTCTTTAAGTTCAGCATTTTCTGATGAAGGAGCCATTCGAATATTCAAAATATGTTGGATTTAAATAGAAAACTACAAACAAACTATATCTGAACACAAATACAAGTTTAGTGCTCCTCTCTCTATACCTTTAGTCATATCATTACTAGATCCAAGATGTGGCCCCTGTAGATCGAAGAACTGCTTGGTGAAAACTACCAAAATAGACAACATACCCATTGTACCCATCATTTTCTTTGAGAATCTAGGTAACATTCCTACAGTATAAAAGAAGATAAAATAAGGAGAAGTCAGCAAGAGGTGCTAGTTCAACAGCCATGCCGATTGTAGAGTCAAAGAAAGAAAAAGAGCATGCAACCAGGAGAATTTAGCTCTAAACGCATCCTCACTTGGGTTCAAGTTTCAGAGCTTGTGTTCCAGTAATGAAAAATGCTGAGTGCAAATCTACAACGTCTTCACCATGTACCATAAAACAGGACACATGCAAATGCACATATTATCTCCTTAATATAGTGTAAGATGAGTTCTAGCTTGCTTCATTCTAAACATCTTGTAACACCATAAATATTTTATTTAGAACCCCTTAAGATGCAGTTGGTAGATACTTCTGTCCAGGAGACACTTTGTGACATCCTTCAAAGACTACAAGACAGCTCTCAGACAGAGGACTTGTGTACAATCAAGTCGTCATCAGACCTTATTGTGTCACTGCTTCTTGGTGGTAAGCATATTTGATTTTTCTAATGAACGTATAGTGAAAAGTTTTATACAGAATGTCATTAAAGGATATTTAAAAGCACACATTTACAAACCTACAATTATTTTAATATTTAATGCATGCCATATGAATTGCTTCTGGTTTGGATATCATAGGCTAAGATAGTTTTTAGTGTAGTGTGGTACTTCAGCCAGAACCCCTCTTTATAAGGGGTAAGTTAGAACTCCTGTGTAATTTACTCAGAGCAGTGTAGCGAGGAATATTGTTTTGTATGAAGTGAAATTAGGGGTCGAAACAGTTCCCCAAACTAGTCTCCAGAAAGCAAAAGAATGGACTATCTCGGTACCAATAGGACAAAATACATATTTAAATACATTTTTTAAATTTTATACACAAGATTAAAAAACAGGCTATCCGAACATAAATAAGAACGTCACGTTCAACGTTCATACAGAACAATATAAAACATACAAGGGTGTCTATACATGTGTAATACTAATACTTAATGTGCTCCAAGACTTGAGACAAAAGGCATAGTAGGTCCTTATGGGACATGTGGTCCTCTACAAGTTTCGCAGAATGTTACTGCTTCATCAGGAGGATGTCTACAATGTATTTCATTCAGACATCCTCCTGATAAAGCGGTAACATTCCGTATAGACACCCTTGTATGTTTCATATAGTTCTGTATGAACATTGAACATGATCATATTTATGTCTGGATATTCTGTTTTTTAATCTTGTGTATAAATAAAATTGCAATTTTTTATTCAAATATGTATTTTGTCCTATTGGTACCGAGATAGTCCATTCTCATGCTTTCTGGAGACTAGTTTGGGAAACTGTCTCTGCCACTAATTTCTGATTAAATTTTGATGATGGTACCTCCCCTTTTATATTTTGAACCTTAAATTTAGTTTAAAAGGCCTTTTGTGTTTCGTATAAAGTGATAGACCTAGAGCAAAATGAGAACCACTTTTTGACTTTATGATGCTGGTTAAGCATAACAAGGTTCAAATGTGATCCCATGTAATGACATGATATTCTACTATAGTGGTTAGATTTGATCTATTTCTTGAAGTAGGGTAAAAATGCAGGCATATAATAAAATTATTTTATATTTTTATTAAAACAAAAGAGATACCTGTGCAGGGCAAAGTGACCCTACAGTGGGCTACCTCTGCCCCCCCCAATCACCTTATATTCACCTTACCAACACTCCTCTGATTCTTATTTTTCTGTTGTAGCCAGTGACAATACCTGTAGCAGAGTAAAGTCAGGTCAGCACCCTGAATAGGCTGTATAACTCTCAGGAGTAAATTAAAAGACATCAATTTCCTCCAAATTCTTTAGCAGGTAAAACAGCTCGCATATCTTTATTTCAACTGTGTATTTTGCGGTTTACCTGGAGTTCAGCTTTAACTACTAGGCATCCATGGATACTCATATTAGCTCTGATTAAGATCTCACACCCCCACTCACAAAGATTCAATCCAGCAATCTTCAACACTACTAATTAAATGGTCAGAAATCTAACATAGCTGTCTGAATAACACATATATTTATTTTTTCATTGATCTTAATTACTGCCTAACCAAATCAATCTGTAGTCCCATTAAGCTGACCCACAAAAGTGTTTTTCCTTTGATTCACAGTTGCTTTCATTTATAGAACTATAGCTGTTACCAGGGTTTCCCAGCCATAGTTATCAGAAATAAGTAAATAAAGACAACAGTTTAGGTGGAAAACATTCTTTTTATTGGAGTCACTTAATTTAGAGCAGCGAGTCTCCAGCCAAGGGTCAAGGCCATGTATTACCTACCTCTTTTAGTATAAGTATATGCTGTATGCAAAGTATTATGCATGTAGGAGTGAAACGTAGTGTTTTCCTTAGTCTTTATGTAAAGCAGAACTAAGGTCTAATGTTAAAAAACAAAAAAAAAACTGTGAGCAGGCTGGCTCGTTATAGGAGAAAAGACATCCAATGTCTCTTGTGCAATAAAATAAACATACCTGCCTGCTCACAGTCTTCTGTACACTACGGTGACCAGACATCCCCGGTTTCTGGGGACAGTTCCCGGACTGAGGACATGGTCCCCAGTCCAAGACCGTCCCTGATTTGTCCCCGGATTGCAGGCAGTTGCCGCCGGTTCCAACTCCGGGCTGCAGTCACTGCTTTTCTCCCCCTGCAGTGCCGATCCAGCCCAGATCCCCCCAAGCAGCGCACAGCTGATTGCACACAGACACACAGCTGTGCTGGCCGCTCTGCTGAATGGAAGGAAGGAGAAGGGAGGGGGCGGGGCCCAGACTGACACTCGTGGAGGAGCATTCAGAGGCCACACTACACCCGACCATTGGCTGCAGCCTGCAGAGAGACTACATGTGATGGACAGCCAGAACCATACTGCTGAGGTACAGAGAGAGGGAGGGTTACAGTTTACAGAGGGAGAGGGGGGGTTACAGTATACAGAGAGAGAGAGGGAGGCTTACAATATACAGAGAGGGAGGGTTACAGTATACAGAGAGGGAGAGTTACAGTATACAGAGGAAGGGGGGGTTACAGTATATACAGGGGGGTTAGAGTATATACGGAGAGGGGGGTTACAGTATATACAGAGATGGCAAGGGTTACAGTATATAGAGAGAGAGGAGGGGAGAGAGGGGGGGATACAGTATATACAGAGAGATGGGGAGGGGGTACAGTATATACAGAGAGATGGGGGTTACAGTATACAGAGAGGGGGGTGTTACAGTATACAGAGAGGGGGGGTTACAGTATATACAGAGATGGCAAGGGTTACAGTATATAGAGAGGGGGGGATACAGTATATACAGAGAGATGGGGAGGGGGTACAGTATATACAGAGAGATGGGAAGGGGGTACAGTATATACAGAGATGGGGAGGGGGTACAGTACATACAGAGAGATGGGGGTTACAGTATACAGAGAGGGGGGGTGTTACAGTATACAGAGAGGGGGGTTATAGTATACAGAGGGTGGGGGATTACAGTATATACAGAGGGGGTTACAGTATATACAGAGAGGGGGTTACAGGTTACAGTATATACAGAGACAGCAAGGGTTACAGTATAGAGAGGGCAAGGGTTACAGTATAGAGAGAGGGGGATACAGTATATACAGAGAGATGGGGAGGGGGTACAGTATATACAGAGAGATGGGGGTTACAGTATACAGAGAGGGGGTGTTACAGTATACAGAGAGGGGGTTGCAGTATTTATAGAGAGAGAGGGGAGATAAAGTATATACAGAGAGAGGGGGATACAGTATATACAGTATACAGAGGGGGTACAGTATATACAGAGAGAGAGAGGGGGTACAGTATATGCAGGGAGAGAGAAAGGGGAGTGGTACATTATATACAGAAAGAGGGGGGGAGATGCAGTATATACAGAGAGAGAGAGGGGGTACAGTATATACAGAGAAAGAGGGGAGATGCAGTATGTACAGAGAGAGAGGGTACAGTATATACAGAGAGAGGGAGATACAGTATATAGAGAAATATACAATTATATATAATATCAATAAATGCATCTTATCTTCTTAACATTTTGTAGTCATATCCCAAAAAATTATTAGAAGTATTTTTTTTTTCTTTATCTCATGGGCAAAATGTCAGAAATAACATGTATATCATACAATCACTCCATAAACACATACACTGCATATATCATTTGAAGAAAATATGCTTAAAAAATACCATTTGGCAAAAAAAAAAAATCTGGTCACCTGTACACTGAGCTGCGTATGCAGGGCTGCTGATAAAGCAGTACAGCCTGCCCAGGCCCTATCAGTTCAAAAGAGGGGCCCAGACACAGGAGGGCTGAACTGCCTTATTTCTGAAACTTGTGACTCTTGTGGATCCCCCTGCTTGCGCTTACTCTTTTTCCTTCTGGCTGCACTGAAGGGGGATTGGTTCAAGGATCTTCCTCTTGCTGTCAGACCCCCCCTGTGTGCCCCCCCCCCCCCCCCAGTGCTTCCGGCTTCCCTCTCCTCTTCTCCCGCCAGCTGCTGTGGGCACACACACGATCACTCTGGTGTCCATTAAACACTGAAGCGTATTAAACTGTGTTTACTATACTTCAGTTTGTGAATGAATTGGAAACCTCTAAGCGTTTCCCATTCATTCACTGTGCAGTGCAGCTGAGGCTGCAGAGAAAGGGACTGATAAATCTATGTCCTCAGTACCTTTCTCTTTCTCAAATGTGAGACATAAGGGGTTAAGACCCCTGATATTCCACTAAAGGCCCCCCCAACAGGGCAGTTAAACAATAAAACTCTAAAAAAAAAAAAATTAAAAGTTCTACAGTTCTAGAAAACAATTGTTAAAAATTATAAATTGCAGGGCAGCACCATTCCATTGAGAGGTTCTTGATCAATGAAGGTAGAATTTCTGCCATGGCTGCAAAACATAGCATCGGGCAATGACATTTTAGCGAAAATATAATTTGATATTTCCAGAAAGGGGAGGGGGGGGGGCTGTCAGGTAGGCTGTTTCTAACTGCAGCCCTTTGTGCATACACAGCTTAGTTTACAATCCAGCACAGTGCATGTGTGCCAGTATCACTGCAGTCCTGTGCATGCGTGGAAGTGATGTCACCCCGCACCAGCTGATCAAGATGGTCGAAGAACAGCACCCAGAAGAAGCAAGGGAGAAGGTGCTGATAAGGGAGCTTGCAGGCATTGGACTGTTGAAGCAAAGGTAAGTATTGCAGAGTTTAGTTCTGCTTTAACTTTTCGCCAATGATGTGCAAGCTAGGGGTCATCTGTGAGAGACTGATGAGATCTGGGTGTCATATAGAGCTGTCTTGTTTTCATATATAAAAAATTGAACACAGGATAGGGCGATTTTTGTTAGGGATAGGGCAACCAAACATTTTGTTTGTTTAGAGTAGGAGTAGGAGTTGTTTGTTTGAATAGAGTAGGAAATGCTGTCTGTATTCCATTGGAAAGACACAACATGAAGTGAAAATAAATCTCCTCAAAGGGAGGTAACAAATGTTTCTGGAAGAAGAGTCCTTACTGGAAGATAATCCCTCTATTTCTGCTCTGGTGGCAATTGTAAAATTTTGGATTTTCTATTTTTTGCTTTCCCATGAACACCAGGACAAAAAAGAGAGGTTGACTCTCCCCAGCAAAAAAAAAAAAATAATAAAAATCTCACAGGGCCCTAACACTTAAAGTTACACTAAACCCTGGTTTTAAAAAAAAAATCCTAATGAAGTATGTGTTCTTAACTCAAAAAAATACCTTCTATTGCTTTCTACCTTTAAATCTCCAAATTCCTTTTTTTTTTTTTTTTTTTTTGCTGCTGTGATCTGACTTCCTATTAAGGGGTGGCTACATTTGTTTTCCATAGTTTCACTGTATGTAGGAACATAGCCACCCTCTCTTACTCCTGAGATGGACTATGCACTGCACACTGTAGGATGTGTAGTGTGCATAGAGCAGTGTACATGATTGGAGCTAACGTGTGCTGCTCATTCCAAACAAACGAAAGGGGAAAAGGTTCAGGAACTCATAAAAGACTTTACAAGAAGGCAGTAAAACATAGTATGAAACAATTTAATACAAAATTGATTACATGACTATTAAGTAATGGATGTGTGCGGAATAGTTTTGGTGAATAAGGATATTATTCAATTTCATTTAAAAGCCTAAGTTAAGCTCAAATCAAAAACGTAAAAGTTGGCACAGGCAACATGATCTATAGATAGTATATCCCTTGTCCTGATTCTTCTGCTTTTAGGAGATATCTTCCTCCTTCCTACAGCCTCCCCGCCATAGCCTTCCGGTGTGTTGGGGGGAGTGGGGACGTTAATACAACCAAAGGACTGTCAGACGTTCTCATCAAGAGCTTGACTATGCCTGCACTTTCTTGCCCCATCCACCATTCTTAGAAGACATACTACAGCTTCTATGAATGAAACAGGATCTATGAAGGGGGCAGAGCTATCAATCATCCAATTTCTTTTAAAAGAATAACAATCAGCACAAGGGACACAACATAATAACTATAAGTTATGTTCCTTGTGCTGGTTGTTTAATGTTTTTTATTTTAGCTAAACTTAGGCCTTAAACCACTCACACAATCTAAAACTAAAAAAAGAGTACCCAAACTGAACTGGAAATCAGTTAAAAAACATGACAACAGTTATAAGGACTGAGCTGTAAGGTTCAAAACTAGGCAGTCAATTACTAAAGAGAGAGAGGTAGAGAAGGCCATTCTAAGAGCAGTATTTAGACAGTTTATTTGGCCAACACAACAAAATACACTTACAAAATGTAGATGAATGGCGGGCTCATCCGTCAATCACAATCTGAGATCAGGTTCCTGCCCCTGTGACTCTAAGTCCCCTTGTTGATGAACCAATTGAGAATGTGATGAACCGATTGGGAGGATCTGTCATCTGGGGGTCACGGTGGAACGCACACCATGCTTGTGGAACGCACAAACCGGTAGTGACCTCAGGATGGGGCAGTTACTTTTTTCGGAGCATGCACACAACGCTCCTTCCTCAGACCCTTACCAAATGTAGATGTACAGCGGGCTCATCTGACATTCATAATCTGAGATCAGGTTCCCGCCCCTGTGGCTCCGAGATCCTTATGCTGACTTATGCTGACCAGCAGCAGTGAGAGAGATGTTAAGAACTGATTGGGAGGAGGACCTATCATCCAGGGGCCGCACTAGTGGACCGCATAAACTGGTTGTGATGGACAAATGGGGGCTGTTACGCATTTTGGAGCACATGCACAATGCTCCTTTCTCAGACCCCTACACTCCCTACACTCCCCTTGGATTTTAAGGTTCTACCCATACTGAGGCAGGATCCCCTGGCCAGAAGCGCCCTATGTTCCATGTGCAGTCAATTTCTAAAGCTGGCCATAGATGGAGCGATTTTCTTTCCTGCGACCACGGGTCATTAGGAGAATTCTCCCGTGGAGCCAGTGTGTTCTCCCCACCGGGAGAACACAGTGATTACTGCTAGCGGTTCTTATAGTTTGCATATATAATACGACAGGCTGATTGTACCCAAGTTGATTGATAGATCAACTTGGGTATAATCAGCCTGCCCATACATACCTCGAATTTCAGCTGGTCCCTGCTTTTTTAAGAAAAAAAAAAGAAGAGAAATGCTAAGGTGCAAATTTCTTGGTTGCAGGAAAAAAAAATAGCTTAATTCCTGCTGAACCGATCAAGATTTAAAACGTCTATGGCCGGCTTTAGATCATTTAGATCAGGGCTCAAAATTTCAAGTCCTGAGCTACTAGCCAGGCCTCAAGGGTTACACGCCACAAGTTGCCCCACCCAATCCCTACCCTGCCCCACCTCTAATTCCACCCCTAAATGCACTCTCATAAATTCTCTTATGAAATTACACTTAAATGTTTTATGCAGAGTTAAGTAATAAAAATAATTATTAACAACTTTATCAGTGCCCATCAGTGCAGCCTCACCTGTGCCCAACAATGCAGCCTACCTGTATCCATCAATGCCGTTTCACCTGTGCCCAACAATGCAGCCTACTTGTGTCCATCAATGCTGCTTCACCTGTGTCCATCAATGCTGCTTCACCTGTGCCCAACAATGCAGCCTACCTGTGTCCATCAATGCAGCCTACCTGTGTCCATCATGCAGCCTACTTGTGTCTATCAATGCAGCCTACCTGTGTCCATCATGCAGCCTACTTGTGTCCATCAATGCAGCCTACTTGTGTCCATCAATACAGTCTACCTGTGTCCATCAATGCAGCCTTCCTGTGTCCATCAATGCAGCCTACCTGTGTCCATCAAAGCTGCCTCACCTGTGCCTAACAATACAGCCTACCTGTGCAGGGGAAGAGAGGAGAGGAAGAGGATTGCCGTTCGGATCATCAGAGCGCCGAGGAACATTGTTGTAACAGCTTTCATTTCAATTGCCGTGTGTTCCCGACACTCGCCCTCACATATAGCCCCACCTCCTGGCCTGGGGACTTTGATATATGTCACACATCCCAGGATTGGAAGGGTGTTCTGTCTATCAAAGTACCAGGGCCAGGAGCCAGGGCTGTATGTGACAGAGAGTGCGGGGAACACATGGCAATTGAAATGAAAGCTGCTACAGCGATGTTCCACGCTCTGATGATCCGGTCGAGTCTCTTCTCTCTTCCTCTGGGCTATTACTGGGAGAAGAGCTCCCATTTAACCCCATCTGCAGCGGTGCTCGCCCCCCCCCCCCCCCCCCCCTTCTCGCTCCCAGGCAGCCCACGCTCGCCAGCCCTCATTTTCCACTCGCAAAATGCGAGTAGGCGAGTGGAAAATTTGAGGGCTGATTTAAATGACTTTGACAAATGCTTGGATTAAGGTTTAGATTACGTCTTTCCATGTTTCTATGGATAGTTACCCCTTTTTATGTTAAATAATTAACCTCTGTGTATATTGATCCTAAGTATCAAAAGGCTGCTCAGTTTCTGTTACAGAAATAAAATATGAAAACACTGTACACAGTGGTATATGATGTAAGAGTAGATGTAATGTATTTCCAAACACTCATTTGTACTATGTGAAGACTTCAAAGAGATATCATGTGAACCTGGTGCAAAAGTTATTGATGTCAGACAAAAAAAATCTATATTTGGAAATATAGGCAGCTTCTCATCTGATACAGCCAGCAGTAAGTTGAAGAAGATATTGCATAAGAATAGTGAAAACTGTGTAGTAAATATCAATAAGACTTTTCTGTAAGTTTCCAACCATTGCTAGGACCAGATTTTCATCGCCGGAATGTGATAGGAACATAATATGTTTGGTACCTAGAACAATACCTTTGTGCGATGAATATCCTTTTTACACAGAACATTATTTTGTTTACGTTACCTTTAAATGGGCATCATTCATCCCAGAAGACTAGGACATCTAATTGCCAAAAATAACTGATGCAAGGGAAAGCTCCAGATTGATTTTTTTTTTTGTAGGGGAATCTTTAAAAGAAAATCTTTTTTTTTTTAAGTTAAACGTGCGATCATGTGACAGCTAAAATTCATTCTAAAGTCTTTATCACTTCAGGTTGCGGGAAGAGAGTAGGGGCACATACTTTTAACACATTAGTGACCTGTGGCACCATTCTAGGAGGTCATATTTGTAGCATTATCTCCATAGACGCTGCTAAGATGTTTGCCCAGATCTTTTTTTCCAGCAGTTTCCTCGCAGCAAACACACACTTCCAATTACTCTTCAGGCTCATTAACCAGCCTAGACAGTCCAAACAAAGTCCTTTCATTAAGAATTAAATAACTAAGCTCTTTAGGACACAGGACACAATGCCTCTAGCGGAAGAGGGATAGTAACACCGCAAAGTCTCTAGAATCTCTCTCATCAGTCTGCACTCACAAATGTCCTTGGAAAAATTGGTTGCCTCCTTTCAATATTCTCAAAACACTTTCACCCCATGGTACAAGACTAAATCTATAGACGGTAGCCCCTCAGTCAGCTTCAGCAAAGCAGGCCTCCAGCTAGCCACACTGAGGCCTCAACAGCCCGCAGGCACATGCCAGAATTGCCTAGGGGGCTAGCAGCCCCCCCCCCCACAGGATTTGATCTCCTCAAGGAAAAAGACCAGGCTGCTCTCAGTCTCAGAGTATTTATACACACCCCCAGTCACCATCTGGGCAAATCTCTCCAGGAATTTGCCAGGGCTGTATGAATATTCAGCTGCTGATTGGTTTTCTCCTGCTCGCTAACTTCCAGAACATTTCTGAATCAACCAGGGGAAAGCAGTCAATTCTGCAGCCAGTGCCACATAGAACAGGTCAGAACAATCAATGATGCCACAGTGGTTACAGTGAGCCAAAACTTAATTTGCCTAACAACGAAATGTAGCTCCACTGGATATAGTGAGCCAGGACTAAATTTACCTAGTCCTACCACCTATCTAGGAGGGTGCCACATGTTCCAAGACACACTCTTGTTTACTGGCCACAGTGGGTAATATGTGTGGATGGTACAAGAGACAGTTAAAATCTCTTGATTTACTCACATGAGACTATTACACAAGAAGCTGAAATTTCTAAGGATATTAGCATACAAACAGCGTAAAGACCTACTGTATATGCAATTTTTGACAATGTTGCATAATTTAATTTAAAGTTAAAAAAAAAAGAAACAGGTCCATCCAGATCAACCTATGTGTGCGTGATTTTTATTCTCTAACAATTCCCATTGCCTTGTATATTCTGCTACATGAGGAAGAGATCTGAAAGCTTTTTCAAACTGTCAACACTCCTAGATAGTACCACTTCCTAAGGGGAGGAAGTTCCACATTTTTACTGCTCCAACAGTAAAGAACTCTTTCCTTTCTTCTAACCTCACATTGTTTCCAAGTTTCCTCTTCTAGGACCTTAGCAAACAGTTTATGACAGGTACTGAAGTCACCTTTGATATATTAGTACATTGTAATCATATCCCCTCTAAAGCGCCTCTTCAACAGAATGAATCCCTGTAATCTATGTAATCGATCCACATAGTCCTCCATCCCCCATATTGTTGTTCTTCACTGAGATCTTTCTAATTCAACAGCTTTCCTGACCAAAACTGAACTGCATATTCAAGGCCATACTAGTGTTTTGTATAAAGAAAATATTGACCCGCAAAAGGTTAAATTGGACTTTTAGGACAACTTAATCAACAAGTAGAAAATTCTATAAAGCGTTTGGTGACAGTGTCTCCTCTCCATCCCAATGCCCTGGCGTCCTATGCTGCACGTCCTACAATTTCATCCAAGATCTTCCTATTATATTGTTTGGTGGTCTGGGAATTGCTACTGGGGAGCCTTTGTGTGGGTCACCCAGGGCCCTGGTTGTGGGAGCGCATGGTTGCCCCCTACATCTAGTGAAAGTGAACTTGGTTTTTAGATTCTGGACAGCAGTAACAACCATTGATCATCATGTATGAAACAAAAAGTATGTAACCTTCTTCCACTATAAATGACAGTAATTCCGCGCTTAGGAATGTAGAAACAAGGAAAGACTGCTGCCCCCCTATAAATGAAAATCACCGGGGTGAAATCCAAAACGTAAAAAAAATTATTATAAGCAGGGGAATTGGCGCTGTCCAACTATGTGTGCATAGGTGATAATTCATACAAGTGAAAAAATGATTTATAAATACGTGTATCAAAAATGTTTGTATCAAAAATATTATTATGCGTGTAACAAAAGTGTTAGCAAAAGCTGAGGTGTCTCAAGTGTAAACAGTCCACCTAATAGGTGTAATGCGATAAAGTGCAACGTGCTCCTAAAATGCATACAAGAATCCCATATTCAATAATTATATGTGTATAGAGAATAATGCATATAGCTTGAAAAATGGCAGAAAAATAGAATCCAATATATAAACAATTGTGGCAATCAAAGCAAACAATTAATTAGGGAAAAAAATGTGGAAATAAAAATAGAAATCCCCAGCACATGTGCATAAAAAATCCAAACAGGAAAAAATAAAATTTTTTGTTTAGTGTGTAAAAAACAACAAGGATTTATGAAAAGTGAGTGTCCACAATCAAAAAGTCCTAAAAATGCGTCCTTCTGGTGAAGAAAAGCGTAGTCACAGCATTAACTGTTAATATCCCATCCTTCACTGCACCCCCACTCGTGCTTGCACTCACCGGACTGCCTCACCCCTGCAGGGGTAAAAGGCATATGCAGACAATCCTGCGATAGCGAAACCGGGAAGTGATCCTCCGTCCAGGGGTACTTTATCCTTATAGATAGACCCCAACGGAGGCTGGTCGTTCACAGTTGCCCCATTAGACCTTTCGGGGTCTATCTATAAGGTAAGAGGTATGATAGTCATTTGTGGGTAAGTTTTGGTGTAAGTAGCCCAATGAAGGGTATATCAATTAGGGTAATCCGTAAGTTATGTATATTTTATTAAAATGATCTTGTTTCTTGTTACGTGGTATTTTTCACTTGCCAAGGTGAAAAGAACACTCTCTTGTATTTGAAATTAATAGAATATAAAATAAAATAAAAAGGGGGGGGTGGAAGGAGGTCTAAGTGTAGAGATTTAAATATTTAAGAATAAGTTATATTTTTCCCTAACAGTTTAATTCTACCTGAACTAAAATTGTAAAATAAATTGAGGGGAGTGTTTTGATTTTGCATAGCTATATCTGAACTAAAACTTTGACATTTATAGGAGATAATTTTTTGGATGACAGTTAGTTATATTAACAGGGACTGGAACAGAAACTGGTATGAAAGGATCCCAAATTCCTCAGCTCAGCAGAATAAAACTAAGTTGGTCTGGATTATTGACAAAGCTTTGGCTGAGGACATTATTGATATTTCAGCTGCGTATTTTTAAACATTAAGAATCCAAGCGTTGCAGTCTTCTATGCATTTTTTGAAAAACATTGCTCGGCTGCATCCTATGCTACCATACACTATAGCTGAAAAGCTGATCCATACATTTGTGTTCTCCCGACTTGACCACTGCAATGTTCTACTCCAGGGGTAGGCAACCTTTTGAACATAGTGTGCCAAAATATGTTTTTAAAAAATTTTAGAGTGCGAGCTACTAGAGCTGCACAATTAATCGTTAAAAAATTGCGATATCGATTCACCCCCCCCTGACAATCTATATTGCTGAGTTTGCTGATTCTTTCATATAACAAGTGGAAAGACTAGCTGTCAAAAGAAAACATCCGGGCAGTCTGCCAAGTTTAGAATATGAAACATTGTACCTAAACTTCCTTCTTAGATCAAAGGGATACACTTGTTTGTAAAATAAAGTCCAGGCAGTCTGCCAAGTTTTCAACAGTGTAAATGCAGGAAGTTTAACCACTTAAAGTCTAAATCTTTTTCTGACACTTCTTTCTTAAGTTAAAATCAATATTTTTTGCTAAAAAATTACTTGGAACCCCCAAACATATATTTTAGCAGAGACCCTAGGGAATAAAATGGCAATTGCTGCAATATTTTATGCCACACTTTATTTGTCCAGCGGTCTTTCAAATGCAGATTTTTGGGAAAAAATACACTTCAATGAATAAAACGAAAACGCCGCGAGAATCGTGAGAGAATCATGATCTATCTTCTAAGCAAAAAAAATCACGATTCTCATTTTAGCCAGAATCGTGCAGCTCTACCAGCTACAGAAAAGTCAACTTTACACTCTCAATCATGAAAAGAAATTTGAATAAAGGAAATGCTATAAACAACAAATAATAGCAAGAAACTAATATTGAGATCAGCCTAATATGTGCACCTCCACACCTCAGATCACTCCAATTCCTGCACCTTCATACCTCAGAACACCCCAATTCCTGCAACTTTATACCTCAGATCACTCCAGTTCCTGCACCTTCATACCTCAGAACACCCCAATTCCTGCACCTTCACACCTCAGATCACCCCAAATTCCTGCACCTTCACATCTCAGATCACCCCAATTTCTGCACTTTATGATCACAAAACACCCCAATTCCTGCACCTAAATACTTCAGATCACACTAATTCCTGCACCTTCAAATCAGTCCAAATTACTGTACCATCACAACTCAGATCACCCTAATTCCTGCACCCTCATACCTCAGATCACCCCAAACTCCTGCACCTTCACACCTCAGATCATTCCCGATTCTTGCACCATCACTCTTCAAATCAGCCCAATTCCTGCACCTTCATATCTCAGATCACCCCAATTCCTGCACCTTCACACCTCAGATCATCCCTAATTCTTGCACTATTAAACTTCAGATCAGACTCAGTTTCAAATAAACTCAAATTCCTGCACCATCACACATCGGATCGCTCCAATTCTTGCACCTTCGCACCTCAGATCACCTCAATCCTGCACCATCAGACCTCAGATCGGTTCTAATGCCTGCACCTTCACATCTCAGATCAGCCCCAATTCTTGCACCAGTGAACCTCAGATCAATTTCAGCAGCCTCTCATCTCAAATAAACTCAATTTCCTGCACCTTCACACCTCAGATCACCCGAATCCTGCACCATCAGACCTCAAATCATCCCAATTCCTGCATCATCAGAACTCAGATCACCCCAATTCCTGCATCATCAGAACTCAGATCACCCCAATTCCTGCACCTTCACACCTCAGATCAGTCCCAATTCCTGCATCATCAGAACTCAGATGATCATCACAATCCTGCACCATCACACCTCAGATAAGCCCCAATTCTTGCACCATTAAACCTCAGATCAGACCCAACTTCTGCACCTTCAGATCTCCAAATAAACTCAAAATACTGCACCATCACACCTCAGATCACCCCAACGCCTGCATAGTTACACCTCACATCACCCCAATTCCTACATCCAGTGCCAGGACAAGGTCATATGTTGCTCAGGGCAATGACAAACAATAGTGACATAATGTTTGTAATATATGTAATGTTTGTGACATGCGCTGTGGTGTCACTAGAAGGAAAAAAATGCTGCTGCAGCCCTGTCAGTTTGAGGAGGACTGATTGGCAACTATGTCTTCAGGATGAAAGAGGGGGGAGCTGGGCTCTGAAGGTGCATGAAACTGAAAGGCTTGGGGGGGGGGAGTCGTAAGGGCTTATTCATACTGCCTGCACTCTAAACCAGAGCAGGTTAGTGTGCTGGCAGGTGTCCATTTTAGCTGCAGTAAGCTGGCAATGAGGGAGTGGTGTGATGCACGTTTCAGCACATCACACAGTTCCCTTTTTTCAACTTTTTTTGAAGCGAACAAAATTACACTATTTGTGGCTGCAGTGATATGCAGTGCCATACAGTGCACTGTGATAAAATGTATCATGGCTGCATTCTATAGCAGCTTACTGCACCGCATATTTGCTTTGCATTGTAAACAAGGCACACGGAAAACAATTGTATTCTACCTGCCCTAGCAGTGACTGGCAGTCTTCCAGTGTGGAAAAACGCCAATCACCACACTAGTGTGAATGAGCCCCTCATAGTATGAGTTAATGAAGATCAGAGTGAAGGGCTGCAGAGAATGTGCTAGGTGCATGATTTTGATAGGACAGTTGCTGGGATGGAAAAGGTGTCAGCACAGAAGGGTGTGTGGACGCCTGTGGAATGCCCAGAGCTGACATCAGAGGCAAGATTTATGTGAGGAGAGCAGAATTATAAACAGAAGAGCTGATAAAGTGAATGGGAAAACGGCAGGGGGATCGGTGCAAGGACCATCTGAGTTACTGCAAGGTTGTGGCTGGGAGACATGTGTACACACAGAAAGGGAATGACGCAGGAGTGAAATGAGCTCAGAATAAATTGCAGAAAGGTCTCACAGTGTGATACTGGCTGTTGCAGCTGTGCTGCTTTTTAACAAGGGAGCCCCCAGATCCTGCCCCCCCTATGTGAGTGACTTTGGATTTTTCATGTTCCTATCCCATAGACTTTAATAGCGTTCGTATCTTCGCTAAAAAATAGTTAAATGCCTAATAGCCAACATCAGCATGAGCATGGTTGTTTCCATAATAATAATGCCTCAAATGCAAAATATTATTGTATAGAATTAAAAAAATCAAACAATAGTAAATGTATTTTCTATGTATGGTGGTGCTATAGCATTTAAAAAATCAAACACTAGTAAATGTTTTTTCTATGCATGATAGTGCTCAGCCCAATAGTCTAGTGGTCTGTGCTTTTACCTTGAAAGACTCATGGGTTCAAATCCCACAAAGGGTATCACCTACTGAAAGCATGCATTGTACTCAGCAGCATATGCTAAAAATAGGCGAATGCCAGTTAGCCAATGCACATCAGTTTGGTTGATTCCATAATATTAACTCTTCAAATGCATGCACTGGTATGCAAGTATTCAATATTATGGTGTGGAATTCCAAAAATCACACACCAGTTAAAGAGGAAATAAACCCTGATGGGTTTTACTTCCTCTTTTGTTCTCTACAAACCGTGCAAAGTAAAAACATAACGGGCTAGTATGCATTGCTTAACATAATTTCATTTGATATTAGCTGTAAGCAAAAAACACATACGGGAAAGATGAAAACACTTAACTTCAAGAGAGCAAATTTTCCAAGGATGATGGCTGCTCTCCAGGACTTGGACTCGGAGGGAATATTGGCATCAATGGGCACAAAACAGAAATGGGAATTCTTCAAAGTGACTGTTTGTAAACTCACTGCAAAGTATATTCCCATGGGCAATAAGTTTAAAAAGCTAAAAACAAAACCTGTGTGGCTCACGGCCAAAGTTAAAAAAGCTATAAATAATAAAAGAGCTTTTCAAAAATATAAAAATGAAGGAACACTAGTGTCATTTAAAACTTACAAAGAATATAACAGAATATGTAAAAAGGAAATCAAGGACGCAAAAACTCAAAACAAACGACAGATTGCAAAAGATAGTAGGACAAACCCCAAAATATTCTTCAAATATATTAATAGTGAAAAGGTCAGGTCTGAGCATGTAGGCCCTTTACAAAATAATCTAGATTGGGTGACTGGGGACAAAGAGATGGCAAATTTATTAAATACTTTCTTCAGCTCTGTGTATACAGAGGAGCATGAGGAGCTCATGTCCATAATGGGGGTGGTAGTGACACAGCCCCAAATGATCCACAATGGCTCAAAAGTGAAATGGTCCACAAATATTTAGACAGAATAAAGGTGGATAAAGCACCTGGACCAGATGGCATCCACCCATGGATCCTAAAAGAATTGAGCTCTGTAATTACAACGCCATTGTATCTAATTTTTAGGGACTCATTAATGACGGGAATAGTACCACTGGATTGGCGTAGGGCCAATGTGGTGCCTATATTTAAAAAGGAAACAAAGTCTTTACCAAGTAACTATAGACCTGTTAATTTAACTTCTATAGTCGGGAAGATACTCAAGAGTTTAATAAAAGACCACATAGATGAGTTCTTGCTGGGAAAAAATATTTTAAGCAACAGACATCATGGATTCATGAAAGACAGAAGTTGTCAAACAAACCTGATTTCTTTTTATGAGGAGGTAAGTAAAACCTTGGACAGAGGGGTGGCTGTGGACGTGGTATACTTGGATTTTGCAAAAGCGTTTGATACAGTTCCCCACACACGACTAATGTGTAAGGTAAAGTCTACAGGCTTGGAAATATCAGTTTATAAATAGATAGAAAACTGGCTAAAAGACAGAATTCAATTCAGAGGGTAGTGAATAATGATTCTTACTCTGATTGGTCTAAGGTTATCAGTGGTGTACCCCAAGGTTCAGTGTTGGGAACCTTACTTTTTAACATCTTTATAAATGATATAGGGTCTGGGATTAAAAGTAACATTTCTGTCTTTGCAGATGACACTAAACTATGCAGTGGAATGATGTCCTTACAGGATGTCTCCAATTTACGACCTCAATGCACTGTCTAATTGGGTGACTGTGGCAGATGAGGTTTAATGTTGATAAATGTAAAGTTATGCACTTGGGGGCTAAGAATATGCATGCATCATACATACTATGGGGAGTACAACTGGGGGAATCAATGGTGGAGAAGGATCTGGGGGTTTTGGTAGGTCATAAGCTCAATAATAGCATGCAATGCCAAGCTGCAGTTTCCAAAGCGAGCAAAGTCCTTTCTTGTATTAAGAGAGATATGGACTCCAGAGAGAGAGATATAATTTTGCCCCTGTACAAATCATTAGTAAGACCTCATCTGGAATATGCAGTTCAGTTTTGGGCACCAGTTCTCAAAAAGGATAACGGGGAACTGGAGAAAGTGCAGAGAAAGGCAACCAAACTGATAAGAGGCATGGAGGAGCTCAGCTATGAGGAAAGATTAGAGGAACTGAATTTATTCACTCTTGAGAAGAGGAGATTAAGGGGGGATATGATCAACATGTACAAATATATAAGGGGTCCATATAGTGAACTTGGTGTTGCGTTATTCACCTTACGGTCATCACTGAGGACAAGGGGGCACGCTTTACGTCTAGAGGAAAAGAGATTTCATCTCCAAATACGGAAAGGTTTCTTCACAGTAAGAGCTGTGAAAATGTGGAATAGACTCCCTCCAGAGGTGGTTCTGGCCAGCTCAGTAGATTGCTTTAAGAAAGGCCTGGATTCTTTCCTAAATTTGCATAATATAACTGGGTGCTAACATTTATAGGTAAAGTTGATCCAGGGAAAATTCGATTGCTTCTCTGGGATCAAGAAGGAATTTTTCCCCTGCTGTAGCAAATTGGATCCTGCTTTTCTGGGGGTTTTTCACCTTCCTATGGATCAACTGTGGGTATAGGATTGGGTATATGGGATTGTATGATATTTTTTATTTTATTTATTTATTTTTTATGGTTGAACTGGATGGACTTGTGTCTTTTTTCAACCTAACTATGTAACTATTGCATACTAGCCCATTATGTGGCACTTACCTGCAAACGAAGCCTGCGCTGTCCCCGCTGGGGGCCGCATCCATCTTTGCCCCTCTTTCTTCCGGGGCCGGACTCCTTCTGTGTGACTGGCTGGAACCACGTGATGTCAATCCCACACATGCGTGCCGGAGCCGCCAGAAACGGCACTCGCTCGGGAAGAAACAGCATGGACAGCCATTTCTTCACAGCACATGCGCAGATGACATCATCAGCGTACAACAAGGTAAATATCTCCTAAACGGCGCATGTTTAGGAGATATTTACAGTACCTATAGGCAAGCCTTATTCTAGCCTTACCTATAGGTACAAGTTCTAAAAAGGGGTTTACAACCTCTTTAATGTGCAGTTTACACTTTATTTGGAACTGGAAAAATCAACACAGCTGCCTTAGGTGGGTGGTAGGCTGGCTGGGATTTGAACTCCTAACCTGAGTGCTTTGTAGACATCAGTGCACATGACCAAGCCATTGTGCTAAGTACACTGAGACATGCATAATAGTGTAGTATGATTAAAGAATGAACATAAATAATTACTGCTTTATATTCACATAAAAAAACAAAATTAACATGAAAAAAAAAACATAACAGGTATGTAACTGTAAATGTTCAATACATGTAACTTTACAGAATAGCAGACATTACTCTGTAATACTCATTCATAACTGCATTCGTTAGCAAAAGAAGAAAACAAACTAGGAATACTAATTAGAATGTACATAAATAGATGCACATGAGGTAGAGAACATCTCACATAAAAATGTTTTATTCACAATTACATGATCATGGATGCAGTGCAGTTCCCTATAATAAACTTGGCAGCAATTGGCACTTGCAAATCTGCAGAAATGCCGATTTGCAGCTATGTACTACATATGTTGGGTTTTTTTTATTATTTTGCCTTGACATACACTTTACCCTCTGATTCACACTTCAGTGTAAAGGCGGTCTTGAAGTTCTTTTGCGCATGTTTTTAAGCACAGACTGCTTTACAGGAGCTTCTTTGGGGCAGAATCAAAGGTTTTTAGCTTTACATACGTACATTTATCATAGGAGCTCCTGAAAAACAGGCATAACACGCATTTCTGCAAATTTTTTTTTGCACGCTCCTATTAAAGTTATTCGGGTCAAGAATGCCTTGTTCTGCTTGTAGCATTTGATACAAGAAGCTTCCATACTTTTCTAGTGCAGAGATTGAGTCATTTCACTGAGCAACATAAACATTTGAAAGTCACATTTAAATATTACTTGGCAGTAATTGCTTTCAACTTTCAGCTCTGCATTTATTATAAATATCCTCACCATCATCTTGCATATCTTTAAAGGAGAAGTATAGCAAAAGTTCCTTTTGGTCATACTTTTCTTCTGGGTCATAGGACTACACAAGAGGGGTGACTGGCAGCCATGGCTCTCCGCTCAGAGCGGGCCCAAGAACGGAGCGATCAGCGGCCTTTGATCGCTCAGTTCTTAGTGTAGAGCCAGCAGGGGACAGCTGCAGTTCGGATCGTTGCTGCAGCCATCGTGAGTATAAATGTTTGGTTTTTTTGGATCCCGTACTTCTCTTTTAACTATATTTTATCTCATCGACAGATGAATCCATGCAGAAACTATTTGACAATGGCAGTGGTGTCGTCTACCAAAATATCCAATCTTGGCTGACCTCGCGGCACACCCTTCTTCAAATGACAGGTGCACTTGCCATTGCTAACTTTGCAAGAAATGGTAAGTTTTGGGATTAGGATGCAAAAGTTAAATCAATGTCATGAAAATCAAGTTATTTTACAAATTCATCAGTCCAGATTGCCCAAAATGCCCAAAAAAGTGGAGTTTTTACCCTTAGCAATCAATGAGGCTTCATCTTTATTTATGGGGATATACATCAAGAACTTTGACTGGGCAAAAGGAAGGATACGTTTTTCAGATTTCTGCATTTTCATTTTTTCATTATTTTATTTATTTAAAGTGGTATTAAACCCAAAAGCAAAAATGTATTATGTTGCAGTTTACCAATTCTTAGATGTGATGGCTGTATTTCTTTTTTTTGGCTTTTTTTCTTCTATTTTCATCTGATGATCCAGCCAAAAAAAGCTGTTGTTTTCCTTTTGGGATACGGGTTTTACATAAATACATAAAACTGATCATTGTAAGTACACCTGCCAGTGTTGAATGGTTTGTCTCATCCTTGCAGATTGTATCATTTACAGGGATGAGACAAACCATTCAACACTGGCAGGTGTACTTACAATGATCAGTTTTATGTATTTATGTAAAACCCGTATCCCAAAAGGAAAACAACTGTTTGCTGCAACTATAAAGTGTGAGCTGGGGTCTGGCTTCAATGTGTTAGTGTATTTAAACCCGCTAGTATATCTAACACTCCCCTCCCCCCAGACTGACAGTGCTGCTGTCTGCTGTGTCCCTGTGCTCCTTCATCTAGAGTGTAACTGACCAGATTACTAGGTGAAAACAGAAGGAAAAAAAACATACAAAAAGAAACCTAATGCAGCCACCCCATCTAATGATTGGTAAGCTGCAATATATTAAAGTTTTGGTTTTGGGTTTAATACCTCTTTAAATGTTATAAAGCTAAACTGCAGCTTTAAGAGTAACTGAAAAATAAGTAGAAGAAAGTCATAATAGAAAAAGCAGAACTGCAATTGGCAGCGCATATGCTATAAAATGTAGCATATTAATTGGCACCCTTTTTGCCAGTAGTGTTTAAATCCTCCAGCACTCCAGAAAGGGGATGGGTGTCTACACTCAAAGGAAGACAGTTATCATCCAGAATGAACCTCATTTAACCACTTCAGCCCCAGGAAGGATTTACCCCCTTAATGGCCAGGCCATTTTTTGCGATACGGCACTGCATTACTTTAACTGGCAATTGCCCGGGCGTGCGACACTGTACCCAAATAAAATGTATATTCTTTTTTTTCCCCACAAATAGAGCTTCCTTTTGGTGGTATTAGATCAACTCTGCTGTTTTTATTTTTTGTGCTACAAAAAAGACTGTCAATTTTGAAAAAAAAAACAATAATTTTATTTCTGCTATAATACATGTTCAAAAAAAAATGTAAAAGAACTAATTTCTTCATTAATTTAGGCCAATATATATTCTTCCACATATTTTTGGTCAAAAAATCCCAATAAGCGTATATTGTTTGGTTTGCGCAAAAGTTATAGTGTCTACAAACTATGTGATAGATTTAGGGATTTTTTATTGTTTTTACTGGTAATGGCGGCGATCTGCGATTTTTAGCCGGACTGCATCATTGCGGCGGACAAATCTGACCCTAAGTGACACTTTTTGGGGACCAGTGACACCAACACAGAGATCAGTGCTAAAAAAATGCACTAATCACTGTATAAATGACACTGGCAGGGAAGGGGTTAACATCAGGGGCAATCAAAGGGTTAACTGTGTTCCCTGCTAGTGTTTTCTAACTGTGGGGGGTGAACTGACAGAAAGAACACAGAGATCGCTGTTCCTGATTACTAGGAAGAGAAGATCTCAGTGTACTTCCCTGTCAGAACGGGGATCTGCCTTATTTATATAGGCAGATCCCCATTCTGCCTCTCTGTGGAGTGATCGCATGTGGCCGGCGAACATCGGGTCCTCGGGACCCGCGGATTGGCTCCCGCGCCTTGCAGCAGGTACGTGCGCGCCCACAGTATGTAGTACACAAAACAACGTACAGGTATGTTGTATCATGCAACAGAGCCGCCCTGCCGCAGTATATATGCGGTTAGGCGGTCTTGAAGTGGTTAATTATGTTTGTGCGTGTAAGACACTGTGAGATGTTAAAAGTTTTAGAACAACCCACATTTTTTTGAGTTTTTATTGAAACGTAAAAAGTGTAGCTAAAGGCATTTTCTCAAATTCATTTTGGATAGCATAAGGAAAGGTTAAAACCCCTGTCTATTTTTTTATTTTGTTTTTTTTTTTTTTACACCTGTGTGCCATAGGGGAGATGTCCCTTAACTTCCTATCCCATAGCCAAAACAGGAAGTGAGAGGAAATCCCCCCAAAATGAGGGAATTCAAGGGTGTCAACAGGGTCTTCAGAACAAGTGTCCCCATTGTAAGATTTCCCATCACTTATTCTGATTGTTGGAAGAACAACTTACAGAGCTCCCTCCTAACCGCAAAGCTATACGATGAAATATTCGCTCCCATCATAAAACACTCCACCATCAGAGCGCTTCTTAGCATTGCAGCCGGGAAGGGCATGCAAGTAAAACACCTAGACGTTAAAACTGCTTTCCTATATGGAGACATTAAGGGAGACCTCTACATGGAGCAACCACCAGGGTTTGAGCAAGGAGACACCTTGTATGTAAACTTCAGAAGAGCATCTACGGTCTTACGCAATCTGCAAGGATGTGGAATGAGAAAGTGAACAAAGTATTTACCAGAGAGGGATTCTCAAGAAGTAAAGCAGACCCCTGTCTGTACTCCAAGAATTAAGAAGGCAGATGGATATACATCCTTATCTATGTCGATGACATTGTAGCCTGTTTTGAACAAGGAGGGGATTACAATCAGATAGTTCACAAGCTGAAAGAAAACTTTGAAATCAAAGAACTTAGGAACATTAGCTACTATCTGGGAATCGAAATAGAGAGAGAAGAAGATGGAAGTTATCTTCTCAACCAATCTCAGAAAATCTCCGAAATCTTGGAACAATTCCATATGTAAGATGCAAAGGAAGTGAAAACTCCTATGGAACCAGGCTATCAAAAGAGCAATGAAACAGAAAACTTGCTACCCACAATGACATGTATCGCAGAGCAATCGGTAAGCTGCTATATGTTGCCACTGTGAAAAGACCAGACATAGCCGCAGCAGTGGGCATACTAATGCAGGAAAGTCTCAGCTCCCTGTCAGCATGACTGGAATGTAATAAAAAGAGTGATGCAGTACCTCAAAGGAACAATTCAGATGAAGTTACGGTTACCAGCAACATCCAATCCAAAACTGGTCAGATATGTGGATGCTGATTGGGCCGGGGACTGTACTGACCGCAAATCCACAAGTGGATTCATCTTCCAGTATGGGGAAGGAACCATAAGTTGGTCTAGTCTAAAGTAAGCAACTGTCGATCTATCTTCAACTGAAGCAGAGTACATTGCAGCAGCATACGCGTGTCAAGAAGCGATGGATGGATTTGTGGACATTGGGATAGACATTACAATACCAATTCCCATTCCCATTTTTGAAGACAACCAGGGTTGTATAAATCTTACGCAGTCAGAAAGGGTCAATCCTAGGACCAAACACATCAACGTCAAGTATCACCTACTAAAGGGACCATCAAGAGCAAGGTGTTATTGACATTCAATACTGCCCATGAAAGGAGATGACTGCTGATGCACTCACCAAGCCTTTATTGAAGGAACATCATAGCTATTTCCAGAAGAAGCTAATATAATTTGACAAAGCACATGTTGTTGAGAAGGGGTGTTGGAAGAACAACAACATGTAATGTAAATTTGCTTATATAAACTGACAATATGTACTGTATGCATTATACCTTTCTATCCAGCAGGTGGCACTGCAGTATGATAGTGTGTTATTCTATGGTAAAGTAATAACAGGATGATCTTTCTATGTTAAGTGCATGTACTTGTATTGTCCTGTTTCCTGTAAGACATGCATGCAGCAAGCTTCCAAGTGCATGATTCAATACAGTATCCTGATACTACTAATACTGATGTCATCCCAAAATTTGGGATTTTCTTTTGCTTTCACTGTCGATGATAATGGTAAATATAACCAAGAGAGAGGGTGAATCTTCCTAACGGGGATCACAGACAATAAAAACCTAACAAGTCTTCTAATCCCTCTCCATTCTGTCCAAAACAAAAAAAAGTTTTGCCTTTAGTTACACTTTATCTTCTCAAAGTACTCTGAAATTAAAGACCCCTTTCACACTGAGGCAGTTTTCAGGCGCCTGAAAAGCACCTGAAAACTGCCTCTCATTCATTTGAATGGGTACTTTCACACTGGAGCGGTGTGCTTTGCGGGGCGGTAGAAAAAGTCCTGCAAGCAGCATCTTTGGGTCTTGTTAAAAAGCGCTCCAAAAACACCCCTGCCCATTGAAATGAATGGGCAGCGTTTTCAAAGTGCCTTAAAAGTGCTTTGAATGCGCCGCAAAACTGGTCTTTTTTGGGGGGTTTTAATGTCACACTGTGACGTGACCTTAAAAGAAGCGACCTGCTAAGACACGAAAAGCGCCGCTAAAGCACCACAAAAACATCCAGTGCTTTAGCGGTTGTTTTAATAGCACTTCAGTGTTAAAAGGGTCAAAGTGATATTAAAAAGAGAAGTGTTAATTGCAATAATTCATTCACATGCCACTATATTGTGTTTTATTTCTTATAACTTATTCCTGCAGCTCTGTTGTGTGGTCACATGATCTTTCCCTGTTCTCTGGCATCTGCAGGGAAAGATCTATGGCTTCCATTTCTCTGCTGATGTATACACTCTACAGTGTTAGAAGAGCAATTCAATGTAACGGAGGAGGACATAGAGGAAGAGGGGGGACTTTTATTTACCACTGTGTATACGCCCACATGTGGGACTCTATAGTAATGTGGGCTGCATGGATAAGAAAAAGTAGGAACTGAAGAGCTTAGACGGGAACTGAAACTGGAGCATGCTCAGTAGGTGACAGCTGGTCTTCAAAATCTCAGGCTTGTTTTAAGAAAGGCCTAGATGCTTTCCTAAATGCACATATTATATATCTGGATACTAATATTCAGGGCTTTTTTTCAGCAGGAACGCGGGGGAATGCAGTTCCGGCACCTCCAGCAATGAATGTATGTAATGCCAAGGATTGCTGGAGTGTGCTGGAGGGTCTATTTTTGTATGGAGGTCTATTGTTGCTAGTAGGGGGGGTCTTATGTTTCTGGGGGGGGTCAATTGTTGCTGGGAGGGATCTACTGTTGAGGGAGAGCTCTACTGTTGCGGGCTCCTGGGGGGTCTATTGATGCAGTCTGTTGGGACAACTGTTACTGCTGTTGGTCTATTGTTGCGGGGGGCCATCTGTTGTGTGGGGGATCTATTTTTGCTGGGGTGAGGTCTATCATTGCTGGGGGGGTCTACTGTTGCTGGGGTGGGTCTATTGTTGCTCACTGCAGGGGATCTGTTTTGCTGTCTCTCTTTTTATCATTAACAAATTCCATGCAAATGACTTAGTAGAAAAAATGATACTTGGTTCTGTATTCTCTTAAAGGGACGGTACTGGGAGGTTGGTAGGAGGTGGAACCAAGTAACGGTGCTCAGAGGCGGGTAGAGAGCGGAAACAAAGGGTGAAGGTCGTAGTACCTACACCTATTCTCTGAGAAAAAAAGCACTGCTAATATTCATAGGTAAAGTTGATCCAGGGAATATCCGACTGCCTCTTGGGGGATCAGGAAGGAACCCCCCCCCCCCCCACTGGAGCAAATTGGATCATGCTTTATTGGGGTTTTTTAGCTTTCCTCTGGATCTACTGAGGGTATTGGATAGTGTATATGGAGGTTTTCTATTTGAGTGTGTTGGTTTTCTTTTTTTTTTCTCTGTTTGTTGAACCAGGTGGACTTATGTCTTTTTTTAACCAGATTAACTATGTAACTATGTAATATGCATGTTAAAGATGCAATATGGATAATATCGTCACTCACTACTCAATCACTCATGAAAGTTTTACTTCAACTTCACCTTAAACGTAACCCTAAAAGTAAGTCCCAAACAACCAACTTCAAATCCAGTGCCCTCCAGCCACCTCCACAGTCTCTTAGCCCATATCAGCCACAGAGCCCTGATATTACCACAGCCCTAGTGACCCCCAGCCTGTTTTACCTCTAGAGCCCATATTTCCCCCTGGAATGACTCCAGCCCACCTCAGCCCTGAGGCCTAGTAGCCCAATAACAGCCTTAGTGCTGTCCACTCCACAAATTCCTAACTTCCTATAGCCACAGAGCCCCCAGCCATCTCCTTAGCCTTCAAGCCTCTCTTTGTCCCAAGGCTCCCTCAGACCCTTAGCTCCAGTGCCCTATCCCTCAGATGTTCTCAGTCCCAATGCTCCCCAGCCTACCTCAAAGCCCTCTGTCCAGTATTGCTTCCTCATTCACAGCCTCTCAGCCCAACTCTGCCCCAGAGACCCTTAAAGCTTTACAGCCCACCTCAGCCTCAGTTACCTCCTGCTCCCTTTAGTAAAAAAAGCCCCCCTGCTCACCATAGCCCCCAAATCTTCCCCAAAGCCAAAGCTCTAAAGCCCATCTTGCCCCCATTTCTTCTCAGCTCCACAGCCTCTGCTCCAGTCCACCTTAGCCCTAGAGACCTCTAGAGTCCCCCAGTGCCACTTTAGCCCTAAAGATCGCCAACCATTGTCAACCCAAGTGCCCACCAGTACTATCCACAACCTCCTAAGACCAGATCCACACCAGTGCCCCCAGGCACCACTGTCCAGGCTCAAGAGACTCTCCACTGCTCACTTCAACTCCAAAGCTCCCCAGCATCAGAGCACCCCATTCCTCTCCACAGCCCCTCAACCTATGTCAGCCCAAGAGCCTTAGAGCAAACTCCCAGCTTAGTCCAGTATTTCCCAAACTATCTTTATAGCATTTCATTAAACTTCATCCACCCCAGATCCGCCCCTTCCCAGAACTCATCAGACCCTATTGCCCATCAGCCTACCTGAGCTACAAAGCCCCCCCTCCAGGGCCCTAATTCCCACCTTATCCTAAGCTGCCCCCCTGCACAGCCTCCTCCACAGCCCTCAAGACCACCTTAGCCCCAGAAACCCACAGCACCTTCAGCAGAATTTGATTCCCTGAGTTCCCTTTCCCTCTCTGCAGCCTGCATCTGACTCAAAGCTCTCCACCCCCCCCCCCCCCATTTGAATTCCCTCAGCCTGTCTAAGCATGACAGCCTTTCTTTTGGAGCTCCCAAAAGCCTCTCAGCCTCCTCTAGGAGCTCCACGGCCCACCTTAGCCCAAGTATTCCCTAGCCACCTCCACAGTTTCTGCACATGTTTACCAAAGTGCCCATCAGGGGGCATGGTCTGGTCGCTCAAGATAATAGCCGCTTGATCCCAGAGCTCCGGCTGAGGTAATCTCCATAAGCGGCTAATCAGCAGCCTAAGCCCGCAAGACCGAGTGCCTGATACAGCCTGACACAGCCCAGAGTCAGGATGACAAGAGGAGGTCACTCCAGCCGCTCCTCCAGTGCTCAGCAGCCCAAAAAATGTACAGACTTCTTTCCTGGGTCTGGCAGAGAGGACACACAAGATGGCACTGGAAGCTGCAGGGATGCACCTCTCCCTCGCACAGGCACAGCGTCGCTCTCCAGCATATCTGACGCATAGCTCCAGGACATGGAACAGGGAGAAAATCAGTCGCAGAAGGGACCTGCATCTTCTCCATTTGCCTCAACACAATCTAAAGGGCATGTGAGTAAAAGATATAACTGTAAGTGAACCATTAGTTTCTGCCCGGTTCGCACTCGTGCACATGCGCAGGCGTCTACAGATGCCTGGGCGCATCAATGCGTATGCACGTGCGCGGCGGACTCCGTGCACACACAGGAGCCTGTCCATAACACCAATTAGTGCCAGACGGACTACTTAAGGAAGTGCTCTGACCCCAGACCGTTGCTGACTGGTCTTCAGCTGTTCCTTGATATCTGAATCCTGCTATTATCCTGCCTGATACCTGTTGATAAACCTGGCTTGCCTTGACCCTGCTTCTGGACTCTGTTTATGTTCTGACTACCGGTTTCTGATCCTGGCTTCCCATTGGACCCTGCTTCTGCCTGCTGCCTTGTACCTTGCTGCCCGCCTGTTACCAGACCATGCTATCCTTGTGACCCTGCTCCTGCTTCCTGTGTTGCTCCCCATCATTCTCTGAGTGTCTGCGACTACGGTCCTGCGACCCACTGCAACTTCTTACTGCAAGTCTACTAGGAACTTTACAATACCTGACGTTCCAGTACCACTGTTCCAGCGGAGTGCCTCTTTAATCCCAGCTGATCCTTAGTGCACGAATACCTTCCCTGAGCTGACTGTTCTGACTGTTCCTGCTCTTCCAAGATCACATCCTCTGCTACAACTCTCTGGGTCCACATCTGCAGGCACTCATGTTCCTCCTGGCCCCCAGTTCCCTCTGTTCCACTTCCAGCAGGACCTGGGCGGGAGATACAAGAGAGGCCGACCTCGTCATTTTAGTCTCCTCCCAGGTACGTGACAATAACTCTTTTATGGAGCACTGTGACTTAGGATAGGAGCCTTGGGACACACTATCCTCTTTCCCTGCCACTGACCAACCTGCATCAGAGAATACACTTAAAGAAATGCTCATGTCTCTAAAACAGGATTAGCAAGTAGATTTGTATAAAAACATCACCAATCTACAGATTGAGGAGAGGGTTGATTAAGTGGAAACTAAGCTAAAAGACTCTGTAACAGCTCATAATGAATTAGTGGACTGTTATCAGGAGCTCAATGCTGACATCCAGTAGATGAAAAATAAAATTGCAGATTTAGAGGATCGTTCCAGGAGGAATAACCTCAAGTTTTGAGGTATCCCTGAAACAATTTCTCCTCCTGTGATTGTTCCCTATATCCTACAACTGCTTAAAACCTTACTCCCGCTGGAAGATCATAGACAGAGCCCACAGAATCACCAAACCTAGCTCACTTCCAGATACAGTCCCATGGGATATTGTGGCAAGAATTAATTTCTTCCATGTTAAAGACAGAGCTATTGTGGCAGCCCACAAAGCAGGCAAACTTCCGGGACCCTTCTCACATATCTCTATTTATGCTGACCTCTCATCGGCAACTCTAGCAAGGTGGAGGCAATTTTCCCCCATCACGGAGGCTCTTAGACACAAGAAAATGGTCTATAAATGGCTCTTCCCTGCCGCACTTCAAATCACTCATCATTGACATAAATATGTTCTCCAATCACCAGCAGAATACAAAAAGCTGCCACAACAATGGGGCATCCCACCAACCTTCACTCCAAATCCACACCATCATTCCAAATCTCCAAACTTACTCTCCCAAGCTGGGAAAGCGGGCCCTGGCCCAGGATAAGGAGCTAAGCATACAAGGGCTTTCAAAGCACGTATAGGCAATTCCTAACATGGTGCTTCCTCATGGCTGGACTTTTTGTTGTTCACGTACCCTCACACGATAGTAGTCTATCCGAATATTTCAGTTTGAAGGACTCTAAGTTTGAGGTTTTTTTTTACTGCGCAGTTTGATCTCTTCTGCTACGTGTACCTACAATATTGTGTTTATAATCTTTACGTTTTATTTTCAGTTTTTTTAATAGTTTTTATTGCAGCTGTTGTTACTCAGCAGTTCATAGCAGCTTTCACCAATAAGCTCAAATACAGCTAGGCTGTGGCATATTAACGTAGCAGCATAACTGACCCTAGGGTATACCCCATTTGGCCATTCTTTCCCAACCCACACAACCCTTCTGATAGTAAAGATGGCATTAAAATTGCCTCTTTAAATGTTAAGGGCTTAAACAGCCCACACAAAAGATCAATGTTATGGAGGAAAGCCCTCTCACAGAAATGTGATATAGTCTGTGCTCAGGAAACTCATATATCTACGCTTAACCCGCCTAGAATTAACCATCACAAATTTCCTCACTGCTTCTTTGCAAACTCCGACACAAAAACCAAGGGTGTGATGATCGCAATAAAAGACACCTTCATCTTCTCACAAAAATATTTAGAATGTGATCCCAATGGCAGATATATCATTTTAGGTGCCAAGATTAATAACCAACCGCTTACCTTGATTTCAGTTTACTCTCCCAATACTAAGCAGAAAAAATGTCTTTGCACCCTCTTTAAGCGTATTCGCACAGTGCAATATGGTGGTCTCATAATGTACAGAGACTTTAATGCAGTCCCTGACTCAGCCATAGATTCCACTAGCCTCAGTAGGAGATGCACCAATGACCTGCATACGCTGATTAAGGAGGAAGGTCTTTATGATGTCTGGAGAAATATGCATGGTTCAGAAAAAGATTACACTTTTTACTCAAATGCGCTTCATGTGTATTCCAGAACTAACATGTTTCTCGTGGAACAAACCATTCTCTTTTTAACGGCTGAAGCTAAAATTAGCATGATCCTTTAGTCCGATCATGCCCCAATCTCACTTACAATCCGTCTAGACCAAAATAACTCCTCTGATAAAATGTGGAGACTAAACTCACACCTTATTCACAACCCCATCCATGAGCAACATATCAAAAAAGAACTTGAAAATTTTTTTCTACAAAATGCTAATTCTGTGGACAAGGCACATACCCTATGGGCAGCCCACAAGGCCTTTATTAGAGGCGTCATTATAAAACTAGGAGCACAGGAGAAGCGTAAGTGGACGCAGACCATCCCCGATCTTACAAACTCTATAGATTCATTGGAATCCCAGAACAAAACTCAATACTCCCTAGATAGAGACAAACAATTGAAAAATCTTCGTTATCGACTCTCACAATGCTTTATCTCTCAGTATGACATTCTCTTAAAACGACTCAAATTCAATTTTTATTTGCAAGCAACAAATTAGGCACATACCTCTCGAACCAGATTAAACACAATAAAAGCAGAGTAGACTACCTACTAACTAGACAAACACGAGAAAAGACTCAAAAACCTGTTACACATAGCAAATAGATTTGCAGAATACTATAATGAACTCTACAATCTAAACTCTACTCAGGACCTACCTGCACCTTCAGCCACCCAAATTCACACCTTTCTCTCCTCATTACACCTTCCAAAAATATCCAAAGAACATCTCACTGAATTATTCACCCAATTCTCAATACAAGAGATTACCAAGGCGATCTCCAAACTACCCACGCATAAAGCCCCAGGTCCTGATGGCTTTGGCAATGGGTATCATAAGAAATTCAGTGCAATCCTAGCTCCGCACCTACAAAATTTATACAACTCAGCTGCACACAAAGCCACATTCCCTAAAGAAGCCCTGGAGGCATTAATACTCACCATACCAAAACCCAGAAAACCCCCTCACCTTCCAGTCAACTTCCATCCCATCTGTCTCCTCAACACGAACATAAAAGTCTACGCAAAAATCATGGCCACTAGATTAGAAAACATTATCCCTCTTCTAATACACCTTGATCAGGTGGGCTTTGTGAAAGGACGCCAAGCATCTGCTGGCACCAGACGCATTGTAAACCTGCTTCAATGGGCTGAGTCCCATCAAATGTCTTTTCTGCTCCTCTCCCTGGATGCGGAGAAGGCATTCCATCGGGTTCATTGGCTATATCTCAGGGAAGTACTACATACCTTTGGCCTCACAGGGTTTATTAACTCAGCTATCACTGCCTTATACTCTTCCCCCAGTGCAAAAGTATACACATCTGGCATCTTATCACAGGCTTTTGATATCACTAATGGAAGCAGGCAAGGCTGTCCCCTATCACCAATAATGTTCGGCCTGGTCATGGAACCACTCGCGCCCAAGCTATTAGAAGCCATCCTGAAATCTCAGGCATAACAATCGATTCTGAAAACTACAAAATAGGTCTATATGCAGATGATGTGATCCTTTCACTAACAAACCCCACAACTTCCCTCCCAGCAGTAACACACTTTTACAAGAATTCGGCCACCTTTCCCTGTAAAAGGTAAACATCTCCAAATAACAAATTCTCCTTATAGCACTTCCAAATAAATTGAAGGATCGGATAGCAGCGTCCTCTGGCTTCACGTGGGCCCAACATTCATGTATACAGTATCTAGGAATTAAAATAACCTTTCCCAGCTCTTCACTCTTCAAAACCAACTATGAATCTCTTCTAAGCAGCATATGGCAACAAACTAGTTCCTTCTCTAAATTTCAAGTCCCTTGGGCAGGTAGATCAGCAGTCAGGAAGATGCCAATATTACCAACGATACTTTACTACTTTAGAACACTGACTCCGCTTCAGGAATAAGATCTTATACAGACCTAAATCAGCAGCTGGGATGGGAATGCCCTTAAAATTATAAAAATTAAAATTCTACTACCACGCAGTCATCCGGGACCAAGTTAAAGCATGGTGGCACCCTCTACCCGACAAACAATGGGTACATATCGAACGGGCCATATTGGGCCACCCGCTAAAAGGTTTGTTAGGAGCACTGTCATTGGGACTTCCTCCCACCCCTCATCCAAATACCGTACCATGACAGCCGCAGCAAAATCCTGGCACTTCAGTAGATATTCACAACCTTGTCAGACCTCCTGTATTTACAACCCTCTTCCTTTTTGCTCCTTCAAACATCTCACTAAAGACCTCTCTCAGCAAATGGACGGAGTCAGGAATCTCTACCATCGGACACCTTTACGAAGGTGAGACACTTTGGTCATACTCAGATCTACAATTGAGTTTCAACCTGCCAAACAAAGACTTCTACAAGTACCTACGTATCACACGACACGTAATCAAATCCATCCGTAAAGAAGAGAGCAAAATCACACCAGATTTTTTATCTTTCATCCAAGACTACTCCACTATTCAAAAAGGAATATCATACTTCTACCTCAGGTTTCTGTCCCCCTCTTCAAAGGAAAAATCTCACTCTATGACGTTATGGGAAAAAGACCTCTCCCAATCCTTCCACATTCTACAATGGCACAATGCCACCAACAATGTATTTAAACATTCAAGATGTGCTACACACTGGGAATCCCAACTTAAACTTGTCCGCCACTGGTACTACACGCCAACACGCCTATCCAAGTTCTCTCCCTCCTACACACCACTTTGTTGGAGACAATGTGGAGAACCAGGATCCCTGTTGCACACATTGTGGCAGTGTCCTAAACTATTTCCATTCTGGATCAAAATATTTCACTTCATCTCCTCAGTAACTGGTTTTAAACTGGATCCAGACCCCGCATCAGCACTCCTTCTCCCCCTTCCCTTCATCATACACTGCATGATCGCAGCCAGGAGATCCATTACATCTAAATGGTAGCAAGCAGAACCTCCAGATCTCTCCTCTTTCACGGACTACCTTAACACACAATCTCTTATGTTCTCCATCAAGAATGGCGAAGGCCATTCCTTCTGGTCCCTTTGGTCACCTTGGCTTCAACACCTATTCTGCACAGCGCATCCGTAATGATGGCACGATAACACCCTTTGTTTCACTGGGAAGCCATCCTTTATGCTCCCCAAGCCTATCCTTTGTGGTCTCCCCTCTTTTTGAAAAACCCGGCTGGGTTTTTCTCCCTAGAGTTGTCAGAACCAGATACCGCATTTATGTAGCAGCTCTTTTGCTTACCTTCTATTATTTAACCCCTTTTACACACCTGTTCATCCTTTAAGAACTTGATATAGTGAACTACATTCTACAAATGTTTGGATCATTTTACCGGTTTCTTTTTCTTTTCTTGTTAAAATGTTTTTAAAAATGTTTTCACATGTCTAAGATTGGACACCACCTCCTGGAATATTATTATTTGAAATCTATGTTCATTACTTAATGGTAGCAAAATTGTATTAATAATACTTGTATATGCAACTTGAAATTTAATAAAATACGATTGATTCAAAGTGCCATCAATCCACCTCAATGTCAAATCCTGTCTCCAATGCCCCCAAGCCAACCTCAGTTCCAAACCCTCTCTCTCTAATGTTTTAAGCCCCACAGGCCACCTCAACCCAGGGCCTCTGATACCTTTTTCTACAAAAACCCAGCCTCACACCTATTAGTCCCCTTACTAACCTCCCAGCCTGCCTCAGCATGTGAGCCTTCTCAGCCCTCCAGGCCCCTTTACAGCCCCTCAGGCTACCTAGAGTTCCTCAGCTTATCCTAACCCAAGGGTCTGCTCCCAAGTGTCCCCCGGTCGCCAGATCCTCCAGCTTCTTTCAAGACCACTTAGCTTTAGAGTCAGCCATGTCACTCTACAGCCTCCCAACCCACCTCAAACCATAGAGTCTCACAGCTTCCCTGCAGCTCCACAAGCCCACCTCTTGCCCAGAGCCCCCCAGCTACCTCCAAAGCCTTTCAGACCAAAAGCCTGCCAGTTTCCCAACCACCATCCCCAAGAGTTCCACGGGCTACCTTAGCCCCAGTGTCCTTACCAACCTCAAAAAACTCTCTGCCCACTTTGGCCAAAGTGTGCACAGAGCCACACCCAAAGCCACAGATAATCCTCCCTCCAATGTTTCAAGATCTTTCAGACTCTCTCAGTCCCAGGGGCCCCAACCTTCCATTCCTCTCACCAGTCTACCTCAGCCCCAGATCAATCTCAGATCACCCCTCAGGACTTTAGGTCCAAAGCCTGCAGCCCTCTTCACAGTCTACTAGGCCCTTCTCCAGAGGTCCTACCCAATTCTAGAGCCCCCCCAGAACCTCCTAAGGTAACCTTTGCCCAATGGCCCCACTCCAGAACCCCCCACACAGGATATCTTAGCCTCAGACCAGAAGAGCCTGGTATGGATTGGGAGGGGGGGGGGGGGACCACACCGTTTTTTTTTCCTTAATTTTTCATTGCCGGCATATTTTTTTTACATTCACCTGTCAGCTGGGAATCGACAGTTAAATGTTCCAGCCACCTCCACAGATATAGTGTATCTAGGCCCTTGAGCAGGGGTAGGCAACCTCCAACATGGGTGCCACAAGCGGCATGCAAAGCCTCTTTTGCCAGCACGCGACTCCCTCCCCATGAGCAGAGCAGCACAAGGAAGTGTCAGTGAGACATAGCTTCTGCTGCACTCATGTATTTCAGTCTCAGAATTCCCCACACCACACCTGCACTGAGGGGGAGGTACTGTGCCCCCACACATTGTAAAAGATGGGAAACATTTCTCTAACTTTGCCATAGCTGCCATCATCAGCTCTTGTGATGGGGAAGAGATTGGGTGCAATTCTACTTGGGGGGCAGTCCCTGTTTCGAGAAAGAGGAGGACTGTGATTGGCCACTGTTAAAGCCAATCACAGTCCTACTAGCCCCTCCCACCATCTGGAGTGGTCCCGCTACCAATCTACATATATATATATATATATATATATATATATATATATACATATAGCGGGGACGGAAAGTATTCAGACCCCCTTAAATTTTTCACTCTTTGTTATATTGCAGCCATTTGCTAAAATCATTTAAGTTAATGTTTTCCTCATTAATGTACACACAGCACCCCATATTGACAGAAAAACACAGAATTGTTGACATTTTTGCAGATTTATTAAAAAAGAAAAACTGAAATATCACATGGTCCTAAGTATTCAGACCCTTTGCTCAGTATTTAGTAGAAGCACCCTTTTGATCTAATACAGCCATGAGTCTTTTTGGAAAAGATGCAGCAAGTTTTTCACACCTGGATTTGGGGATCCTCTGCCATTCCTCCTTGCAGATCCTCTCCAGTTCTGTCAGGTTGGATGGTAAGCGGTGGTGGACAGCCATTTTTAGGTCTCTATCCAGAGATGCTCAATTGGGTTTAAGTCAGGGCTCTGGCTGGGCCATTCAAGAACAGTCACGGAGTTGTTGTGAAGCCACTCCTTTGTTATTTTAGCTGTGTGCTTAGAGTCATTGTCTTGCTGGAAGGTAAACCTTCGGCCCAGTCTAAGGTCCTGAGCACTCTGGAGAAGGTTTTTGTCCAGGATATCCCTGTACTTGGCCGCATTTATCCTTCCCTCGATTGCAACCAGCTGCCCTGTCCCTGCAGCTGAAAAACAACCCCACAGCATGATGCTGCCACCACCATGCTTCACTGTTGGGCTGTATTGGACAGGTGATGAGCAATGCCTGGTTTTCTCCACATATACTGCTTAGAATTAAGGCCAAAAAGTTCTATCTTGGTCTCATCAGACCAGAGAATCCTATTTCTCACCATTTTGGAGTCCTTCAGGTGTTTTTTTTAGCAAACTCCATGTGGGCTTTCATGTGTCTTGCACTGAGGAGAGGCTTCTCTGCCATAAGGCCCCGACTGGTGGAGGGCTGCAACGATGGTTGACTTTCTTCAACTTTCTCCCATCTCCTGACTGCATCTCTGGAGCTCAGCCCCAGTGATCTTTGGGTTCTTCTTTACCTCTCTCACCAAGGCCCTTTCCCCGATAGCTCAGTTTGACCGGACGGCCAGCTCTAGGAAGGGTTCTGGTCACCCCAAACGTCTTCCATTTAAGGATTATGGAGGCCACTGTGCTCTTAGGAACCTTAAGTGCAGCAGAAATTTTTTTGTAACCTTGGCCAGATCTGTGCCTTGCCACAATTCTGTCTTTGAGCTCTTCAGGCAGCTCCTTTGACCTCATGATTCTCATTTGCTCTGACATGCACTGTGAGCTGTAAGGTCTTATATAGACAGGTGTGTGGCTTTCCTAATTAAGTCCAATCAGTATAATCAAACACAGCTGGACTCAATGAAGGCGTAGAACCATCTCAAGGATGATCAGAAGAAATGGACAGCACCTGAGTTAAATATATGAGTGTCACAGCAAAGGGTCTGAATACTTAGGACCATGTGATATTTCAGTTTTTCTTTTTTAATAAATCTGCAAAAATTGTCAACAATTCTGTGTTTTTCTGTCAATATGGGGTGCCGTGTGTACATTAATGAGAAAAAAAATAATTTTAGCAAATGGCTGCAATATAACAAAGAGTGAAAAATGTAAGGGGGTCTGAATACTTTCCGTTGCCACTGTATGTATATGTATGTGTGTATATATATATATATATATATATATATATATATATATATATATATATATATATATATAATATATATATATACAGTATCTCACAAAAGTGCTACAATGTAAAGTAGTGAGTGTACAGCTTGTATAACAGTGTAAATTTGCTGTCCCCTCAAAACAACTCAGCACACAACCATTAATGTCAAAACCGCTGGCAACAAAAGTGAGTTCGCCCCTAAGTGAAAATGTCCAAATTTGGCCCAAAGTGTCAATATTTTGTGTGGCCGCCATTATGCATCTCTGGAGCTCAGCCCCAGTGATCTTTGGGTTCTTCTTTACCTCTCTCACCAAGGCCCTTTCCCCGATAGCTCAGTTTGACCGGACGGCCAGCTCTAGGAAGGGTTCTGGTCATCCCAAACGTCTTCCATTTAAGGATTATGGAGGCCACTGTGCTCTTAGGAACCTTAAGTGCAGCAGAAATTTTTTTGTAACCTTGGCCAGATCTGTGCCTTGCCACAATTCTGTCTTTGAGCTCTTCAGGCAGCTCCTTTGACCTCATGATTCTCATTTGCTCTGACATGCACTGTGAGCTGTAAGGTCTTATATAGACAGGTGTGTGGCTTTCCTAATTAAGTCCAATCAGTATAATCAAACACAGCTGGACTCAATGAAGGCGTAGAACCATCTCAAGGATGATCAGAAGAAATGGACAGCACCTGAGTTAAATATATGAGTGTCACAGCAAAGGGTCTGAATACTTAGGACCATGTGATATTTCAGTTTTTCTTTTTTAATAAATCTGCAAAAATGTCAACAATTCTGTGTTTTTCTGTCAATATGGGGTGCCGTGTGTACATTAATGAGAAAAAAAATAATTTTAGCAAATGGCTGCAATATAACAAAGAGTGAAAAATGTAAGGGGGTCTGAATACTTTCCGTTGCCACTGTATGTATATGTATGTGTGTGTATATATATATATATATATATATATATATATATATATATATATACAGTATCTCACAAAAGTGCTACAATGTAAAGTAGTGAGTGTACAGCTTGTATAACAGTGTAAATTTGCTGTCCCCTCAAAACAACTCAGCACACAACCATTAATGTCAAAACCGCTGGCAACAAAAGTGAGTTCGCCCCTAAGTGAAAATGTCCAAATTTGGCCCAAAGTGTCAATATTTTGTGTGGCCGCCATTATGCCTCCTGCATGTATCTTTACCTGTCAAATGTCTCTCCTCTGTCTGTTATGAGAGCCAAAAAACTGCAGATTCTGTGGGTAGGTCTATTGTCTGGAGCTCGGTGGGTGGAGTCATGATGTCAGTAGACTCCCCGCCCACCTCTACACTCCTCTTGTCAACATGCATTTTTCTCCTGTATATTTCTAACACTGAACACTGAACTTCTGCTATGATCTCTAACATCCAGTGAAAAGACAGGAAAGTAACCACATGACTTCAGCATGCCCAATTATGTTGAGGTGTGGAACATCCAATCCTGGCAGAGCAGCAGAAGAAAGGAGTGGGAGGGAATTAAAAAATAATGCATGTTTCTTAGGCTAGTGCAGGAGATATGTAAATCACCTGTCACTCACAGCAGGGGGGGGTATTTGACAAAGTTTTTCTCTGTTTGTCAAGATTTATCCCACTGAACAATAAAAGAGGATTGCTCAGAGATGGATTAACTCTTTGTGGCAAGACTGGGCTCAAATGATAGGAAATCTTATACTCTATTTTATGACAAAAAAAAAAAAAGTTTTCGGGTTTACATCCACTTTAACACTCTTGGGCATGGAGTTCACCAGAGCTTCACAGGTTGCCAATGAAGTCCTCTTCCACTCCTCCATGACGAAATCACGGAGCTGATGGATGTTAAAGACCTTATGCACCTCAACCTTCCATTTGAGGTTGCCCCACAGATGCTCAATAGGCTTTAGGTCTGGAGACATGCTTGGCCAGTCCATCACCTTTACCCTCAGCTTCTTTAGCAAGGCAGTGGTTATCATGTTGGAATACTTCCCTGCAGCCCAGTCTCCAAAGGGAGGGGATCATGCTCTTCTTCAGTATGTCATTGTACTTGTTGGCATTCATGGCTCCCCAGTGCCGGCAGCACTCATGCAGCCCCAGAACATGACACTCCCACCACCATACTAGACTGTAGGCAAGACACACTTGTCTTTGTACTCCTCACCTAGTTGCCGCCACACACACTTGACACCATCTGAACCAAATAAGTTTATCTTGGTCCCATCAGACCATAGGACATGGTTCCAGTAAACCATGTCCTTAGTCTCTTTGTCTTCAGCAAACTGATTGCGGGCTTTCTTGTGCATCATCTTTAGAAGAGGCTTCCTTCTGGGACAACAGCTTTGCAGACCAATTTGATGCAGTGTGTGGCGTATGGTCTGAGCACTGACAGGCTGACCCCCTACCCCTTCAACCTCTGCAGCAATGCAGGCAGCACTGATATGTGTATATCCCAAAGACAACCTCTGGATATGACGCTGAGCACATGCACTCAGCTTCTTTGATCGACCATGGCGAGGCCTGTTCTGAATGGAACCTGTCCTGTTTGACCGTTGTGTGGTCTTGGCCACCATGCTGCAGCTCAGTTTTAGGGTCTTGGCAATCGTCTTATAGCCTAGGCCATCTTTATATAGAGCAACAATTCTTTTTTACAGATCCTCAGAGAGTTCTTTGCCATGATGTGCCATGTTGAATTTCCAGTGGCCAGTATGAGAGAGTGAGAGCGATAACATCAAATTTAACAAACCTGCTCCCCAATCACACCTGAGACCTTGTAATACATCAGACTGGGGAGGGAAAATGGCTAATTGGGCCCAATTTGGACATTTTCACTTAGGGGTTGTACTCACTTCTGTTGCCAGTGTTTAGACATTAATGGCTGTGTGTTGAGTTATTTTGAGGGGGCAGCAAATTTACACTGTTAAACAAACTGTACACTCACTACTTTACATTGTAGCAAAGTGTAATTTCTTCAGTGTTGTCACATGAAAAGATATAATAAAATATTTACAAAAATGTGAGGGGTGTTCTCACTTTTGTGAGATACTGTGTGCATATATATATATATATATATATATATATATATATATATATATATATATATATATAATTATGTATGTGTGACCCCTCCATCATCTACTACTACCAACCTCTGAACTCTGCATCACTTACACCTGACTAGGGATGAGCCTACGGTCCGAGTCCAATGTAAGTTTAACGCAAACAACAGGTGTTCGTTTGTTTGAAAACGAACCGAACATATGAGACGTTTACGGGAAATGCGAGCGCCGCGGAACGCCCCATAAAGCACTGCTAGATCGCAGTTCATTGACGTCTGATGATTGGCCAAAGCATGCACCTGACCTGCATGCTTTGGCCAATCACAGCATGCTCTGCTTTGAGAGCCATAATTGGCCAAAGGCAGGGTGCCTTTGGCCAATCATGGCTCGGGGGGACTAAGTCCACACCCCACACTATATAAGGCCGCTTCCAACGGGGGCCATGTGTAGTGTTGTTGGCATGGACGGAGAGAGAGTGCAGACAGTTTATTTCATATATATATATATATATATATATATATATATATATATATATATATATATATATACTCTGCATTCAGTGTAGACTTTATATACAGTGCATTTGGCGGTGTACAGTATATAATACACTTCAGGCGGTGTACACAGTATATAATACAGTGTGTATAGTTTCTAATACACTTCAGGCGGTGTACACAGTATATAATACAGTGCAGCCGGTGTACAGTTTCTAATACAGTGCAGTCGATGTACAGTATATAATACAGTGTAGTGCGGTATAAAAAAAAATCCCCATCATGTCTGGAAGGCCACCAAGGAGAGGCAGACGCTCACAGGCCACTAAAAGAGGGCAAGCAGCCTCTGTGTCTACAGTGAACAGTGGTGGACATGGTGCATCCTCTGCAGGCGGGTCACGCTTGTCCTTTTTTTCTGCTGCTGGCCGTGTTATCGAGCCACAACATGCAGAAGAGTTGGTGGAGTGGATAACAAAGCCGCCCCCTGTCACCCAGGCTCATAGTAGTTTGCCTTCTAATGCAGCTGCCAAAGCAGGCTATTTCACCGGTTCCTTGTCCACAGTTACTCCTTCCGTAGCCCCACCATCATGCACGGAGGAGTCACCAGAATTATTCGACCATAGTGTCGGTTAAATGCTGCTGGAGGATGCGCAGCAATTTGAAGGCTTTGATGTTGGTTCCCAGGTTGAGGAAGGGAGTAACGTGAGCCTAGAGAAAGGGGGTAGCACAGAAGAACAAGAAACTGGCAGTCATGTTCCCCCAGCTGCAGCATACTGCCAAGTTTGCTCCAGTGATGAGGAGGGAGGGTATGATGAGGTCACTGACTTTACGTGGGTGCCTGAGAGAAGACAGGAGGAAAGTGAGGAGGAGGAGGTGGCACAACTCCAACAAGGCAGGATGTCCTCCAGGGGTCAGCTTAAGGGCAGCCACCCTATTGCATCACACCACAGAGCTCTGCAGGTGCAGGGCGCTGCTGACTCCCTGCTGACTTTTTTCTACACCTGTACAGTAGATCACACCATTGCTGTTTCCAATCTATGTCTGAAGCAGATGAAGCGTGGCCAGAACAGCAGCCGCTTGGGCACCACATGCTTGACAAGACATATGACGACCTGCCATGCAGTCCATTGGCAACAGGACCTGAAAGACCCACATCATAGAAAAAGGCGGACTTCTCCTCAAACCCTACTATACCTCCAGTCCTCTCAAAAACCTGCATTTAGAGGAATGAAGGTATAGCAATAGGTGCCACAGATACTTGCAGCCAATCTGCTAGCAGTACACCACCAGTTGATTTCAGCAGGCAAATTTTGCTACCCCAGTTGCTAAATCGTAAAAAAAATTCTGTCCCAGCCATCCACATGCTCGGCGTCTAAATGCTAGCTTTGATAAATTGCTAGCACTGCAACTGCTGCCTTTTCAGCTAGTAGACTCTGCCCCCTTTTGTAAATTTGTGGAATGTGCTGTACCACAGTGGCAGGTTCCAAAATGACATTTTTTTTCATGTAAGGCCATTCCAGCTCTCTACATTCATGTGGAAGGCAATGTTTTGGCCTTGTTGGACAAGGCGGTCAGCAGCAAGGTTCATATTACCGCTGACTCATGGTCCAGCAGGCAAGGGCAGGGACTTTACCTTTCCTTCATGGCGCACTGGGTAACTCTGCTGGCAGCTGGGAAGGATGCAGGACAGGGATCAACGTTGGAGCTTGTTTCGCCACCACACCTCCAAAAAGCTGGTGATGAATCTGCCACAACATTTTTATGCTCCCCTCCCTCCTCATCTTCTTCCTCTATGACATCTTCTGCAGAATTGTCCTCTGAACCAGCAGTGCTCCATAAGCCCTCAAGAGGCTATGCAAGCAGTCAGGCTAAAAGATACCATACAATGCTTCAGTTGGTCTGCCTAGGGGGCAGGAGCCACACGGGGCAGAGATTCTGTCAGCTCTGCAGGGGCAGGTTCAGAGGTGGTTGACGCCATGGCAGCTTGAGCCAGGAATGGTTGTATGCGACAATGGCACCAACCTTCTCTCCGCCCTCCGACAGGGACACTTGACCCATGTGCCATGCTTGGCACACGTCCTGAATTTGGTGGTGCAGCGTTTCTTGACCAGATACCCAGACTTACAAGATCTCCTGAGGCAGGCCAGAAAAGTCTGTGGTCATTCAAAGGGAATTTAACCTGCCCACCAACCACCTCATTTGTGACATGCCCATCAGATGGAACTCAACATTGTCAATGCTGCAGTGCCTGCACACACAGCAGAGGGCCATCAATGAGTACCTGTGTGAGTATGGCACCAGGACAGGGTCAGGGGAGCTTGGCTTCTTTTCGCCACGCCAGCAGCTACTGATCAAGGATGCATGCACTGTCCTGTCACCATTTGAGGAGGCCACAAGGATGGTGAGCAGCGACAATGCATGCATCAGTGACACTGTCCCTCCAGTCTTCCTGCTGGAGCACACGCTTCCTGGAATCATGGGCAGGGCACTTGAGGCAGAACAGCGGGAGGAAGAGGAGGACTTCTTTTCGTCTCAAGGCCCCCTTTATGCAGATAGCATTCCTGCAGGGCTGCCAAACACACAGGAAAAAGAGGAGGAGGAGGATTGTGTCAGCATGGATGTAAAGGATAACACGCAGCAGTCTTCAAGGGATGGTTTTCAGTCCCCAGAAACCCAGGAAGTTGTACGTGGCTGGGAGGAGGTAGTTCCTGAAAATGTCATCCTTAGTGACCCAGAGGACTCAGAATCGAATGCTTCTGCAAACTTACGCTGCATAGCCTCCCTGATTCTGCAAAGTCTGCTAAAGGACCCTATGATTCGTGGTATCAAGGAGCGGGATCATTACTGGCTGGCAACCCTTCTTGATCCACGTTACAAAGGTAAAGTTGCAGGACTCATCCTGCCTTCACAGAGGGAGCAGAGGATGAAACATCTTCAGGAGGCCTTGAAGAAAATCTTGTGTAACGCCTTTCCAGTGCCTGGGAGGTTACCATTTCCAGGTGCTGGACAATGTGTTTCTGAGGGTTTGTTCGGTCAGAGGAAGAGCGGTGGAGAAGGTGGACAGCTGGCCGATGCCTTTAAACAATTTTTAAGTCCTTAGCGCCAAGGTCTGATAGGTTCACGCAATCATCACTATCGTCTGCCTTATATGGTACAGGAATATCTAGGGGCAAGAGCAGACTTGTAGACCTTTCCAACAGAGCATCCACTGGTTTACTGGGTCTTGAGGATGGACCACTGGCCAGAACTTGCTCAACATGCAATCGAGCTACTGGCCTGTCCCAGTGTTGCCACCCTTCCAGATTGAAATCTGCTGACACGACACACAAAATTTACTGGCACAGCCAAGTTTTTACTGGTATTTCCAAAAGTTACAAAAATAAAAGTTTTAAGTGCAAATTTTAGTATGTAGTCTACAAACAAGTACAATATGCAATCAGCAATGTGATTTAAGGTAGATATTAGGGCACAAAAACATATTTCTTATTTTATTTTCGATATAGCAAAAGAAATTAGAGTGGGCACTCTTGCTCCCATCCTGCAAACCTGCACACGAGGGTCCGGCTGCACCGCTCAGGTTCCCTTGCGCCATGACTTCACACAACACGCTCAGGCACTGTCTCTGCCAGACCTGCCTCTACCCGAACACACTGTAGCAGGCACTTGGATGGTCTTGGCTGGGCGTTACAGCCGTATTTTTTACTGGCAGCCTTTTTCTGTCACTGGCATTTACTGGCAGGAGAAAAGTGCCCGGTTTTTACTGGCTGCCAGTAAAAATACTGACGGTTGGCAACACTGGCCTGTTCTGCATCCAGCTTGCTTTCTGAATGCACATTCAGTGCTGCTGGAGGGTTTGTAACGGATCAAAGAGTGCACCTGTCCACATACTCTGTTGATAGGCTCACGTTTATAAAAATAAATCAGTCCTGGATCAGCATCTATCAAGCCCCTGATGCTGATGTAACAGATTTAATTTGCTATGGATCTGGGATCCCTTGAAGACTGCCTATGCTGCCTATCCTATTCCTCCTGAATCTTGATGATGCTAGCTTCCAACAATATTTTTGGTTTAGGGCACCAACACCCAAGGCTCAATTGTTCTGCCCCTGTTTAACGGGGCATGTAATTACAATTTTTGAAATAATATTTAACAGCAGGGCCCGTTCCTGCGCCCAACAAGAGTAACCGTGAGGCGTTATAGTGTTCTGGCACCAACGACACCTAAGGCCCAATTTTTCTGCTGATTATATAGTGCAGTTCGTATAGTATATATACTGGAGCTCAGAGTATATAGTGCAGTCAGTGTAGTATATATAATACAGTGCAGGGTGTATAGTGCAGTGTACAGTATATAATATAGTGTATTGAAGTAGTTAAGGGGAAACCTATGACAGAAATAGGAAAAAAAATGGCATGGATCCCCCCAGTCCATACCAGGCCCTTTGGATCTGGTATAGATTTTAAGGGTTACTCCACGCCAAAATGTAAAAAAAAAATTGGTGTGGGGTCTCCCCCAAAATCCATACCAGGCCCTTATCCAAGCAAGCAGCCTGGCAGGCCAGGATAGGGGGGGATGAGCGAGCGCCCCCTCTCCTGAACCATACCAGGCCGCTTGCCCTCAACATGGGGAGGGTGCTTTGGGGTCCCCCCAATGCACCTTGCCCCCATGTTGATGAGGACAAGGACCTCATCCCCACAACCCTGGCCATTGGTTGTGGGGGTCTGCGGGCGAGGGGGTTATCAGAATCTGGAAGCCTCCTTTAACAAGGGGGCCCCCAGATCCCGCCCCCCCTATGTGAATCCATTCAACAAAAAAGTGTCAAAGTAAAAACCACACAGATGCGCCACTTTATAGGCAGACTAAGGGGTCCCCCCCCCCAGGCACAAAATTTAAAGGAATATTTCATTTTTATTGTTTCACTTTAAGCATTATTAAAATCACTGCTCCTGAAAAAACAGCCGTTTTAAAAACTTTTTTGCATTGATACATGTCCCCTGGGGTAGTACCCGGGTCCCCATACACTTTTTATGGCAATAACTTGCATATAAGCCTTTAAAATGAACACTTTTGATTTTTTAGGTTTGTGTCCCATAGACTTTAACAATGTTCGTATGTTCGCACAAACTTTTAGCCTGTTCACATGTTCTGGTGCAAACCGAACCGGGAGTAGTTCGGCTCATCCCTACTTCACAGTTTACAACCCCAAAAACACCCCAGCCCACCTCAGTCCCAGTAACCTCCCCAGGCTGCCCCAGCTCTATAGACCCTCTCAAAATCCCCCAGCCCCTATATTCTTCCTGTTTATCTCAGCCTCATAGCCTCCAACCCCACAGAATTTGACAGCCTACCTTACACCCAGTGCCCCTGAGTCAGTTCTAAAGCTTCTCAGCCTATAGCTCTGGCAGCCCCAGAGCTCAACATACTTCTTCAACCCCAGCGCCACCCAACCCACTTAAGACTGAGCCCTACTTCCATCTCCAAAACATCCTAGACCAGGTAAGTACCAAGGCTTCCCAGCTCTCACCCTCCCTAAACACCATCTCTCACTTTTTGCTTCATTGCCATCTCCCTTCCCCCAGATCGTAACAGCCCACCTTAGCCACAGATTCCCTAGCCCCCTCAAAATTTTCCAGCATACCTCAGCCACAGAGCTTCCCCTAGCCTCTGCCTCAGCCCCAGTGTCTCCAACCCCGAATCTCCCCAGCCCCAGTTTTCTACTGTCCACGCCATACCTTCTGAACCCCCAAAGTTCCCCAGCCCATCTTAGCTCTAGAGCCCCACACCCTACCTAGTCCAAAGAGTCTCAGCCCTCTTAACACCCCCCAGCCCACCAAAGTCCCAGAGCCTTCCATCCCCTCCTCAGCCTACCACAGTCCCCAAAAAAAGCAGCCCAATTTCTTACTGCCCACTCCACAGCTTCCAAACAACCCATTTGCGCACCAGTGCCTCAGCATGCCTCAGCTCCAGTCCCCCACACCCCACCTTATTCCAAAAGCCCCTCAGCCACTTCCAAACTATTTCAACCTACTTCAGGCCTGGAGCACCCAACTCCCAAGTTCACCTCAGCCCTAGTACCCCCTATCCCCCTTTGTAGCTGCCCCAGGCTCCCTTCACAATTTGCAGACAACCTCAGCCCTACATATACCTCCATGCCTCTTCTAAAGGAACCTCAACCCAAGAACTCCCCCAAAGCCTCTCAGTCTTCCCCTTCCCCCATACACATGCACATCACACACACACATACATGTTTCACAGCCACTCCACCCACTTCAGCTTCACAACTCATGGCCGTTTTCACAGCCTTCCAGCCAACCACAATTCCATAGCCTCCCAGGTTCCTCTCCATCCCCAAGCTCTACAGCCCATTTCAGCACCAGTGCCTCTAGCCCAGCTCCGCTTCAGAGTCCCCAACTCTAGTTAGCCCCAGAACTACTCAACCTCCCTCTACAGCTCTTCAGTTCACTTCAGTGCTCTTCAGTGCACTTTCTGAACTCCTGCATATCAACAGACCCTCCCGCACTCACAGGTCTTCTTCTTTCATTTATTTCAATGTTCCATCGGCCGCCTGACTACCATGGGATCAAGAGCCTTTAGCTGCTCTGCCCCCAGACTTTGGAACACCCTGCCACCTGACATCCGCAATATTGATTTCCTACCCATCTTCAAATCACGTCTCAAAACTCATCTTTTTAAACTAGCATACTCTGTCTGACTTCATTGTTTTGTTTTTGTAATTTAATGGTTATGTAATGTATTTTATTTTATTTATATACTTTTTTGCTTTGTTGTTATCTTCGTAAGGTGACCTTGGGTGTTCTAAAAGGCGCCTATAAATAAAATGTATTATTATTTATTATTATTCAAACCTAAAGACATCTACAGAGCTTACCAGCAAACATAAATTCTAGACCCCCCTCTTCAGAGTTCCCAAGTTCAGCTCAGCCCCAATGCTCCGCATTCCACCTCTGCCCAAAAGCCCCACAGCACCCTTCCCAGCATTCCAGCCAACCTAAGCCCAAGAACTTAATGGCCCTTTCACACTGGGGCGGTTTGCAGGCGCTATTGCGCTAATAATAGCGCCTGCAAACCGACCAGAAAGTGCCGCTGCTTTGTCTCCAGTGTGAAAGCCCTGAGGGCTTTCACACTGGAGCGGTGCGCTAGCAGGACAGGAAAAAAAGTCCTACTAGCAGCATCTTTGGAGCGGTGAAAGATCGGAGTGTATACCGCTCCTTCACCACTCCTGCCCATTGAAATCAATGGGACAGCACGGCTTTACCGTCGGAAAATCGCCTCTGCAGAGGCGCTTTGCGGTGGTTTTTAACCATTTCTCGGCTGCTAGCGGGGGGTAAATCCGCCCCGCCACCGGCCGAATACCGACGGTAAAGCGCCGCTTACAATAGCGGCACTTTACCGCCGATACCGCCCCCGCCCCAGTGTGAAAGGGCCCTTACAGTCCCTCAGCCTCAGAGCCCTCAAATGCTTCCACAGCTTTTTAAACCCAGAACTCCTAGTCTCGGGCTTCCCCAGAGCCAACCTCAGCTCCTATTCCGACCCCTCCATCAAACAAAACTTACCTCAACCCTAAGGCTGCTTTCATACAGAAAGCGCTGGGCATTAGCGGTAAAGCGCTGCTTTTTTTAAGGGGGCTTTACCGCTGTTTTTAGCCTCTAGTGGGGAGCTTTTAACCCCAAAAAAGGGGTTAAAAACTCCAGCATTGCAGTGTTTCCGAAGCGCTTTTCAGGCCCTGCCCATTCATTGCAATGGGCAGGGGAGCTTTGGGAGCGCTGTATACAGCGCTCCCAAACCACCCCAAAGATGCTGCTTGCAGGACTTTTTCTAACATCCTGCAAACACACCGCCCGAGTGTGAAAGCACCCATTGTAATGAATAAGAGGCAGTTTTCAGGCGCTCTACGGCTGAAAACTACCTCAGTGTGAAAGGGGTCTAAGAGTTCCCTTAAAACTTAATAGCTCACCTTAGTCCCCCATACCCCTCCAGGGCTCCCAGCTAATCAGAACCACAGTACCCCTGAGCACACCCCTTTCCTAACCTCCAAGAAACCTCTACAGCCTCTCAGACCACCTCAGGCCCTTCCTGCTCTATTCACATGAGCCAAATTCTCCCATAGGCTCCCTGTCCTCTTTCCATTCATTCACAACTATAAAGTCTCCCTTTCCCCCATTTCCAAGCACCACAACCCATTTTAGCCCAGTGCCCCCTAACCCTCTTTAGCTCCAAAGTCCCCCAACTCTACTCATCCTCAGAGCCCCCTCAGACCCCTCCACAGTCTTTCAGCCAACCTCAACCCCAGAGCTCCCTTCCCCTCTCTGGTGATCTGCAGACCATCTACCCTCCATGGACCCCGGCCCACTTCAGTTCCAGTTCCTGGCTATCCTCCTCCACAGCTTCCCAGTCCACCTCAGTCCTAGACCCCTCTAGTCCCATCCTAAGCTCCTCTTCCCCAGAATTCCTCTAGAGTTCCTCAGTCTTAGCTCCAGAGCCATCCAGTGCTCCCAAATCTCTCCAGATTCTTTTTTTACTGATGTGATCTGACTTTCTGTTAAAAGGTAACTACGTTAGTACTCTCACTATATGTAGGAACAGTGGCAGCTGGTCAATAAGGGGTGCAGGGGCGCCGCCCCCCTAGTTTGCATGCGCGGGGCGCAGGACTAATGCCTTTCTATTAGGTATTTTTTATTTTCCAGCACTGCACCCTGAACCCTCCCACTTGTGATAACTAGCGAATCAATATTTGCTATTGGTTTCTGGCTCCTTCTCCCAGCCAATCAGGACAGGAGGCGGACCTAAAGAAAACCAGGTTGGCCAGGAGTAGAAGCCAGGGAAGTTGCGGTGCCATGACCGCTGGAAGGGTGAGGGCCGACCTGGGGGGAGGTTATTTGCCGGCCCCCAAAAAATTTTTAGCACCAGCCGCCACTGTGTATGAACGAAGTCACCTTCAATTGCTCACTCCCAAAATGGATTAGGGACTATAGACCATAGGATTTGTAGTGTATACAGAGCAGTGCACATGACTGCAACAAAAGTGAGGGGGAAAGGAGAGGTTGTGGAGCTCATGGGGACTGTTATAAGGAGGCAAAAAAAACAAAGTAAGAAACAATTTCATAAAAATAGATTACAGTGCCATTAGGTAGCGGATGTGTGTGGAATATTTTTGAAGAATCAGGATATTGTTTAGTGTCACTTTATGATGTATTCATGATTGCAGAGCTGCATTGATGTGTCTTTTAAATCTGCCTAGAGTTCAGCTTAAAGAAGTATATAGTAGGTGAGGTTGAAAAAAGACACAAGTCCATCAAGTCCAACCTATGTGTGTGATTATGTAAAGTACTCTACCTAAAACAGAACAAACCTATTTCACATAACCCCACTCAAGTTTTTGTTTTTTTACCTTTTCTATTTAACCCCTACTTGTACAAATATGTAAATAAGTGCAGAGGTAGAATAATTTCATTAAGAATTATTTGTATACTCCCATAAATTTTAACAAGTGATAATGTACCTAAATTCAGTACATTTTATAAACAAGTAGTACAGGAAATTCTTTTTGTTTTAGGCATATTTTATAGAGAAGTGAGAAGGCTTTGCCATTTTTTTCATATTATTAGCCTGTGCCTGTGTTCCGTGTCCCCTATTCCACCTTCCTCTCTGCAATCTAATAGTTCCCTTGGGCACTATGGTTTTTCACTTGTAAGTTAAAAAGTAGTGACTGTGAACAGGGGTGGGAGGAGAGCAGTGCCCTACTTTCCGCTTCTAACCTTCACAGAATGATGAAGCATTTTAGCTTGCAGCTGATAGATATGTCAGCTTTCCATCCACTGCTCCTAAAGGTGCTTACTTCCATTAGGATATCCCAACTGGACTAAGATTGAGTGTCTGACATCCTTGCAGAGTGGAGATTGAAAAGCTTGAATCTGTTGGTACTGGCGGCTAGGTTTATGGGTTGGATGCAGATTAAAAGGAGATTGTGACAGTTAAAAAAGAAGAATGGCTAGATCACATAATGCCATGTGTTCGCTAGACAGCTGCAGTCTCTGTTTTATGATACAGAATAATGGAATACTCAGGAGATAAAGAGGAGAGCCATGGGGTTATATCATCTTTTAAAAAATAACCTTTTACTTCATGACTTGAAAATCTACTTGCACACGAATTAATGTCCAATAACATTTGTGAAAACAAGTACTACTTGAAAATTCAGATTTTTCTTTTTCTGTTGCAAAGAGCTTCTTTGCAAGTCTTTATAAGCATTGACATTGACTGAGATTTTGTTAAAATGGATATGCTTTGCTGAGCACACGGATCATACTGTATATGTGTACAAAATAGCAAAGTAGGACCCCTTTTTGTCTACAAAACAGCCTGATATTTGTCTGTGTGGACTTGACAGTGTACAGTGGGGAAAAGAATTATTTGGTCCCCTGCAGATTTTGTAAGTTTGCCGATTTAAGCTGGCAATACAGTATACAATTTTCTTGTTCAAATTCCTTTAGATTTATCTGCAACCATGTAGTGCAAGGGCCTGCTTCATTGCATACAAATTAAAAGTGTTTTAGGTTTGATATCATATTATATGGTTTTGGTAAATCTAAAAGAAAATTGTACAAAAAAAAAAATGTATAATGTATAGCCAGCCTTACAAAGAATTGAAGGGTCTATCATTTTTATTATAGGTGTATTTTAAATTATAGAGACAGAATATCAACCAAAAATCCAGAAAAAAACACAATATAGATGTTTTATAAATTGAGTTGCAGTTCAGTGAGTAAAATAAGTATTTGATCCCCTACCAACCAACAATAATTCTGGCTCCCACCGACTGGCTACAGTATGTGCTCATGTGGTACACAGATTAGTCCTGTCAATTTAAGAAGGTGTTCCTAACAACAACTCGTTATGTGCATAAAAGACACCTGTCCACAGAATCTCTTTCTTCCATTCAAAGCTCACTATCATGGGCAAGACCAAAGAGCTGTCAAAGGATGTCAGGGACAAGATTGCAGACCTGCACAAGACTGGAATAGGCTACAAGACCATCAGCAAGAAGCTTGGTGAGAAGGAGACAACTATTGGAGCGATAATAACCATAATAACCATAATCGCCCTTGGTCTGGAGCTCCTTGCAAGATTTTGCCTCATGGGATAAGGATGATCATGAGAAAAGTGAGGGATCAGCCCTGAACTACGTGGGAGGAGCTTGTGAATGATCTCAAGGCAGTTGGGACCACAGTCACCAAACAAACCACTGGTAACACAATACGCTGCCATAGATTGAAATCCTGCAGCACCTGCAAGCAGGGGCAGATCCAGAGCCTAGTCTTGGGAGGGGCACTGCCAGAAAATACTTTTTTGGGGGTAAGTTTAATGGGGAAATGGCTGGTGTTAGCGCTTCAATCATCACGGCACCATGGTTGTTATGGTGTCAGGATGATTGAAGCGCATTATTACTATTATTACATTGTTATAAAAAAGAAATAGTTCAACTCACCAGTGGGAGCCCCGAGCGTGTCACTTGCCACTGTCACCTGCCACACGTTGCGGATTGTCACTTGCCACACGTTGTAGATTATCACTTGCCATGTCCTCTGCTACACGTTGCAGATTGTCACTTGCCACATCCCATGCCACGTGTTGCGGATTGTTACTTGCCACGTCCCATGCCACACGTTGCGGATTGTTACTTGCCACATCCCATGCCACACGTTGCGGATTGTTACTTGCCTGCTATAATCGTCTCTTGCTGTGTCCCAGTCAAGCAGCAGAGAGATGATGTAATCTCTCTGCTGCCGCGGCTGCCTGCACACTGCACACACAGTGAGGGCGGAACTGCAGGGATGCAGGGCGGGTGCTGGGCTGTGAGAGATGGTGTTATCTCTCTGCTCCTCCGCCCGCCGGCTCCCTGATTGGCCAGCAGCCGCTCACTCTGTCACCAAGCCGCACAGGTGCTCAATAACAGTGTCGCCCGCTGTCTCTCCCCAGTCCCCACCAGAGCCGCCTGCTCTCTCTCCCCAGTCCCCACCGGAGCCGCCCGCTGTCTCTCCCCAGTCCCCACCGGAGCCGCCCGCTGTCTCTCCCCAGTCCTCACCGGAGCCGCCCGCTGTCTCTCCCCACTGGGGCCACCCGTGCTTTCAGCCGTGGAGCCACCCGCCGGCTCTCTCACCCACAGCGACGCCTGCCCGCACACTTATTGACCCACATTTTTGGAGGGGGCAATTGCCCCGTTGCCCCCCCCTGGATCCACCCCTGCCTGCAAGGTTCCCCTCCTCAAGAAGGCACATGTACAGGTCCGTCTGAAGTTTGCCAATGAACTTTTAAACGATTCAGAGAAGGATTGGGAGAAAGTGCTGTGGTCAGATGAGACCAAAGTTGAGCTCTTTGGCATTAACTTGAACTGCCATGTTTGGAGGAAGAAAAATGCTGACTATGACCCTAAGAACACCATCCCTACAGTCAAGCACGGACGTGGAAATATTATGCTTTGAAGCTGTTTCTCTGCTAAAGGTACAGGCGAACCTTGCCGCATTGAGGGGCCAATGGTCGGGGCCATGTATTGTAAAACCTTGGATGAGAACCTTCTTCCATCAGCCAGAACACTGAAGATGGGTCCTAGATGGGTCTTCCAGTATGACAATGACCCAAAACATACCTCCAAGGCAACAAAGGAGTGGCTCAAGAAGAAGCACATTAAGGTCAAGCAGTGGCCTAGTCAGTCTCCAGACCTAAATCCTATAGAACATTTATGGAGGGAGCTGAAACTTCAAGTTGCCAAGCCAGAGCCAAGAAACCTTAAGCACTTAGAGAAGATCTGTAAAGAAGAAAACCAAAATCCCTCCCAAGATGTGTGCAAACCTGGTAACCAACTACAAGAAATGTCTTACCTGTGTTTGCATTCAAGGGTTTCTCCACCAAGTACTAAGTCATGTTTTGCTTGGGGATCAAATACTTATTTTACTAACTGAACTGCCATTCAATTTATAACATTTGTACCATGTGTTTTTCTGGATTTTTAGTTGATATTCTGTCTCTATCATTTAAAATACACCTATGATAAAAATTATTGACCCTTCATTTCCTTGTAATTGGGCAAACGTACAAAATCTGCAGGGGGCCAAATAATTGTTTTCCCCACTGTATGTCAAGTCAAAACTTTTTTTGTTTAGAATAGGGCTGGGAAGGATTAGAACCTCTGGCAGGTTTTTACAGTTATCCAGGGCTTGTCTTAATATTGCTGTTGGAGAGCCCTAATATCCTGTGCAGTGAAACTATCGTCACTGAACATATACTTTTTAAAACTTCAGTTTCAGCAGTTTTATCTGCCACACATCACACAATCATGTTGCAAACCTCTAAATCCACCTTATCCCATAGGGCAGGCCATACACGGAGCAAATTTCTTTCCTGCAACCATGGGTTGCACAGTTAGTCTGGTTGAAAAAAGAGACAAGTTGATCCAGTTCAACCAATAAAAGGGGAAAGAAAAATTACAATCTTATATACACAATTCTATACCCACAGTAGAACCAGAGGAAGTAAAAAAACCCTGATCCAATTTGATCCAACAGGGGAAAAAAATCCTTCTTGATCTCCCATGAGACAACCAGATTCAGATTTTCCTCGATTCCCCAATCAACACAGACAGTGTTGACAGGGGAATGTCTGCCGCAGAACCATCAAATTCTCCTGGAGCGGGGGAAGCCGTCGAATCACGGCCAGTTCCGGCTGAACCAGCTGAGATTCAAACCGTCTATGGCCAGCCTACGATTATTGCTTTATAGGCTAAAATCCGACCCTACTATAACTGTTTGTTACAGCAGAAATCAAGATTTGTCAGTGCAGCCAAGGTTGTTCCAGTCATCCAATTTTGGTGATCCGGTGCCCACTGTTTTTTATTCAAAAGCTGGCCATACAATGTTAGATTTTTTTGTAGCCTCCCTGGCGGTATGATTATGTCAAATTTTTGAATCTCAAAGCGGTACATTTTTTTTGCATAGAAATTTGGCGTTTTATATTGTAGGCCTGTACTTCTTAGTAATAACACACTTAAATCTGTCCAAACAAGAGTCTAGTAGACATCCCGGGTATGATCAAGTCTGAAACACAAAATCATAAATTATCACCTTCCCGCCGAGCATACGCAGATGTGCGTACTCAGCTTTCGGGGGTTATATCGGGATGATGCCCGCAGCTGCAGGCATCATCCCGGTACCGTTTTGTAGAGCGGGCGATCGGCTATCCATGTATAACAACCAATTCAGATTCAGATTGGGGGTCTTTTAGACCCCCGATCCCTCCATAAAGAGAACCTGTCACCACCTATTACTGTCACAAGGGATGTTTACATTTCTTGTGACAGCAATAAAAGTGATCAACATTTTTTTTTTTTAAAACACAATTTCTAAATATAAAAATAAAATTAATTAAGAAAAAAAAATGTTTAAAGCGCCCCCGTCCCCGCGAGCACACGCAGCAAAGAAAACGCATACGGAAGTCGCGCCCGCATATGTAAACGGTGTTCAAATCACACATATGAGGTATCGTCAGAGTGAGAGCAATAATTCTAGCTCTAGACCTCCTCTGTAACTCTAACCTGGTAACCGTAAAAAAAATTTAAAGCATCGCCTATGGAGATTTTTAGGTACCGTAGTTTGTCACAATTCCACAAATGCGTGCAATTATAACGCGTGACATGTTTGGTATCTATTTACTCGGCGTAACATCATCTTTCATATTATACAAAAAAATTGGGCTAACTTTACTGTTTGATTTTTTTAAAATTCATGAAAGTGTCCCTTTTCCCAAAAAGTTGCGTTTAAAACACCGCTGCACAAATACCGTGTGATAAAAAATATTGCAACAGTCACCATTTTATTCTCTAGATTCTCTGCTAAAAATATATATATAATGTTTGGGGGCTCTAAGTAATTTTCTAGCAAAAAATACGGATTTTAACTTGTAAACACCAAATGTCAAAAATAGGCTTAGTCATGAAAGGGCTTAAAATATAATAAATATAATAAATAAATATAAATAATTATAAATAATAATAATAATAATAAAATGAATTTCCCCACGAATCACTATCACTCAATTCTGCAAGTGTTCTAATTTATTATTGCTGTTTTTTAGCTGGTCTAACACCACTTTTGACGTAAAGGGACACTTTTTGGTTGCTATGGACAATCTCGAGTTTCCAGGCAGAAAGAACAGTATATAAAATATACAACTGCATGCAGGGCACTGGACAAAGCACTAGGGACAAAAGGGAGGTAAATTATTTGATACAGTAATGTAATCTGTAAGGTTACAGTGTGCTGTATGTGTTATGTTTTTTGTACTTTTTGAATTTGCAGCCGGGCTCCGCCCCCATGCGTCACGACGCTCGCAGGGAACGAAGCCCGGCACACAGAGCATCGGGCGGATGATCCGGCAGGGGACACAGCAGGGGGACATTGCAGGATCCTGGTGACAAGTAGGGATGAGCCAGATGTTCGTGTCGAATGTAAGTTTGACTTGAGCATCGGGTGTTTGCCCGTTCGTCGAATTTAGAACATTATGGGGCATTTACGGGAAATTTGAGCGCATGCGGAACACTCCATAATGCACTGTGAGATCATCAATGCACTGTGAGATCGCAGTGCATTGACGGCTGCTGATTGGCCAAAGCATGCACCTGACCTTCATGCTTTGGCCAATCACAGCACGCTGTGCTGTGAGAGCCATGATTGGCCAAAGGCAGTGTGCCTTTGGCCAATCATGGTTTAGGGGGCTGAGTATACGCCCCACACCATGTTAGGCTGCTTACATAGCGGCCGTACATAGTTTTATAAATGAGAGCAGAAAAAATGTCATTTAAAACTGCTCGTGGCTGTAATGTATTGCTGGATCCCCGCAATATAGATAAAAATCATTGAAAAAAAACGGCATGGGTGCCCCTCCGCCAGTCCATTACCAGGCCTTTCGAGTCTGGTATGGATAGTAAGGGGAACCCTGCGGCAAGATTTTAAAAAAGAATGGCGTGGGGTCCCCCCAAAATCCATACCAGACCCCTATCCAAGCACGCAACCTGGCAGCCACAGGAAAAGGGGGGGACGAGAGAGCGCCCCCCTCCTGAACCGTACCAGGCCACATGCCCTCAACATGGTTAGGGTGTTTTGGGGTCATGTTAATGGGGACAAGAGCCTCTTCCCCACAACCCTTGCCCGGTGGTTGTGGCGGTCTAAGGGTGGGGGGCTTATTGGAATCTGGAATCCCCTTTTGGACCCCCAGATCCCGGATCCCCCATGTGAATGGATATGGGGTACATTGTACCCCTACACATTCATCAAAAAAAGTGTCAAAAAAGTAAAAATGACAGGAGACAGTTTGGGACAAGTCCTTTATAAAAAAAAATGTCCCACGATGTCCAGCCATCTTCAATCACAGCGCCGATGGACTGAGAAAAAACGAACGGAAAAACTCTGCCTCGATGGGAGGCGTCCCCACGACTGCAGCCTTTTTGCATTGACAGCTGTTAGATAGGTAAGTGCGAGGCCACCCAGTGATGTAAATGGGTGACCCTGCCCCCTCTGACATTACATGACATCACATGATGTTAGAAGGGGGCAGGGTCATCCACTTACCTCACCGGGTGGCCCCGCCCTCCGTTATATAACAGCTGTTAAAGCAAAAAGGCTGCAGTCGGCGGGAGCCTCCCATCAAGGCAGTTTTCCGTTTTTTCTTTTCTTTTCTCAGGCCGTCACCGCTGTGATTGAAGATGTGTAGGGGTACAATGTACCCAGTACCCATTCACATAGGGGAGGGGCCAGATCTGGGGTCCCCTTGTTAAAGGGGGCTTCCAGATTCCGATAAGCCCCCTGCCCACAGACCCCCCACAACCACCAGGCAAGGGTTGTGGGGAAGAAGCCCTTGTCCCCATCAACATGGGGACAAAGTGTTTTAGGGAACCCCAAAACACCCTCCCCATGTTGAGGGCATGGGGCCTTGTACGGTTCAGGAGGGGGGAATGCTCTCTCGCCCCCCCCCTTTTCCTGCGGCCTGTCAGGTTGCGTGTTCGTATAAGGGTCTGGTATGGATATTGGGGGGCCGTTTTTAAAACTTGTTTTGGATTGATACATGTCCCCTGGGGCAGGACCCAGGTCCCCAGACACATTTTATGGCAATAACATGCATATAAGCCTTAAAAATTAGTACTTCTGATTTTTCATGTTCGTGTCCTATAGATTTTAATGGTGTTCGCACAAATTTTTGCCTGAGCACAAGTTCTGGTGCAAACTGAACGGGGGGTGTTCGGCTCATCCCTAGTGACAAGGTAAGTAACCTGGACCAGGATTCTGCAATGCAATCCCGAGTGTGGCTCGGTATTACCGCTAATGGTACTAAAATTGAACCCCGAGCCACATTTAGGAATACCGCCAGGAGGGTAAATTCAGCCAGAGGGCTGAAAAAAAATAATCAAAACAGATTTCTCCATCCACACATGCAAGGAGGATGGAGGAATGCCCCCCTGCAAGACTCACTTATATCAGGATACACTAATAAGCTGCAGCCACTGATCAACAAAAGTTTTCCAGCGTGCCCTGGTAGATCAAACAATCAACTTCCATTGAGCAGGGACCGGCAACATTTCAATCAGTGTGGGGGAGATTTACTAAAACTGGAGAGTGCAAAATCTGGTGCAGTTCTGCATAGTAACCAATTCCAGTATTTATTGTCAAAGCGTAAGGCTACTTTCACACTGGGGCGTGTGGGCGCCAGCGGTACAAACATAGCGCCGCTTTACCGTCGTTTTAGCGGCGCTAGCTGGGGCGGTTTTAACCCCCCGCTAGCGGCCGAAAAAGGGTTTGCAGCGCTGCCCCATTGTTTTCAATGGGAAGGGGCGCTTTAGGAGCAGTAAATACACCGCTCCTAATGCGCTCCTAATATGCGGCTTGCAGGACTTTTATGACCGCCCTGCAAGCGCCTCGGGGCTTTCACACTGGAGTGCATTGAGCAGTTCTTTCGGGGCGCTTTGCAGGAGCTATTTTTAGCACTTTAGCACCTGCAAAGCGCCTCAGTGTGAAAGGAGCCTAATTGAACTTGATGAAGTAATAGGGCGTACACACGGTCGGACTTTGTTCGGACATTCCGACAACAAAATCCTAGGATTTTTTCCAACGGATGTTGGCTCAAACTTGTCTTGCATACACACGGTCACACAAATTAATCATTTTAAACGCGGTGACGTAAAACATGTACGTCGGGACTATAAACGGGGCAGTGGCCAATAGCGTTCATCTCTTTATTTATTCTGAGCATGCGTGGCACTTTGTGCGTCGGATTTGTGTACACACGATCGGAATTATCGACAATGGATTTGTTGTCGGAAAATTTTATCTCCTGCTCTCCAACTTTGTGTGTCGGAAAATCTGATGGAAAATGTCCGATGGAGCCCACACACGGTCGGAATTTCCGACAACACGCTCCGATCGGACATTTTCCATCGGGAAATCCGACCGTGTGTACGGGGCATTAGAAGCTGATTGGCTACCATGTACAGCTGCAACAGATTTTGTACTCTCCAGTTTTAAGAAATCAACCCCACTATGACCAACTTTATTTGACATAAGTAGAACCTGGTATGAGCTTTTGCTTCTGTATCCTTTTCAAGTTTTAACATGCTGGGCATTTAGATATGCTGTTTTTTACATTGTTGCTGTTCAAGCTGATTGGAAGTCCACAACTGCACATATCACTTTATATTTGTTTTACATGGACAACTTCTGTTGGATGCTTTTTGCATTTCACATGATTATTTGACAACTCTAAGGACTACAGGACAAGAATGCCCAGTTCTGAGATGTTGTAAATGCTTTGACTGGCACTGACAATTATTGCATGGCCAAAGCTGATTGGATCATGCATTTTCATATTTCACATTCTTTCCTTAAAAAAAAGAAACACATTTGATTATATGTTTTTTTTTAATGTACAGATAAGGTCTACATTCTATAGGTTATACTAATAAGAACTAGGTCAAATGTTCAACATGTATAATATGTAAGACCATAACATAGCTACATCCAAAAGCACTGAGAACACTTTGCCAAGGTGTTTTTTTTAGGAAACCACTGATAACACATGTAGACAGGAGATGCAGAATACCCATGAGGGAGTACAGATATAAATATAGAAAAAATATAAGGAGAGAAGGAAGCTAGAAGGTAAGAGTAAAAATAGAGGAGGTCAAGGAAGGGATGGGTGATTAGAGGAGAAAAATCTAGATGATGGTATTAACCAAAGATTGACAAATTGCCAGAGAGAAGTTGTGTATTCAGGTTCGGAGAGCCTAAAGATATGCTGTAGTTTCAGAAGTTTCCGTAACACTTATGAAGTGTATGTCTATTGTCCACAACATTCAAAATGTCATCACATTCTTACATAGGGGTAGATGTACAAATCTGGAATCTTGTATGAATATGAACTTATCTATGTACATTATAAAAAATGGCTTACATAAATCATAATTTTTTTTTAATGGAATAAAATTGAGAAGTCCTCCAGTTCAAACAGACTTGGAAGTGGTACTGTGAACCTAATGAAAGTAGACACATTGAAGAGGGGACGAGATAAGCACCACTACTGATGGGAGAGTGGGGAAAACGATAAATGGTGCTATGGAGAGGGGAGAGAAGGAGATGAATGGTGCTATTGGAAAGATGAGCGTCACTATGTAGAAGAGAAACAAAGGGGATGAGCAGCACTATGGAGAGAGGATGTCGATAACATCCAACTTTGTGAAAGACATATAGTTACATAGTCAGGTTGAAAAAAGGACACAAGTCCATGTAGTTCAACCCATAAAAGGGGAAAAAATTAATTATCAATAAAAATTGTAAAAATACAGATAAAGTTTGTTAAGGATGGAAGGGATCTGACATGATGTGCAACTTTCTGCTCTTCTGCTGAGTTGTGGAGCATAGTTTGATTCTTTTTAGTCAGCATGTAGAGTTCCAGAGGCAAGGGATTTTTATAGAGGCTTGGAGTGGCAACATCTCTCTATATGTCTACTATAAAGAGGGGAGGTGCAGAGAGAAGGAGCGACGCAATGATGGGCACTTTGTAACCCTGATGAAAGGTTCCATTTTGTACCCCTGAAACATGCTGCCATTTCCGTAATGACTTACTCAACTAATGAACGGTTTCTAGATGCTTTTCCCCCTTTGAACCTCTCTGGGGCTGTTTTTAGTTCTTATTTATTTACTTTTGCCAATTCTTATTGCCTATTTGTTTTCTTTTTGGCACAGTTAATTAAGAGCAAGCCACAATCATCACCGTTTGGATTGCTTCTAGATTTTAAATGAAACCTGCTTCATAATTGAAATGTTAGCATAATAAAATCTAGTGGTTCTCCTCTCTTTTGACTTAAAGCTGAACTATACTTACCTTTGCTCCAGCTCTGCAGTGTCCTGGAGCTCAGAGCTGGCTGCTGACATCTTCAACCAGTCTGCTTTGAGGTACCGATTTCTGTCCGATTTCATTTCCCGGACCAAGATGACATCACTCCTGTGCATGCATGGGAGTTCATTCATCACAGCACTGCCAAAATTGTACATTGAGCTGCACGTGCGCAGTTCATTGTACAGTGCAGACAGGCAAGTAAGAAACTGTAATGCAAAAGAGACATCATGGGGGAGATTTACTAAAAACTTGTGCTCACAGAATTGAGTGCAGCTGTGCATTGTAACCAGTTTGTTCAATTAAACTTTTGACAAAAAAAACTTTGAAGCTGACTGATTTCTATGCGGTGCACCAGATTCTCCCACAGCATGTCTCTGTTACATTAAAACTTCTGCCTGTTCCCAGTGTTTTGGTTTTTTCCTAAAGTTACACTTTAAAGATTTTTAAATAACATGCAGTTCACCTACATGTGGTTGGTGCTTCTGCTCATTAATGCATTGCTATCTCTTCATTTTATTAGCAGTGTTAACTTGCAGTAGAATTTTCACTTGTGTTCCAGGTTGTGTCATACTCCCCTGATCCTTCTTGTGCCCAACTTTTGCTAGTACAGTATATGTGTATATGCAACATGTATGCATAGGCATCTCTGAGATTTCTGTAACTTTTAGGGGTTAAAGTTCAGTATGTAATGTATACACTTCATAGTAAGTATGTATTTAAAAAAAAAAACTATAATTAATACTTACCAACATTTTGCCATAACATATGTTTTGCTTGTGTTTCTTGTTTTCTCAGACAGTAACTGTGTGAGGATGGTACAGCTTGGAGTTGTCCACCAACTTTTAGACTTGTTAGAACAACATGTTGAGAATGGAGATGTAGCTGTACAACACGCTGCTCTGAGCGCACTACGAAATCTTGCCATACCAGGTAATTGAAGCTTTTTAAATTGTATCTAAACCCTAGAACAAAAATGTAATATATTGCAGCTTACGGGTCTTTAAATGTGGAGGCTGCATTCATTTTTTTCCTTTATAATCACAAAAAGAGAGCACTATGGGGTTGATTTACTAAAACTGGAACATGCAAAATCTGGTGCAGCTCTGCATAGAAACCAATTGGCTGCCAGGTTTTATTGTCAAGTTAGAAACTGATTTTGCGCTCTCCAGTTTAAGTAAATCAGCCCCACTGATCTGCCTTGTGCAAAGCCTTTGACACCTCTTTATTTAAACATAAAATCCAAATAAAATACTCTCAAAAGTAGTAAAATGAAGGCATATAACCATCTCTCACAGCCCATGGACAGAACCACCTCACATCTGGCCCCCTATAGCAACCTTCTATTTATACGAGTGTAGCACTGTCCCCGTAGGGCTTGCTGAGTGTTGACTTCATAGGCCTCTCTCTGGGTACCTGCAGCTGGTTGCTAAGGGTTTGCTAAGGGTTTCCACTTTGTTGCTAGGGGTTTCCACTTGTCCCACCCTTACACTCGCTTGCTTGTTACTCAATGACCAGTCCAGGGTATTTGGGTTTTTGTATTTTAATTTGGAACTTGGATGGGAGAAGGGATTAGTGGGATACTCCAACTGGAACTATTCACAATGGATAAGGACAACTCTCACTTGGCCTCACCGGATTATTTGTGGAAGCAGTCACACTGCTGTAACCATACAGCCACATGTATGGAGGAATTAAGTCTTCTTGCTCTCTCTAGCAGCAGACTTGATGCACTACATTATCTTCAGGATACTCTCTAGCATCCCCTTTACTGACACCTGTCCACTGACTCTTCTAGCTGAAGGGGTGGCCCTCACTTGACAGGCCCCAAAGACACTGATCTGTACTCACAGTAGGCAGAATCAGATCCTTCCTGGTGTCTCCCTTCCAGTCAGCTCTGCAAGACCTCTGGGTTCAGCTTCTCTCTCTCTCTAGGCCCTTGGGTCAACCACCCAAGGCCACAAGACCACACCTCTGCAGAAGAGAGGGCAGCCCCCTCCCTCCAGGACTCGGTTCCCTGACTCAACTAACTCTGAGCACATGTACCCTGGGCTTTTATACAGTATCCCAACATGCAATGCAGCACTTTTCCTCTGCCAATTGCCAGGACTGTAACAAAGCCTGTGCACTCACTTGTCAGGTCCCGTCCCACTGTCCAATATGCCTCCCTATTGGACCAGTGAAGGACAGTAAAACAAGCTGAGCTGCACCTGAGCACAATGAGCAGACCTAACCAATAGATCCTGATCAATGGTCAGGATCTATTGGTTTTACCTGACCATCTTCCTGGTAAGCAGAAAGAACAAAAACTATACTTTCTTCTAGCACCTACCTAGGAGGGTGCTTCACAAGTCAACTGACATGTTTTGAGGAACAGGCCATCTTCTTTGGAGCTCTGAGGTAGAGGGCTTCTCCTTTGAATTGTGTCAGCTAACTTGTATCAAAAGGAAGTTGCTGAAGGATTCCTTGACATCATTGGAACTGGGTTGGTGTAAAAAAAGAGTTCACAGTTACAGTATCTCTCAAAAGTGAGTACACCCCTCACATTTTTGTAAATATTATATTCTTTTTTTTTTTTAATTCTTTATTTATCGTTTTTCATAACAATACATTTCCCGCAGGGGATATTTCATAAAACAAATCCACATTGGTATATAAGAATAAAATAATTATCCCCCACACCCCTACCCACCCCACCCTGCAGGACACTGCTCACAGAGGACGCCTTCCTTCCTGGTCTCTCAGCTATGCAGAAAAAGTACCTGCCTTATTATTCCAGACTAATAATCTCCTTTAGATAGCTCCAGGTCCTTTTAAACTTAATCCATACTGCCCATTTCCCTGAATGGTCCTCCTCCTCAGGTTCGGCTCCCCCTTTGTCCATACACTCGACATTGTATACTTCATTAAGGCCAAAAAGCCAGTCTCTGGTGTAAGGACTCGAGGTGGTCAGCCAATTCGACGCAATCTGTCTCTTGGCTACATCTAACATTATGGGGACCAGAGAGGAAAAAAATTTTTCCAGTATATTTTAATGATAGGACACTCCCACCATATATGGGCCATTGTTCCTAAAGTTGAACACCCCCTCCAACAAGTGTTTGACTTCGTCTTATCCATTTTGCTTACCCTGTCTGGGGTGGCGTACCATCTTGCAAGGCATTTATAGTGAATTTCCGTTCTCCTGGTATCTACCGCTAGATAATGAACCAGCCTCAAAATTTTATCTATCGTGATTTTATTACATTGTGACCCCAAATCCTGCTCCCACCTTTTGATGTATGGGGGCACCTCCAGCTCCTGCTCTGTTCCCAAAATCCTATATATTTGAGTTATGACACCACCTGATTGCTCCTTCGTACAGAGCTGTTAAAACGGTCTGAGCTCCTCCATACTCCTGAGAGGTTTCGGTAACCTCCTGAGAGGTTTCGGTAACCTCTCAATGAAGTGGGAGAGCTGGAGGTACCTCCACCCATTCATAACCCATAACTCAGATTCAATACTTAGTTCCGAAAATGTGCGTATTTGCCCCTTGTTTATGACATTTTTTAATTGAATAGAGTCTTCTTTCAACCAATTCCCTCCCACCTCCCTCCTCCCAGGTTCAAAAAATAAATTGTTTTTCATGTGTATCAGTGGTGAATTGTATGACCATTTATACTGATTGTGTACCATGTCCCAATATTTAAAAGTGTTATAGGTTAACAAAGATGTGTTCGTGCTAAGTGCTCTGAATTTTGGGGGGGTTCCAAAGTGAGTGTCCTAAATTAGTATTACTCAACAAGTGCTCAATATGGACCCAACGCTTATCAGATCCTTTTTTACACCATTCCGTGACCCGTGATAGCACTACAGAAATGTAGTACCTGTTGAAGTCTGGTAAAGCTATTCCGCCTTTTTTTTTCCCTCTACTCAATATTGCGTAGGAAATACGTGGTTTTTTGCCACCCCAGACAGCTTCGCTAATTAAACTCCTAAGAGCTTTTAAGTAATACCTCGGTAGAGGAATAGACAACATCTGGAATTTATACAGAAGTCTAGGCGTTAAATTCATTTTGACCGCATTTACTCGCCCAAGCCATGAGAGGGGCCTAGTAAGTAGTCTTCTCACTTCTTGCCTAATCTCGTCTAACAATGGGATAAAGTTTTTTTGAAACAATTTATTAAAAGTATTAGCTAATTTAATCCCCAAGTACTTAATTTCCCCTTTCCATGGGAAAGGGAAAACTGCGGCTAGATGCTCTTCTTCTTGCTTGCCCAAATTAATATTTAAACTTTCAGACTTCCTGGGATTTATTTTAAAATTTGAGACGTCTACATACTTTCTGATGATCCGGAGCACATTGGGGAGGGTTATTCTGGGGTTTGTAATGAAGAACAGAACGTCATCGGCGAATGCCGCTAGTTTATGTTCCTCTGTTCCAACCATTATACCCCTACAATCAGGGCTGTTACGAATAGCGGACAATAGAGGTTCGAGGGACAAGACAAACAGGAGAGGGGAAAGAGGGCAGCCCTGCCTTGTTCCATTGAACATCCTGAAAGGTTTTGAAATGGCCCAGTTGACTCTTACCACCGCTGCAGGGCTGCTGTAAAGAACCCCGACCCAGGAAATAAACCTCGGGCCAAACCCCAGGGCTTCCAGAGTGTTTGTCATGAACCCCCAGTCTACCCTGTCAAACGCTTTTTCAGCGTCGACTGACAGGAATAGAGCTGGGGGCCCGCCGTGTTTGCAGAATTCCGACAGCAGCACTGCCCGCACCCCATTGTCCCTACACTGTCTACCGGGAACAAAACCCGCCTGGTCCGGATGCACTAATGCTGTCATTTTCCCTTTCAGTCTATTAGCTAACACTTTTGCATATAACTTGACATCTGCATTCAGCAGTGAAATTGGTTTGTAGCTTGAACACAACCTAGCGTCTTTCCCTTCTTTCCGAATCAAGGTGATCGTGGCGGTCAGTGCCTCGGCTACCATTCCACATCCGGAACCAAGTTCGTTCCAGTACCGGCACAGCCTAGGGACCAAAATATGTTTCATTTTCTCCAAATAGATGGAGGTGAAACCGTCCGGACCTGGGCTTTTTCCCTTCGGGGAATCCCTCAAGGCGGCTAGTATTTCCTCTTCCTCGATGGGTTTATTCAAGAGGTCCCTATCCTCAGAAGGCAGCCCCACTAATCCTGCTCCTTTTAAAAATTCCTTGCCCCTATCTAGTCGGGCACTATCCCCCGCCCCCTGTTGCCCCATCGAGTAAAGGTCACCATAGAACTTTTTGAACTCTTCTGCTATAGCAACGCTAGTCACTATTGCTTCCCCTCCTTTGTTAAATACTTTATCAATAAAGTTCCTGCTTCTTTTTTTCCTTATTAGTCTGGCCAGGTGTTTTCTAGACTTGTTTGCCCAATAGTAGTTATTCCTGGTTATAACATTAGTAGCTCTCTTAGCCTCCTGCTCCATCCTGTCCCTTAACTCCTCCCTCTTAGCGACTAATAGATGATAACAATCCTGGTCCTGCCCTTTTGCTTTTTTATGTGCTTGCTCCAAGGAAAAAATTTCCTCTATCAGCTTTCCTCTTTCTTCTCTTTTCTTTTTTTTCAAACCTGCTCCTATTGAAATAAGGATCCCCCTGATGAAAGCTTTGTGTGTTTCCCATAATATGGACGATGACACATCCCCCGTGTCATTTGATTTAAAAAAAAAATCCACCTCATCCTGGAGTCACTCTACCACCTTAGGGTCCCTCAACAGGTCCTCGTTCAATTTCCACGAGAAGGGCCGCCCCTGCACTTCTGGGATCTTTACCCTCATCGTGACCGGAGAGTAATCAGAGAGGGACATTATTTCTATTCTAGTTTCTTCGACCCATTCCAGTAAACTATGGTCCACAACAAAATAATCTAATCTGGAGTAGGTCCCATGCACAGGGGAGAAGAAGGTGAAATCTCTCTCTTTGGCGTGTTGCAGTCTCCACACATCCATTAACTGGCAACGATGCAGCTTCTGCCTAATTGCCCCTAATGACACCTTCCCTATCCCCTGGGCTTGGGACGTACCGTCCAAATCAGGGTCAAAGCAAAAATTTAAATCCCCTCCCAAAACTACCTCCCCCTCCCCAAATTCCGACAACTTCTTCAATACTTGTCCCAGAAAATCCGTGGGGTTTTTATTAGGACAATAAACGTTCGCTAGTGTAATCACCCTAGATCCAATATTACCTTTTAGAAAAATATAGCGGCCCTCAGGGTCTATCGCTCTATCCCTTAGTGAAAAATTCGAAGCCTTTGAAAACCCTATGGCGACTCCCTTCGACCCCCTATCAGGGGAGTCTCCATAAAGCCATTGAGGAATCTTAGGAGAAAATAGCCTAATTCTAGTGTCCAAGGTCAGATGTGTCTCTTGTAAGAAAACTATATCACCCCGCAGGTGACCCAGTTCCCTTAATATTTTATGTCTTTTTCTGGGCGAGTTTAACCCTTTCACATTGTAGGAAATAAATCTAAGCTCTGGCATGTCTATTAACCAGCCGATCTACCATACCCCATGCTCCTCCTAAGCACATCCTGCAGTGACCCCCTCCCCCACATCCCCCCTCACCAACCCCCCCCTCCCTCCCCTTGCCCATACTCATCCCCCCCATCACCTCCCCCCTCCCATCCCCCCTCGTCCCCCACCCTCCCCCCCATTGGCAAGAATATCACCCCGAGCCCACAGGCATGGAACTATTCCCATTCCAAACTATGGAACTCCTCCCCCGGGGTGTAGCTCCAGCGCCAGCATCCAGCACCCGCCCCTCCCTAGGAAGAGAAAGGCACAGGAGGCGTAAATTTAGAGCGCCCCATCCCGGTGATACCCCCCCACCTCCAAACCAAACCCCCCTCCCCTGCACTGACAATATATAATTAGGGAGAGACCTCAAATGACCCACCCCAACCTAATCCCCATCTCATTGTCCTGACACAACTTGAGTCCCTTCACTTTATGCCTTATACCACCCAAGGCAGGGGAGGGGGTGGGGGGGAGAGGAAAAAAAAAAAAGGAAGGTGTCCCCCCCACACCCCACCCCACCCCTAAGTCCTCCTCCCCTTTTTAATTATAACATATTAGGGATGGGGATGCCCAGACTGTTACAGAAGTCCTGAGTCTCTTCCAAGTATCTCATCCTGCATGATCTTCCATCCTTTATAACTATCAGGGATGTTGGGAACCCCCAGCTATATTTGAGATTTAATCTCCTGAGTTGATCTAGGATTGGTCTCATCTGTCTTCTCCACGCCAGAGTTCCCGCTGATAGGTCTGAGAATATCTGCAAATCTTTATTTTCAAAACTTATTGGGGGAGCCCCCTTTAAGTTCTTCCAAATTCTTTCTTTGTCCTCATACAGATGAAATTTGACGATAACGTCTCTTGGGATTTCTTGCTTTATATGGGGGGGCCTTCTTATTCTATGTACCCTGTCAATCCATAAGGCTTCTTCTTCTCGCCTGCCCAGAATAGGGTTGAAAATCTTCTTCATCTTCTCCCCCAGATCCTCATTTTGTTGTTCCGGGATAAATCTGATGCGTAAATTTTGCCGCCGGCTTTGGCTCGCTTGCTCTTCCAATCTAAACGCCAATGTACGATTTTCATTCCGCATTTTACTGACCTGATCTTTTAGGTCCGAGATTTCTTAAGCTTGAGTCCCTGAGACCTCTTCTACCTCCTCCACCCGGCGGAGGAGGTGTCCCATGTCTGCTCGGACATTTGAAATTTCAGCTCTAATCACGTTTTCTAATTTGGTGAACATTTCGCTCAGGTCTGTTTTACTTGGTACCAGGGCCATTATTCTTTGTTCATCTGCGGCACTCCAAGCAGACACGCCCTCTAAGTCCAGCTCTTCACGGGTTCTGTCCCCTGTCCCCCCTTTTGTTTCTGTTGTTCTTTCTTCTTATCCTTTGTTCCTAGTTGTTTTGCCTCCATTCCCGGGCTCTTTGCGCTTACTTCTTTTAAATATTTTTGAATAGAGCTGGTATTTAGGCTCTCCCTCGTGTTCTGGGGTTCAGTTGTTCGCGATGAGTGACCTCTCATGCTTCCCCTTCCTGCCGGCAGTTTACACCTCGTTATAATTGGGTGAAAAAGGGGAAATCACAGTCAATACCTCCAGGTGCTTCTCTCTTTCACTGTCCCCTTTCCACCCCAAACCGTAAAACTGAGAGAAGGGCTGCTCACCCAAATGCTGTGTACAGAAACGAACAACTTCCTTATCCAGCCCAGACAGTTGTTTATACTAAATATGAATGGGGGTCTCTTGCCCCAGTTCCCCTTGAAAGTTGGAAAAGGAAAACACCCTGCTTACCAGCAATAGCAAATCAGAAGGATGAGGCATATAATGGAGACAGTTCATATAATCCCACAGGGCACTATGGGGCACATGCGCGGCCTCGCAAAACTTGGAATTTTATAGAAATTTTTGTTTTTATTTTTTTATTTTTTACCCTTTTTTCCTTTTTGCTCGCACCGATTTGTTGATAAGATTCAGCCCCGGGCCGAACAGTGATGTTACTGACTCTGTTTGTTTGGCCGTATCGAGTTATCTGTCCACTGGTATATATTAATTCACAACTTGTACATGCGGGAGGGGGACAGGAGTAACCTCTGACTTCAGCCAACCCTTTACAAAGCATGGCAGGTATCAGTGTCCACAGATAGACCTGAGAGCATGTATCTTCCTACTTTCCTATCTCCCAACAAGCAGCCCAAGTCTAATGTCCACAGTTCATGCTAGGAATTGATAACAAGTTACAGATACATCAACATGTTTTCTCATAGCTTGCTTCTTCTGTCACAGTACAGCGGATACTAGCTGGTGTTTGCTTTTTTTATAGTTGCTCCCTGCCGCTCGGTTTCAGGCAACGAAGTTCCTCAGTGGATAGGCTACAGCTCCACACCTCAGGTCCCCGAGCCGGGACTTGTTTGCTCTCATCTATCCAAACTGTCAGAGGGGATGGAATACTCAGTTCGCGGCCACGACTACCCCCAGTCCGAAGAGCACCCAGGGAAGCCGCTGCCTCCGCAGCTACGGCAGCAGGGGAAAGGCAGGGGGGATAAGCTAGACCAGTGAGCGGCCGAGCACTTGCTCTTGTCCGGGCATCTCGCGGTCTCTCACCCCACGAGGCATCATCTGGGACGCGCTGTCTTTACACCTCCACTGGACCCGGCGCTAGGCTCCTCCCCCGTGCGGACGTCACACGCACATCACGTCCGCCCTCGCAGTCGGCTCTGTAAATATTATATTCTATCTTTTCACGTGACAACACTGAAGAAATGACACTTTGCTACAATGTAAAGTAGTGAGTGTACAGCTTGTATAATAGTGTACATTTGGTGTCCCCTCAAAATAACACAACACACAGCCATTAATGTCTAAACCGCTAGCAACAAAAGTGAGTACACCCCAGTGAAAACGTCCAAATTGGGCCCAAAGTGCCAATATTTTGTGTGGCCACCATTATTTTCCAGCATTGCCTTAACCCTCTTAGGCATGGAGTAGTAGTAGGCATTGGAATAGTGCCCTGCGGCCCAGTCTCCAACGGGAAGGGGATCATGCTCTGCTTCAGTATGTCACAGTACATGTTGGCATTCATGGTTCCCTCAATGAACTGTAGCTCCCCAGTGTCGGCAGCACTCATGCAGCTACAGACCATGACACTCCCACCACCATGCTTGACTGTAGGCAAGACACACTTGTACTCCTCACCTGGTTGCCACCACACAAGCTTGACACCATCTGAACCAAATACATTTATCCTGGTCTCATCAGACCACAGGACATGGTTCCAGTAATCCATGTCCTTAGTCTGCTTGTCTTCAGCAAACAGTTTGTGGGCTTTCTTGTGCATCATCTTTAGAAGAGGCTTCCTTCTGGGACGACAGCCATGCAGACCAATTTGATGCAGCGTGCGGTGTATGGTCTGACAGGCTGACCCCCCACCCCTTCAACCTCTGCAGCAATGCTGGCAGCACTCATATGTCTATTTTCCAAAGACAACCTCTGGATATGACGGTGAGCATGTGCACTCAACTTCTTTGGTTGACCATGGCAAAGCCTGTTCTGAGTGGAACCTGTCCTGTTAAACCACTGTATGGTCTTGGCCACCGTGCTGCAGCTCAGTTTAAGGGTCTTGGCAATCTTCTTATAGCCTAGGCCATCTTTATGTAGAGCAACAATTCTTTTTTTCAGATCCTCAGAGAGTTATTTGCCATGGGTTGCCATGTTGAACTTCCAGTGACCAGTATGATAGAGTGAGAGCAATAACACCAGATTTAACACACCTGCTCCCCATTCAGACCTAGTAACACTAATGAGTCACATGACACCGGGGAGGGAAATTGGCTAATTGGGCCCAATTTGGACATTTTCACTTAGGGGTGTACTCACCTTTGTTGCCAGCGGTTTAGACATTAATGGCTGTGTGTTGAGTTATTTTGAGGGGACAGCAAATTTACACTGTTATACAAGTTGTACACTCACTATTTTACATTGTAGCAAAGTGTAATTTCTTCAGTGTTGTCACATGAAAACATATAATAAAATATTTACAAAAATGTGAGGGGTGTACTCACTTTTGTGAGATACTGTAAATGTTCTACCTGTATCCTTTAGCACTTGAGTGCTCACAGTGTATTTGTTTTTTTCCTTTATTTACACCTGTTGGTAACACACATTCTGTCCTAAGGTTACAATGCTCACTTACTGAACTTTATCTGACGAGGAGGAGTGCTGTCACCCTAGAACAGGACTGCAAAGCCTTCTCTATTCTCTTCTCCATAACACAGAGGGACAGGTGGGATTTCATTATACATAAAGGGAGTTAGAAACGGTATTTAAAAAAAAAAAAAAAAAAGGAAAGCAGAGGAAGTTATCATACATGTTTTTTAGCAGGATCAACCACCATCTTGACCAAGGGAAACTGTCAGTGTAGCCTTGCAGTGTAGCCTTGAATGGACCGCAGTCTTCTGGGACCTGTGAAGTGTCCCAGAAGGCTGTGTGGAAGAAGGGGAGGGGCGAACTTCCAGCTAAGAACTGAGGCAGAAGTGGGAGCGAATACCTGTCAAAAACAGGTACCCGCTCCCCCCTCCCCCCAAAAAAATGCCAAATGTGGCAGCAGAGGGGGAGGAGGAGGCAGACAAGCGGAGCTTCCCCTTTTGGGTGAAGATCTGCTTTCAGTTGTCTTCTCACCATCCTCATGCTGTTGACTGGACAGTGAAAGAGCAAAAGCAGACTGATGAAGTCATCCTTGTGCTCACTTTGCTCTCTCCTCTTATCTGCATTTTCTTTGCCAGCACATTTGTATGCAGCACACCTGTTGTGTAACCTGTTAATAATGAATAAAGGGCAGCAGTAATCTGTCTTTCTATATCTGCCTGTAATTCAACTTTAAACCCATAGCAAATACACTGCATTAAATTATATTGTGTGCATATATTTTAAGTGGGACCATGTGACATTCTAAAACAGATTTAAAGTTTAGAGCCACTTTTGTGATATTACTGTAAACAAACTAACACATATTTATGTAGCCATGCCCCCGTAGGGGTTGCTGAATGTAGTGGTTCACCTGTCACCCTGCCCAGCCCAACATCCATCCCTCAGTTACTCAGAGACATAGAACAGTCCATAAGTTTTGGTGTTTTTTTTTTTTATTGAGGGGATTGAACTTGGATGGCAAATGGAAACTTATGGGATGCACAGGAACATTCAATGCAAATTGCTTGGGACTTCTATATACATTCCAGTCTTCTTTCCAGCACAAACTCTTGCTTAAGACCTCTAATCCTTCACTCCTCCAGCACTTCACTTGCTGCAGACTATTACTCCTCCAGACCAGCTAGCACCGCATGGTTAGGCTTGACAATAACTCAGCCAGGCCTCAGTGAACTGCCTTTTGCGGGCAGGAACCTTGGGCTCTTGTGGTATAGAAATAGTTCAGGTGCTAACTGTCCTCTGCACAGCTACCAATCCCAGATAGCTCTCTTCAGGCCCTGCCAGCCAGCCTGGCTGCAACGACCTCTCTCCATTGCCCTTCCCACACTTCTCTTTTGGTTCTGCACCCATCTCAAACTGCAATCTTCCAGTTTCCTCAGGTGTGCCTGCCCAGTCCTCCCGACTGTGCTCCATTCACCAGCCCTCCAGTTGTCCTCCCTGGAGCCTCTTAGCAGTGTTCTCTCCCACTGTCCTCTCCTTGCTCTCTAATGTGCCTCTCCTTCCAGGATCTCTTTGCTCCTCCTGGATGCACCCCAGCCCCAGGCCAAGGGTCACCCCCCCACCCCAGACTGGGGAGCTCCTTGTGGGCCTGACAGCCTCCACACTCTCTCACTCCAGATCTTCCACCCAAACACTCCTCCTCAGCTGGGCTGACACTGGGTATTTTAGGAGGCCTGCCCCCTGCCAATCCACATTGGGGATTGGTCAAAGCTCCTTATAATATAACCCAGGCAGCTCCACCTCTCCTCCTCTCTTTCTAGCACCTCCTAGAAAGAGGAGGGAGGTGTCAGTGATGCTACCTGTGAGTCACCCAGCCCTGCCCCGAGCCACTCCCTGCCCAGAATGAAAACAAACAGGCCTAGCCTCCAGCTAGGCCTGCCTAAATTTTCTTACGCTCCAGAAAAATCTTCACTCTAGCACCTACCTAAATAGAGGGTGCTACACTCACCCCCACCAAAATCCAGCCAGTCCCTTGGCTGGGGAACTTAGAAAAAATGGCTTCTGGGCCCAGGAGCAAGGGCATCCCATAAAATAAATTGGAAAGTGGGAAAAAGGGAACAAACTTGGATAAGGGACATATATACAAATTATGTATCAAAAATATACTTCTCTTTGACATGTACAGTATGTACATTGTATTCCTAACTACAAGTCCCTATAGCTACAAATAATGACACATACATAGGACCAGGGCATCTCCCCCTCAGGAGAAATCCTCTGTCCGCAGGATCCGTTGCTCCAGCCAGAGATAGATAGACAGCCCTCCCATCCTGAAGAGTTATGCAAAACAGACAAAACATCCTATCCTACCACTACCTGAACACTTTACAAAGTTTCTGTCAGAAGGGGGTTATAAATTCTGCTGACAGAAACAATAACAGCAACAAACACACAGGTCACTTCAAACATACATCTCCACCTGTAGTTCTATCATAAGGGGATTATGCTGTGCTAACAGAACATTAAAGGGAAAACAGTATTTTTAAGAGATAACAATTCTTCTTGAAATTCCTGATGGGAGGCGCCACCCCCCCAAGCAAACAGGTTCTGTAAAGAGTTAATTCAAAGAACAGACCTCACCCTTAGTGTCCTTGCAACGGGAACTGTCTCATCCATTGGGCACCCAGGGTGGCAGGCCGATTTGTTCCTGCAAAGTCAGGGAAAAGGAAGGACACATCCATTCTGCAACTCCTCAGCAGTCCATATGACACTTTATAGCAGCTGTACTCCAACAGTCTTCCTCATGCATTAAAGTGCGGGTCAGGCAACCTCTTCCTGATACCCCCTTCCTCCCTGATGGAGACAGAGTGACTCTTTGTAGGCCATCCCATCCTGGCAACCATCACCCTGTCCTTGTAGTTGGACCTCCCCAGCCGCCATTTCTTCTGAATGTCCACAAAGCGAGCTCAGGTTTCCTCACACTCTGGCACCCGCAGCGGCTTAGGGACGTGTAAGAACTCCCGAATCAGGTCATCCTCCCACTCTCCCCAGGAGTCCTCAATGATGTCTGTGATTTCGGGAGGGACATAGGGGAAGTCCAGACCCCACTCCAAAACAACCGTCCTTTGAACCTCCCGTTGGAACTGGGAAAACCTGGGCAGCTCTCTACGTTTTCCTTTCCCGAGCAGGACACAGGCATGAGGGGACCTCTTCACCGACTGCTTATAAGTGGGCACTCTGGTCTGGGTGGTGGAGGGTCTTTGGACAAATAGTTGTCTGCTGCAGATAGGGGTTCCTGTAGCTCTTCCAGGTTCCCCAGCAAAATCTGGCTCCTTTCCTCCCTCAGACAGCACTTCCAGGACCTGGGAACCTCTTGTCTCCTATTCCTCCTCTGAGCAGCTGTCAGGAGATGACCATTCTGCTAGCCTCTCTAGGGACCCGAACTCTGCTAACAGTTTGGGGATCCCCAATCTATGCCTCTGCCTCCACATTCCCCTTCCAGCTCACCTGAGAGCAGCCTCCTCTCCAACGCTGGCTCCTTCCAGTCAGGGGTAGCAAGGGGCATGGACACAGAAGGAATTTTAGGGACATTTGGCTCCTGTACGGCAGTACTCACAGTTGCCAGGTCCCCGACCAGGCCGCAAGCCATAGCAGACTCCTCTCCTCCTATGTCACTTTTCTTCGCAGGGGAGTCACCAGGCTCAGACTCAACCCCCCCTTTCTGAGATGATTCCAGGCTCGCTCTAGCCTTCCAAGATGTCCGCGGCTGCGGCATCTCGGAGTATTGTGGATCCGGCTGGCTGGATGCAAGCAGGAGGAGCGGTTCGTCACAATGACCGCACCGGATCCAGGCTTTGACCACCGCTGTTGGTATCTGGCACTCTGGGCACAGCCGCTCCATCCCCTCGATCATCCCCAGGGCAAATCCCCCGTGATGCTCCAACTAGTGTCAACCAGTGCCCGCTCCTGCATTTCAGGCAACCAAGTCAGTGCAGGTAGTACACGTCCACTCCTTGCCCTCTTGCTTCTCTGCCTCGTGGTGTCTGCTACTAGTAGGGAATGCTGGGTCTCTTCTAGGGCGTGACACCACCTCTCACTTCCAGACACACTGGCATCTGAAGAACTGATAGGCAGGCTCCTCTCCGAGCACGCTGTTGGCTAAACTGAAGGTTGCAGGCATGCTGTCTAGCAGGACTTGCCCAGGCATGTCACTTGGCACTTGCCCAGGCATGTCACCTCTCCTCCTATGTCACTCTTCTTCGCAGGGGAGTCACCAGGCTCAGACTCAACCCCCCCTTTCTGAGATGACTCCAGGCTCGCTTTAGCCTTCCGAGATGTCCGCAGCTGCGGCATCTCGGAGTATTGTGGATCCGGCTGGCTGGATGCAAGCAGGAGGAGCGGTTCGTCACAATGACCGCACCGGATCCAGGCTTTGACCACCACTGTTGGTATCTGGCACTCTGGGCACAGCCGCTCCATCCCCTCGATCATCCCCAGGGCAAATCCCCCGCGATGCTCCAACTGGTTTCAACCAGTGCCCGCTCCTGCATTTCAGGCAACCAAGTCAGTGCAGGTAGTACACGTCAACTCCTTGCCCTCTTGCTTCTCTGCCTCGTGGTGTCTGCTACTAGTAGGGAATGATGGGTCTCTTCTAGGGCATGACACCACCTCTCACTTCCAGACACGCTGGCATCTGAAGAACTGATAGGCAGGCTCCTCTCCGAGCAGGCTGTTGGCTAAACTGAAGGTTGCAGGCATGCTGGCATGCTGTCTAGCAGGACTTGCCCAGGCATGTCACTTGGCACTGACTGTGTCCAAGCAACCAAAAGCAGATGACCACTGACCTCCCCAGTGGTTGTCGGTAGCAGCAATAAAGTTTGTAACCCATGTCTCACTGAAGGGAACAAACTTAACACAATCCCGCCCGCAGGCACCTGCAGGCTTACCCTGATCACCCGGGGCAACTGTAGACAATTCCAGGCACCCTTTACTATTCAAAGCAGGAATTTGAAGCAATATTTCAGAATGTCCAGCAAAAGCATATCTCTGGACATATTTGTAATACGCAATAGGATGCCGAGCCATAGCAGATCGCTGGGTGTATTTCTAATCCATGGGCGTGATCGCTCACCATGGCTGCCATGGGTGAAAGCACATGGTAAACAGTTCCTCAGTTGCAGAATTAGTACAAGTGTCTGCCCCAGCTGAGGTTGGGGCAACTGGGTGAGCAGGCAGCAATTCAATTGACTTGAACGCTGGTTGCTGTGGACAATAGCACTTGCGACTATAGTACTGAATAGCAGGCAGAGCACATAAGTTATTTCCCAAGTTTAATTCCTCAACTGATGGTGGAACAAAGCACAGTCCCCCCCCGCTCGATCAATCTCGGTTGCTAGGAACAACAGCTGGCAGGTTAACCATGAGCAGGTGATCCCAGATGATGTCCGCAAATGTGGACATGCCCCCATAGGAGTTGCTGAATGTAGTGGTTCACCTGTCACCCTGCCCAGCCCAACATCCATCTCACAGTCATTTAGAGACATAAAACAGTCCATAACCTTTGTTTTTTTTGTTTTTTTATTGAGGGGATTGAACTTGGATGGGAAATGGAAAATTATGGGATGCCCAGGAACATTCAATGCTACTTGCTTGGGACTTCTATAAACACTCCAGTGTATACACTCCAGTCTTCTCTCCAATACGAACTCTTGCTTAAGACCTCTTATCCTTCACTCCTCCAGCACTTGCTGCAGACTATTACTCCTTCAGACCAGCTAGCACCACATGGTTAGGCCTGATAACTCAGCCAGGCCTCAGTGAACTGCCTTTTGTGGGTAGGGACCTTGGACCCCTGTGATGTAGAATTAGTTCAGGTGCTAACTGTCCTCTGCACAGCTACCAATCCCAGATAGCTCTCTTCAGGCCCTGCCAGCCAGCCTGGCTGCAATGACCTCTCTCCACTGTCCTTCCCATAGTCTTCTCTTCTGGTTCTGCATCCATCTCAAACTGCAATCTCACAGTTCTTTCAGACATGCCTCCTCAGTCCTCCCGACTGTGCTCCACTCACCAGCCCTTCTGGCTGTGACCAGTTGTCCTCCCTGGAGTCTCTTAGCATTGTTCTTTCCCACTGTCCTCTCCTTGATCTCTCATGTGCCTCTCCTACCAGGATCTCTTCACTCCTCCTGGATGCACCCGAGCCCCGGCCCAGGGAGCTCCCCATGGGCCCCGACAGCCTCCGCACTCTCTCACTCCAGCTCATCCACCCAACCACTCCTCAGCTGGGCTGATCCTGGGTATTTTAGGAGGCCTGTCCCCTGCCAATCCAAGTTGGGGATTGGTCAAAGCTCGTTAGAATACCCCAGGCAGCTCCACCTCTCCTCTTCTCTTTCTAGCACCTTCTAGAAAGAAGAGGGAGGTGTCAGTGATGCTACCTGTGCAACACCCAGCCCTGCTCTGAGCCACTCCCAGCCCAAAATGAAAACAAACAGGCCTAGCCACCAGCTAGGCCTGCCTACATTTTTCTACATTCCAGAAAAATCTTTACTTCAGCACCTATCTAACAAGAGGGTGCTACATTTTTTAACCTTAAAATATTTAAATTAGATTGCAAAAATAGCAATTATTGTAGTTTTCAAACTTGTATGGTAATATAAACCCTGATTAAAAAAAGTTTAAGGATGACAGCTAAACTCTTTTTTCAGCCTTAATCACTTTCCAAATAAATGCTGCCTCATTTACTGGCACTTTGCAGGCAGCCTGGGTATTACACCTAGGAAGAAGACAAAGCCCCAGCTTGTCACCCACACTTAGCATTTCCCTGTCCCCAAAAGCATGCACACTTCTTCCCCATCTATGACATTTTGAAGTGTTTACCAGAGCACTATTAGAGAATTACATATTGAGCAAACGTTCAAGCAGTAGAGAACATTACTTATGTCGTTGGTTCTGTTAGGAATTCATGTTTTCTGTGATAAATTTGAGCGGTGTAATATAATCCATGGCGGATTCAACCAACACTTAATCCTAATGTATTTCTCCAAGCCACCAAGTCCCTTGGCTTTAACCCTTGCACTGACATCTCATTAGCCTATGAAGGGTTTAAAATTACATTTACAGCAAAGAGGAGCAAAATACTTTTTGTCATAGAGAGCGCTTTCCATTTTCAAAATGTAATTTGGGGATTTGCATATATTGATTCTAAAACATTTTAATTTGAATTATTGTCAAGTTTTCAAATGCCCCCATATCTATTAGGACAATTGAGATGGGAGGAAAGAAAAAAGCATTAGAAGAGATTTTTCTTCTTGCAATCGGAAAACGCTGTAAGCAGGAGTGTTAAGCGAGTCATCCATCATATCCGGCATAGCAGAAGGACACATGAAATGTAATCCATCAATTACCTTATGAAGCGTGCAAGAAAAATAATTACCAAATCCATGGCTTTTTTATTTTTTTTTTGAATAACAACATGCAGCTCAGACAGCCGGGCCTGGGAATGGTAGATAGGGGATATTTGCAGCGGGGGTCATTGCTGTGTTCATTCATTGTCCACATCATAGCAAGAAACAGAGCAGGCTTGTATCTGACCACTGAATAGACTATATAGTGTTAACTATAGGGTTAACATTTTAAGGGATTGGTCATGGAGAATAAGTGTGCTAATTGGCCTTCATCTGAATCACAATTCAATTCATTAGAAATTTTCCATCTGCTATTATTAAGAAATGGAATTTAATTCATTCCATAAATCAAATCAATATGCTAAAGATGAAGAATAAATTCCTTAAATATGACTGGCACCTGTTAGGAGAGGGAAGTGTTGGGCTATTTTAGGTGTATTTTGTCAGAGATAAGACTTATTCATTTAGACTACCCAGGGCCAGATTTTAGTTATGTGCCTACCTAGGCCACTTTTATTATGCTTTGCCCAGAGCTGCTCATTTCCCAACAGCTCATATCATTTGCATTTGTAGCTTATGTGTGAAGAAATGCAAATATCTTAACATGCTTTATCTGAAGATTGAAGGTACTTATAGACATTATATATCAAACATCCAGAATTGATTCTTCAGTTATATATTAAATGGCATTGCCTTTATCTTAGAGCAGAGGTTGGCAACCCTGGAGAGGTAGAGATCTAAGCGGAAGCAAACCCTCCTATCCTTATCAGCCAAGGAATAGGGATGAGCCTGATGTTCGAGTCGAACGTAAGTTCGACTCAAACATTGGGTGTTCGCCGAGCAGTGAACAATATGCGGTGTTCGCGGCAAATTCAAAAGCCGCCGGAACACCGTTAAAGTCTATATATGCAAGTTATTGTCATAAAAAGTCTTTGGGGACCTGGGTCCTGCCCCAGGGGACATGTATCAATGCAAACATTTTTTTTTAAAAAAACGTCCGTTTTTTCGGGAGCAGTAATTTTTTTTAATGCTTAAAGTGAAACAATTAAAATGAAATATTCCTTTAAATATCATGCCTGGGGGGTGTCTATAGTATGCCTGTAAAGTGGCACAGTTTTCCCATGTTTAGAACAGTACCACAGCAAAATGACATTTATAAAGAAAAAATTGTCTTTTAAAACTGATCACGGCTGTAATGAATTGTCGGGTCTCGGCAACATGGATAAAACTCATTGAAAAAAAGAGCATGGGATCCCTCCCCCGTTCATTACCAGGCCCTTTGGGTCTGGTATGAATATTAAGGGGAACCCCGAACCAAAATTTAAAAAGAAAATTGCGTGGGGGTCCCCCTAAAATCCATACCAGGCTTTTCAGGTCTGATATGAAAATTAAGGGGAACCCTGCGCCAAATTAAAAAAAAAAATGGCATAGGGGTCCCCCCTAAATCCATATCAGACCCTTATCTGAGCATGCAACCTGGCAGGCTGCAGGAAAAGAGGAGGGATGAGAGAGCCCCCCCCTCTTGAACCGTACCAGGCCACATGCCCTCAACATGAGGAGGGTGCTTTGGGGTCTGACCCCAAAGCACCTTGTCCCCATGTTGATAGGGACAAGGGCCTCATCCCCACAACCCTTGCCCGGTGGTTGTGGGGGTATGCGGGTGGGGGGCTTATCCGAATCTGGAAGCCCCCTTTAACAAGGGGACCCCCAGATCCCGGCCTCCCCCCCATGTGAATTGGTAATGGGGTACATTGTAGTGTCAAAAATGGTAAAAAAGACAAGAGACAGTTTGGGACAAGTCCTTTATTAAAAAATAAAAAAATAAATATGTCCCGCTCCCGCGATGTAAATTCACGCCACCCGATGGACCGAAAAAAGAAAAAAAAAGCCGCAACTGTTCCGCCTCCATGGGAGGCTCCCGCCGACTGTTGCTTCTTCTCTCTGACAGTTCTTATATAGCTGAGGGCGGGGCCACCCAGTGACGTAAATGGGTGACCCCACCCTCTCTGACGTCAGAAGGGGGCAGGGTCACTCTAAACGCAGGAAAAATGTGCCACTTTGCAGGCATACTATAGACACCCCCAGGCACGATATTTAAAGGAATATTTCATTTTTATTGTTTCACTTTAAGCATTAAAAAAAAATCACTGCTCCCGAAAAACTAGCCGTTTTTAAAAAAACATTTTGCATTGATACATGTCCCCTGGGGCAGGACCCGGGTACCCAAACACTTTTTATGACAATAACTTTCATATAAGCCTTTAAAATGAGCACTTTTAATTTTTCATGTTCATGTCCCATAGACTTTAATGGTGTTCGTGTGTTCTTCCGAATTTCTTTGCCTGTTCGCTATGTGCAAACCGAACCGGGGGGGTGTTCGGCTGATCCCTACCAAGGAAGCTGCCATGTTAGCCTCTGTTTGATCTGCAACTGCCATGGTGCTGCACCTGTGATCAGTTATGATTCCAGCCATTTGATGGTTTGACAGTTTGGTTGACAGTATAAGCAAATGTAACAGTTCCATACTTTTTTGAAACTGTTAAATTGATGGGTTTAGTTCTACTTTAACAATATGGAAGAGATCAAAAGTGGGGTGGCCTAACCTTTCGCCCAATATCTGGGGAATCACCGGATTATCAGTCATATCAGCGTATGAAAAGATCCTTCAGAAGGAGTGGTGCATTCTGAGCAATTTATGCCAAACATTGTATATGTAAGGCATATCCATTTGGTGAGTGTGAGACTCACATAAATTGGGCACTTGAGGTGATTGCTTACGGAGTGGGATAATCACATTATTTTTCCTGCATGATTGGAACACGACTATTGGCAGTTATATTATGCGTGGGACTTTCGCATGGACTTTTGATGAACTTTAACGCTACATGTTTTGAATGTTTAGCATTGTTCTAGCTTCTTCTGGAATCTATTAATATTGGTTTGATTTCATGGGAGAGATGGCCTAGCAAGGCCCTATTAAAAACAAGGAAGTGCAGGGGTCAGTAGCAAGCAGAGCCAAATTCAGAGGTGAGTAATGTGTAATGGACAAAATGCAGAGCTCAGGAGTAAGCAAGGCAAAGTTCAGAGATCAGTCGTATATAATGTAGATTGCAGGGGTCAGGAGTTTAGGGGTCAGTGATATGTAACACCGAGTGCAGGGTCAGGAGTAAGTAATACAATGTTCAGAAGTCTGTAGTTTGTAAGGCAGAGTAAAACAATCAGGAGTAAGTAAAGCAAAGGTCAGTAGTAATGCAGAGTGAAGGGGTCAAGAGTATGTACCACAGAGTGAAGAAGTAATATGTGACGCACAGGTCAGTATGTAATGTAGAGTGCATGGGTCAGGAATAAGTAATGCAGAGTTTAGAGGTCAGTAGTAAGAAAAAAAACCTGCAGTAGCCAGAGATGTGACATATATTAAATCTAACTAAGAAGGGCATTCTTTTGAGGACAGAGAAAGGTGCACATTTTGAAAAGTACATTCCCAAGCCATTGAAGAGGACAATCCTCACTCATTCTACAAACCTTGCAATAATTTATAGGGGAAAAACAAACAAGTATACTTACATATGTCCTTGTGACCTTTTCTTAATTTTACTTTTTTTTTTTTTGCCTCTGTGCTGCCTGGGTCCCCATTTCCATGCTGTAATTTCAAAACTGTACTGCATTATGCACATGCGCAAGGTTAGGCACATGCTGATGTGAATTTTTGGAAAAGGTTGGCGGGGGTGGGGCAATTTAAGTGTGGGCAGCATGGTGGCTAAGTGGTTACCACATCTGCCTGGCATCACTAGGGTTGTCGGTTCAAATCCCAACCACAGCACTACCTGCCTGGGGTTTGCATGTACTTCCTGTGCCTGTGTGGGTTTCCTCCGGGTACTCCGGTTTCCTCCCACACTCCGAAGACATGCTGGTAGGTAAATTGGCCCTAGTGTGTGCATGTATGGATGCGAGTTAGGGACATTAGATTGTACGCTCCTTGAAGGCAGGGACTGATGTGAATGTATAATAAAAGCGATGCGTAAATTTATGGCACTATATAAGTAACTGTAATAATAAAATAAATAAGTAGTGGATGTGTATGGATTATTTTTATAGAATAAGGATATTGTTTAGTGTTTTTTTAGGTACTTCCTGTTATGGGGTAACAATGCTCTGTGTCATTTGCTCCTGTGTTGTCGTCCTGTGAAATGGGCTTCCAATGGAGTTTACAAGTAGTATTTTCAACATACATTATGCAAGCATTGGTCCACTCAGCAGTCCTCACCAGACAGCGTGCATGTAGACAGAAAGTGGCTGCAAGGGGCACTAATATGAATTTAAGATTAAAAGATATTTAATAAAAAAGTTAATTGTTTGGAAACATTACTAAACATCAGTTAGGCATGGTTTCCATCTACTTTAAGGAATAAGTTCACCTTTTGGAACATATTACATGTTACACCAGTATTTAGGGTGAAACACGTGACATGTTGCAGCTCTTGCTGCCTCTCCCCCCTGAACCCCCCTAGTGTGAGCGCGCCACCCACACAGCTGCGTCATTCATTCACAATTTCCTGTAATATGTTTCCAATGAATGAACTACAAGTACGATCAGCCGGACACTTGTAGTTCTGAATGAACTGTGAAGGCGCTGATGAGCACCCTTGTAGTTCATTCACAAGCCTTGCAGCTTTCAAACTGACAACCTAAAGCTGCAGGGCTTGTTTGCAGAAGACTGACATTATATCCCTGATCCACTGATCATGAGTGCAATGCTTTCCAGACTCCTGCAGGAAAAAATAATAAATGCACATCATATTTTCTGAAAAAATGATTTGTTCTAAAAAATGTGAACATGTTCTTTAATAAAAAAAGTATTCCAGTCAAACACAAGAATTTTGTATTTACACCAACCTGATTTTATTTTTGGCCAGTAGCAGCACTGTTTAACCTGTACAGTTGCTGGTATGTTTTCTTTTTTTAGACTATACAGTAATACCTTGGATTATGAGCATAATTCGTTCCAGAAGAATGCTTGTAATCCAAAGCACTCGTATATCAAAGTGAGTTTCCCCATAGGAAGTAATGTTAACTCAGATAATCCATTCCACAGCCACTGCTTGTCTATGCAGTACTGCATGTGGCCAGAGGTGCGGGGGCGCCGGAGACACTGGGAAACACTCGGCCCCATCGGGAACAGAGTGTTTCCAAGTGTCTCCGAGGATCACCGGCGCCCCCGCACCTCTGGCCAAATGCGGTACTGCACACCCCAGTGGCTTGAATCTTGCTCGTCTTGCGAGACAGTGATCGCAAAGCGAGTCAGGATTTTTTTTTTAATAGCCCGTATTGCCAAACGTTCGTAAACGGCGTTACTCGCAATCCGAGGTTCCACTGTATTATATATTTTTTTAAAGCAGGTGCTTATTCTACACAATGCTTTAGCAAACTAAATGTCATTTATTTGGGGTTTATATCTACTGTATAGCTTGGTATATATGTTTAGATTTTCTTTCAAAATGATTCCAAGATGTAGATAAGGAGGATGATAGATAGAAGAATCCTTGTCTCCAAGACATTGTATTCTGAAAGCAGAGACAAGTACTTTCCAACAGTCCAATTTAACAGATGTCAATCTTCCGATCAAATGGGGAGGGCCACACACAGATCAAAATTTGGCTGACCCCTGCTGAGCCGGCTACATTTCGATCCATGTGTACCAACTTTAAGGGAATGCACAACTGTACTAAATGGTAATTTTTCTGCCTGGAGTTCAGCTTTAAATCATGAGTTATTTCAGCGACTGACAATACATTTATAATGTAGTAAATGGAATATAATTCTGATTGGGTAATTAGTGCCTGCAGTTTTTAGATTGTCTTTGATTCCATAAAGTAGTAACTACCTTGGCATTAACCGCGATCTATATTCTCAGTGACGAACAAAGTGAAGATGCTGGAAGAAGGGGTGGCCGATCGAATCCAAATGTTACTGCGCACAGAGATGCCTCCAGTGCAGTTCAAGCTTCTTGGAACACTAAGGATGCTGACTGATGGACAAGGTACAGACACAAGGCAATGAGTACTGACATACTGAATCCACTGATCACAATGGAAAGTCATTTGTTTAAGTTAGACACAAGAAAATGACAAATGTAACTAACCTTTTATGAGGACTATACATTTGTGTTCAGTGAAGTGCTACTATTTAGAAGGGCCAAATAAATCTGCATAATAAGAGAACCTAAGAGTAAAATATTATACACGTTATGCCAAATGAAATTCTTTATCTTCATAAACAGCTAAAATAAATCTCAAATGATCTGAGTGAATGCAAGCTCATTGAATCACATATCAGCTAGTTATATTTTAAAGGACTCCAGTAGCTGGATGAATCTGAATTTATGAGTCTACCTACATTCCAGATTACTTTGTGTTATAAAAAAATACATCATGGAATCTCCAGGGAGTTAGTGGAGTACTACCCATACCTGAAATATCAGTTTTATTAACCGCTCGCCATTTTTACCATAAATAGAGCTTTTCTTTTGGTGGTATTTGATCACCAGTGCGTTTATTTTTTTTTTTTTCAGCTATAAACAAAAAAAGACTGGAAATTTTGATTAACCACTTAAGCCCTGGAAGAATTTACCCCCTTCCTGACCAGAGCACTTTTTGCAATTCGGCACTGCGCCGATTTAACTGACAATTGCACGGTCGTGCGACGTTGCACCCAAACAAAATTGACGTCCTTTTTTTTCCCACAAATAGAGCTTTCTTTTGGTGGTATTTGATCGCCTCTGCGTTTTTTATTTTTTGCGCTATAAACAAAAAAAGAGCGACAATTTTGAAAAAAAACACAATATTTTTTACTTTTTGCTAAAATAAATATCCCCCCAAAATATATAAAAAATAGGGGATAGTTTTATGGCTCCTTTTTTATTATTATTTTTTTTTACTAGTAATGGCGGCGATCTGCGATTTTTATTGGGACTGCAACATTATGGCGGACACGCCAGACAATTTTGACACATTTTTAGCACCATTGGCATTTTTACAGCAATCAGTGCTATAAAATTGCATTGATTACTGTAAAAATGTCACTGGCAGTGAAGGGGTTACCCACTAGGGGGTAGCGAAGGGGTTAATGTGTTCCCTAATGTGTGTTCTAACTGAAGGGGGGGTGGGACTGTGCAGGGGAGATGACAGATCGCTGTTCATACTCTGTATGAACAGACAATCTGTCTGTTCTCCCCTCAGAGAACCGGAAACTGTGTGTGTAAACGCACAGATCCCGGTTCTCTGTGTGCCCCGAGCGATCTCGGGAGATCGTCGGTGATTGCGACCGCTGGGCACTCGCATCGGTTCCTTGGGTGAGCAGGGGGCGCGCATTATAAAACATATCCAATAAAAAATTAAAAAAAAAAAAAAATGTCTTCATAAATTTAGGCCAATATGTATTCTACTACATGTATGATGGTAGGTAGTATGTTTAGGAAAGGAGTGCAGAGTGTATGATATGACAGGTAGTATGTATAGGAGAGGAGTGAGGAGTGCACGAGGACAGGTAGTATCTATAGGAGAGGAGTGAGGAGCGTATGACAGGGAGTATGTTCAGGAGAGAAGTGAGGAGTGTATGATGACAGGTAGTATGTATAGGAGAGGAGTGTGGAGTGTATGATGACAGGTAGTATGTATAGGAGAGGAGTGAGGAGTGTATGATGACAGGTAGTATGTATAGGAGAGGAGTGAGGAGTGTATGATGACAGGTAGTATGTATAGGAGAGGAGTGAGGAGTGTATGATGACAGGTAGTATGTATAGGAGAGGAGTGAGGAGTGTATGATGACAGGTAGTATGTATAGGAGAGGAGTGAGGAGTGTATGATGACAGGTAGTATGTATAGGAGAGGAGTGAGGAGTGTATGATGACAGGTAGTATGTATAGGAGAGGAGTGAGGAGTGTATGATGACAGGTAGTATGTATAGGAGAGGAGTGTATGATGACAGGTAGTATGTATAGGAGAGGAGTGCGGAGTGTATGATATGACAGGTAGTATGTATAGGAGAGGAGTGAGGAGTTTATGATGACAGGTAGTATGTATAGGAGAGGAGTGAGGAGTTTATGATGACAGGTAGTATGTATAGGAGAGGAGTGCGGAGTGTATGATATGACAGGTAGTATGTATAGGAGAGGAGTGAGGAGTTCATGATGACAGGTAGTATGTATAGGAGAGGAGTGTATGATGACAGGTAGTATGTATAGGTGAGGAGTGTATGATGACAGGTAGTATGTATAGGAGAGGAGTGTGGAGTGTATGATGACAGGTAGTATGTATAGGAGAGGAGTGAGGAATGTATGATGACAGGTAGTATGTATAGGAGAGGAGTGTATGATGACAGGTAGTATGTATAGGTGAGGAGTGTATGATGACAGGTAGTATGTATAGGAGAGAAGTGAGGAGTGTATGATGACAGGTAGTATGTGTAGGAGAGAAGTGAGGAGTGTATGATGACAGGTAGTATGTATAGGAGAGAAGTGAGGAGTGTATGATGACAGGTAGTATGTATAGGAGAGAAGTGAGGAGTGTATGATGACAGGTAGTATGTATAGGAGAGGAGTGAGGAGTGTATGATGACAGGTAGTATGTATAGGAGAGGAGTGAGGAGTGTATGATGACAGGTAGTATGTATAGGAGAGGAGAGTATGATGACAGGTAATATGTATAGGAGAGGAGTGCGGAGTGTATGATATGACAGGTAGTATGTATAGGAGAGGAGTGAGGAGTTTATGATGACAGGTAGTATGTATAGGAGAGGAGTGAGGAGTTTATGATGACAGGTAGTATGTATAGGAGAGGAGTGCGGAGTGTATGATATGACAGGTAGTATGTATAGGAGAGGAGTGAGGAGTTCATGATGACAGGTAGTATGTATAGGAGAGGAGTGTATGATGACAGGTAGTATGTATAGGTGAGGAGTGTATGATGACAGGTAGTATGTATAGGAGAGGAGTGTGGAGTGTATGATGACAGGTAGTATGTATAGGAGAGGAGTGAGGAATGTATGATGACAGGTAGTATGTATAGGAGAGGAGTGTATGATGACAGGTAGTATGTATAGGTGAGGAGTGTATGATGACAGGTAGTATGTATAGGAGAGAAGTGAGGAGTGTATGATGACAGGTAGTATGTATAGGAGAGAAGTGAGGAGTGTATGATGACAGGCAGTATGTATAGGAGAGAAGTGAGGAGTGTATGATGACAGGTAGTATGTATAGGAGAGAAGTGAGGAGTGTATGATGACAGGTAGTATGTATAGGAGAGGAGTGAGGAGTGTATGATGACAGGTAGTATGTATAGGAGAGAAGTGAGGAGTGTATGATGACAGGTAGTATGTATAGGAGAGGAGTGTGGAGTGTATGATGACAGGTAGTATGTATAGGAGAGGAGTGTATGATGACAGGTAGTATGTATAGGAGAGGAGTGCGGAGTGTATGATATGACAGGTAGTATGTATAGGAGAGGAGTGAGGAGTTTATGATGACAGGTAGTATGTATAGGAGAGGAGTGAGGAGTTTATGATGACAGGTAGTATGTATAGGAGAGGAGTGCGGAGTGTATGATATGACAGGTAGTATGTATAGGAGAGGAGTGAGGAGTTCATGATGACAGGTAGTATGTATAGGAGAGGAGTGTATGATGACAGGTAGTATGTATAGGAGAGGAGTGCGGAGTGTATGATATGACAGGTAGTATGTATAGGAGAGGAGTGTGGAGTGTATGATGACAGGTAGTATGTATAGGAGAGGAGTGTGGAGTGTATGATGACAGGTAGTATGTATAGGAGAGGAGTGAGGAATGTATGATGACAGGTAGTATGTATAGGAGAGGAGTGTATGATGACAGGTAGTATGTATAGGTGAGGAGTGTATGATGACAGGTAGTATGTATAGGAGAGGAGTGAGGAGTGTATGATGACAGGTAGTATGTATAGGAGAGGAGTGAGGAGTGTATGATAACAGGTAGTATGTATAGGAGAGGAGTGAGGAGTGTATGATGACAGGTAGTATGTATAGGAGAGAAGTGAGGAGTGTATGATGACAGGTAGTATGTATAGGAGAGGAGTGAGGAGTTTATGATGACAGGTAGTATGTATAGCAGAGGAGTGAGGAGTGCATGATGACAGGTAGTATGTATAGGAGAGGAGTGAGGAGTGTATGATGACAGGTAGTATGTAGGAGAGAAGTGAGGAGTGTATGATGACAGGTAGTATGTATAGGAGAGGAGTGTGGAGTGTATGATGACAGGTAGTATGTATAGGAGAGGAGTGTATGATGACAGGTAGTATGTATAGGAGAGGAGTGCGGAGTGTATGATATGACAGGTAGTATGTATAGGAGAGGAATGAGGAGTTTATGATGACAGGTAGTATGTATAGGAGAGGAGTGAGGAGTTTATGATGACAGGTAGTATGTATAGGAGAGGAGTGCGGAGTGTATGATATGACAGGTAGTATGTATAGGAGAGGAGTGAGGAGTTCATGATGACAGGTAGTATGTATAGGAGAGGAGTGTATGATGACAGGTAGTATGTATAGGAGAGGAGTGCGGAGTGTATGATATGACAGGTAGTATGTATAGGAGAGGAGTGTGGAGTGTATGATGACAGGTAGTATGTATAGGAGAGGAGTGTGGAGTGTATGATGACAGGTAGTATGTATAGGAGAGGAGTGAGGAATGTATGATGACAGGTAGTATGTATAGGAGAGGAGTGTATGATGACAGGTAGTATGTATAGGTGAGGAGTGTATGATGACAGGTAGTATGTATAGGAGAGGAGTGAGGAGTGTATGATGACAGGTAGTATGTATAGGAGAGGAGTGAGGAGTGTATGATAACAGGTAGTATGTATAGGAGAGGAGTGAGGAGTGTATGATGACAGGTAGTATGTATAGGAGAGAAGTGAGGAGTGTATGATGACAGGTAGTATGTATAGGAGAGGAGTGAGGAGTTTATGATGACAGGTAGTATGTATAGCAGAGGAGTGAGGAGTGCATGATGACAGGTAGTATGTATAGGAGAGGAGTGAGGAGTGTATGATGACAGGTAGTATGTATAGGAGAGAAGTGAGGAGTGTATGATGACAGGTAGTATGTATAGGTGAGGAGTGTATGATGACAGGTAGTATGTATAGGAGAGAAGTGAGGAGTGTATGATGACAGGTAGTATGTATAGGAGAGGAGTGTGGAGTGTATGATGACAGGTAGTATGTATAGGAGAGGAGTGAGGAGTGTATGATGACAGGTAGTATGTATAGGAGAGGAGTGAGGAGTGTATGATAACAGGTAGTATGTATAGGAGAGGAGTGAGGAGTGTATGATGACAGGTAGTATGTATAGGAGAGGAGTGAGGAGTGTATGATAACAGGTAGTATGTATAGGAGAGAAGTGAGGAGTGTATGATGACAGGTAGTATGTATAGGAGAGGAGTGAGGAGTGTATGATGACAGGTAGTATGTATAGGAGAGGAGTGAGGAGTGTATGATAACAGGTAGTATGTATAGGAGAGAAGTGAGGAGTGTATGATGACAGGTAGTATGTATAGGAGAGGAGTGAGGAGTTTATGATGACAGGTAGTATGTATAGGAGAGGAGTGAGGAGTGCATGATGACAGGTAGTATGTATAGGAGAGGAGTGAGGAGTGTATGATGACAGGTAGTATGTATAGGTGAGGAGTGTATGATGACAGGTAGTATGTATAGGTGAGGAGTTTATGATGACAGGTAGTATGTATAGGTGAGGAGTGAGGAGTGTATGATGACAGGTAGTATGTATAGGAGAGGAGTGAGGAGTGTATGATGACAGGTAGTATGTATAGGTGAGGAGTGAGGAGTGTATGATGACAGGTAGTATGTATAGGAGAGGAGTGAGGAGTGTATGATGACAGGTAGTATGTATAGGAGAGGAGTGTGGAGTGTATGATGACAGGTAGTATGTATAGGAGAGGAGTGAGGAGTGTATGATGACAGGTAGTATGTATAGGAGAGAAGTGAGGAGTGTATGATGACAGGTAGTATGTATAGGAGAGGAGTGAGGAGTGTATGATGACAGGTAGTATGTATAGGAGAGGAGTGAGGAGTGTATGATGACAGGTAGTATGTATAGGAGAGGAGTGAGGAGTGCATGATGACAGGTAGTATGTATAGGAGAGGAGTGAGGAGTGTATGATGACAGGTAGTATGTATAGGTGAGGAGTGAGGAGTGTATGATGACAGGTAGTATGTATAGGTGAGGAGTGAGGAGTGTATGATGACAGGTAGTATGTATAGGTGAGGAGTTAGGAGTGTATGATGACAGGTAGTATGTATAGGTGAGGAGTGTATGATGACAGGTAGTATGTATAGGTGAGGAGTGAGGAGTGTATGATGACAGGTAGTATATATAGGAGAGGAGTGAGGAGTGTATGATGACAGGTAGTATGTATAGGAGAGGAGTGTATGATGACAGGGAGTATGTATAGGAGAGGAGTGAGGAGTGTATGATGACAGGTAGTATGTATAGGAGAGGAGTGAGGAGTGTATGATGACAGGTAGTATGTATAGGAGAGGAGTGAGGAGTGTATGATGACAGGTAGTATGTATAGGAGAGGAGTGAGGAGTGTATGATGACAGGTAGTATGTATAGGTGAGGAGTGTATGATGACAGGTAGTATGTATAGGAGAGGAGTGTATGATGACAGGTAGTATGTATAGGAGAGGAGTGAGGAGTGTATGATGACAGGTAGTATGTATAGGAGAGGAGTGTATGATGACAGGTAGTATGTATAGGAGAGGAGTGAGGAGTGCATGATGACAGGTAGTATGTATAGGAGAGGAGTGAGGAGTGTATGATGACAGGTAGTATGTATAGGAGAGGAGTGAGGAGTGTATGATGACAGGTAGTATGTATAGGAGAGGAGTGTATGATGACAGGTAGTATGTATAGGAGAGGAGTGAGGAGTGTATGATGACAGGTAGTATGTATAGGAGAGAAGTGAGGAGTGTATGATGACAGGTAGTATGTATAGGTGAGGAGTGAGGAGTGTATGATGACAGGTAGTATGTATAGGTGAGGAGTGAGGAGTGTATGATAACAGGTAGTATGTATAGGAGAGAAGTGAGGAGTGTAAGATGACAGGTAGTATGTATAGGTGAGGAGTGAGGAGTGTATGATGACAGGTAGTATGTATAGGAGAGAAGTGAGGAGTGTATGATGACAGGTAGTATGTATAGGAGAGGAGTGAGGAGTGTATGATGACAGGTAGTATGTATAGGAGAGGAGTGTATGATGACAGGTAGTATGTATAGGAGAGAAGTGAGGAGTGTATGATGACAGGTAGTATGTATAGGAGAGGAGTGAGGAGTGTATGATGACAGGTAGTATGTATAGGTGAGGAGTGTATGATGACAGGTAGTATGTATAGGAGAGAAGTGAGGAGTGTATGATGACAGGTAGTATGTATAGGAGAGGAGTGAGGAGTGTATGATGACAGGTAGTATGTATAGGAGAGAAGTGAGGAGTGTATGATGACAGGTAGTATGTATAGGAGAGGAGTGAGGAGTGTATGATGACAGGTAGTATGTATAGGTGAGGAGTGTATGATGACAGGTAGTATGTATAGGAGAGGAGTGAGGAGTGTATGATGACAGGTAGTATGTATAGGAGAGAAGTGAGGAGTGTATGATGACAGGTAGTATGTATAGGAGAGGAGTGAGGAGTGTATGATGACAGGTAGTATGTATAGGAGAGGAGTGTATGATGACAGGTAGTATGTATAGGTGAGGAGTGCGGGAGCACGCCTGCTTGGATGCTTGCTGTGGGGGGCATCCGACAAGAGGGAAGACCCAGGAATGCTGGTGAGGGACCCGAGAAGAGGAGGTTCTGGGCTGCTCTGTGCAAAATCACTGCACAGAGCAGGTAAGTTTAACATCCCTTTAACTTCTCATTTAGGTCTAGGGTACCGGAAATGGCAGTTTTACTTACCTGATCCTCCTCTTCCCTGGCATTCTCCACTTCTCCTCTAAGCTCCGGCTGTCTCTCCACATCCTCACGTCCAGTGCAGGGGTATAATGTCAAAGGACCTGTAGCAGCCAGAGCATAGGGGAGAAGAGATTGCAGGGAGCAGTGCAGAGGGAGTAGAGAATCAGGTTAGAAAAAGGGATTGGTTTTTAAATATAACAAAATTATTCTCAATGCATTTCAAGAACCTACAAATCTGAATACACTCAGGTAGGAAGCCTTAACTTTGGTCCATTACGATGCTTAGGAATTTTACCCTACAGCCCCAGTGGCCCATAGAGAAAGTCCCTGAAGAACCTGCACTGCAGTTTTGGGTACAGATTCCTCAGCAGCTCTTTGTACTGGTCAGCAGGGGGTTAAAAGGGATTGTGCCAGGGTTCGGATTGAAATCAGTTTTTTCCTTCTCTCCTGGCTTATTAAATCTTTTTAAGGGCTCAAGTGGCTAGATGAGATTCCATTTTTGTGTCTACCTACACTATTTATTCATTTTTAATTTAAAACAATCTTCAATAGCAATGCAGCTGTTGAGTTAGAATACATGCAGATACTTTCCTGTGCCTGACTCTGACAAATTATTATCTTGAATTTTTTATGACAGGTTCACTTTGCATATTGGAATTACATTGCTTTTTTTCTTATTAAAGCTGATACAGCGAGGATTCTAGGACAGGATCCCAAGCTCCTGGCAAGACTTGTGCAGTGGTGTGAAGTGAAAGATCACATTGGTGTACGAGGAGAAGCAAACCGTTTGCTGGCATCTCTCCTGCGACACAGCAAGTCTGCAGTAAGACGATAAAAATCTTCCATTAACCCCTTCATCAAGGGGGTAAAACAAACCTTAAAGTGACATTAAATGCTATTCTTATTCTCCAAAAACATCATCCATACACATCCACTACCCAATAGCCCTGTAATCAATTGTCCATGAAATCATTTCTTTTTGTTCATTGTAATGTCCTATATGAGTTTCCTTTTCCTCATCGCTTCAATTTGTTTGGAACAAGCAGATCACATTAGTTGCAGTCATGTGCACTACTTTATGCACACTACAAATCGCATAGTCCATAGACCAGGGATATATAATTAGCGGACCTCCAGCTGTTGCAGAACTACAAGTCCCATGAGGCATAGCAAGACTCTGACAGCCACAAGCATGACACCCAGAGACAGAGGCATGATGGGACTTGTAGTTTTGCAACAGCTGGAGGTCCCTGCCATAGACCATCTCAGGAGTGAGCTTACATACATTGGGGCCATGGAGAATGAACACCCTCTAACAGGAAGGTTTGATCACAGCAGCAAAAAAACAAAAAAAAAAAAACAAAGATATTTAGAGGGGGCTGGGAGCAATAGATGATACGTTTTTACATACATAAATAGATTTTTTTTTTTTTTTTAAAGCACAGTTTAGTGTCACTTTAACACCTGAACCCAATTTTACAACTTTGCCATTGCAACTACTTAGTATATCTGGGTACAGCGCCTCGCAGAGAGCCTAAGCCGGCTGCCGGTCCAGGCATGTGGGCAGATCCTGACTATATGGTTGCGATCTTTCCCCAGACTGGACTGACTTTGTGATGTCAGCCGACAGCAAACTTCAGCCCACTGTCTGCTGAAAACGGGTCACAGGAGTGCAGAATAAACTGCACTCCTGTGATCCACAGGCTTTGGCTGTACTTCAAGAAAGACACCACTTGTCCCCATCTATAGCTGGCTATCGCAGTAAGAAGCATTGGAAGGCTAACAACAGGCATAAACAAGACCAAGGATAAATCCAAGGGAAAAACCAAGCTTAACTTACCACCAGCTCGCAGACAACCAAATAACCTGTCTAACAGTATGCGTTAAAAGCAGGGGTTTAGTCTGCACACATTTGCAAGTTAAGCTTGGTTTTTCCCTTGGATCTATCCTTGGTCTTGTTTATGCCTTTGGCTGTACTTTTTCTTTAAAGATAACTGAGAACATTGCGATTTATAGGTTAGCACAGGCAAAAAACACAGGAAGTTATCAACTCACAAGATTTCTGGCAGGATAAACAGGTATTGTTTTGACCTTATCAAACATATATAATAAAATACAGTACTTTCAATGATATTTTTAACAGACAAAAAGGAACCAAATAAAAGAAGTTCATTGGTAAGGTTTAGATATTATTATACACTACTTATATAGTGCCAACAGTTTACGCAATGCTTTACAATTTAGTGGGGGGATAGTTCAATACAGAAGGTACAGGAGGGCCCTGCTCGTAGAGTTTACATTCTAAAGGGAGGGGAAGGTGGTACAAAAGGTAATAGCTGCGGGGGATGATTTGATGGTGGTGGCTCAGGTACAGTTCTTAGGTGTGTGTGGGATAGGCTTCCCTGAATAAATGAGTTTTCAGGGAACTCCTAAAGGTGGAAAGGGTACAGCGGATGGGAGAGGCTCTGGAGAAGTCCTGAAGGCGAGCATGGGAGGAGGTATCAAGGGAGCTAGAGAGCAGGAGCTCCTGGGAGGAGCAGAGGGGACGATTTGGGTGATATCTGGAGATGACGTTGGTGATGTAGCTGGGGGCGATGTTGTGGATGGCCTTGTATGTTGTAGTTAGTATTTCGAATTTTATACGGTAGGGTAGGGGAAGCCAGTGAAGGGATTGGCAGAGAGGAGCAGCAGTCACGAATTGGTTAGTAAGGTGCAGTAGTCTAGCAGCAGCACTCATAATAGACTGAAGAGGGGATAGCCTGCGTAAGGGTAGGCCATTAAAGAAGAAGTAAACCCATTCATTTAGCAGTTTCAAAAAACAGTTTAATTTCCGGCACGTGCCAGAAATGTAACACTCCCATTGGTTGTGTTCTCAACCAAACTGTCAAACCATCCAATGGCTGGTGTCATAACTGATCACATGTGCAGCATCATGGCAGTTGTAGATTAAACAGAGGCAAAGATAGCAGCTTCCTTGGCTGAAACCGATAGGGGGGTTTACTTACACTTTAAGGAGAGAGTTGTGTTAATATGAAAATTTCATCAGTGTGCGTAGTTATAAAAGAAAACCAAAGTATGCAATGTATATGCTGTACTATATGAAATATAACAAAAATAATACTTCTCTACATAAGGTTAAAAATCAAGAAAAACAGCAGCAAGCCTACTGGATGTTGGGGGTGCTTCTGTAGGATCCCATTCAATAAAGATGGAAAATATAAAGGGTACAATTAACAGCCCTGATATGCGTTATAAATGAAGAGGTGCTAAGCAGACATCTAGGGGTTACAAGTGGATAATCCAATCACATGCAGATGTAGGGAAGTGGGATAAATCAGTTGGTAATTCTGCTCACTGGCCCCAAACGAGTTCAGCAAATATGCTTTTCAATCTATTTAAATGTGGTTTGCTATTTACAGGAAGTTGTAAAAGCCATTCAGAAGGCCAAAGGTGTTAAGCATCTGGTATCCATGACAACCAGCGAGCACGCCATCATGCAAAATGAAGCTCTTATCGCTTTGGCCATCGCATCTGCAATCAACCTTGGTAAAATGTCACAACATAATTGTGTTATTTATTTTTTTCTACAACTTAAAGCCTAAGTTAACCTTTTGTAAAAAAAAAAAATAATAATAAATGCACATCTTTTTGCAATAAAAAAAAAAATTGCATTCATTATTTTCTTACATCGCATCCTGTAAAGCAATGCACCAGCAATCTCCAGATCACGGGTGCAATGCCTGGATCCTGTGGGCTCTCAGTTCACTGTCTGCACATACCTCTGGTACAGGCTGGCAGTTCCTGAATGGCAGGAAGAGACATGACTACGAGAGTGCTCACAAGTGCCCTAGTAGTTCATTGAGATAAACAAGCCTGCTAGGGCAACCTTTGCAAATAACGGGGCCCCATAAAGTCTACTTGATAGGGCCCCCTCCCTCCCCTGCTTGGTGTGACTGTATTATCAGTTCAGAGCAGTACATAGAAAAGTGCAATGAGTAGTATACAATGCAGGGCAGAAAGAAATGGCAGCGTTGAGCTTTGAAATGTATGGTGGCAGCGCAGTCAGCGAGCAGTATGTAGTGATGGGGCAGTCAGCGAGCAGTATGTAGTGACACGGCAGTCAGTGAGCAGTATGTAGTGACACGGCAGTCAGTGAGCAGTATGTAGTGACACGGCAGTCAGTGAGCAGTATGTAGTGACGAGGCAGTCAGTGAGCAGTATGTAGTGACGAGGCAGTCAGTGAGCAGTATGTAGTGACGAGGCAGTCAGTGAGCAGTATGTAGTGACGAGGCAGTCAGTGAGCAGTATGTAGTGACGAGGCAGTCAGTGAGCAGTATGTAGTGACGAGGCAGTCAGTGAGCAGTATGTAGTGACACGGCAGTTAGTGAGCAGTATGTAGTGATGAGGCAGTCAGTGAGCAGTATGTAGTGATGAGGCAGTCAGTGAGCAGTATGTAGTGACACGGCAGTCAGTGAGCAGTATGTAGTGACGGGGCAGTCAGTGAGCAGTATGTAGTGACGGGGCAGTCAGTGAGCAGTATGTAGTGACGGGGCAGTCAGTGAGCAGTATGTAGTGACGGGGCAGTCAGTCAGCAGTATGTAGTGACGGGGCAGTCAGTCAGCAGTATGTAGTGACGGGGCAGTCAGTCAGCAGTATGTAGTGACGGGGCAGTCAGTCAGCAGAATGTAGGGGGAGGCAAGTCATTAGGCACTAGAAAGTGGCAGGGCAGTCAGTGAGCAGTATGTAGTGGTAGGGCAGTCATTAGGCAGTAGAAAGTGGCAGGGCAGTCAGTGAGCAGTATGTAGTGACGGGGCAGTCAGCAGAATGTAGGGGGAGGCAAGTCATTAGGCAGTAGAATGTGGCAGGGCAGTCAGTGAGCAGTATGTAGTGACACGGCAGTCAGTGAGCAGTATGTAGTGACGAGGCAGTCAGTGAACAGTATGTAGTGACACAGCAGTCAGTGAGCAGTATGTAGCGACGGGGCAGTCAGTGAGCAGTATGTAGCGACGGGGCAGTCAGTGAGCAGTATGTAGCGATGGGGCAGTCAGTGAGCAGTATGTAGCGACGGGGCAGTCAGTGAGCAGTATGTAGCGACGGGGCAGTCAGTGAGCAGTATGTAGTGACGGGGCAGTCAGTGAGCAGAATGTAGGGGGAGGCAAGTCATTAGGCACTAGAAAGTGGCAGAGCAGTCAGTGAGCAGTATGTAGTGGTAGGGCAGTCATTAGGCAGTAGAAAGTGGCAGGGCAGTCAGTGAGCAGTATGTACTGACGGGGCAGTCAGTGAGCAGTATGTAGTGACGAGGCAGTCAGTGAGCAGAATGTAAGGGGAGGCAAGTCATTAGGCAGTAGAAAGTGGCAGGGCAGTCAGTGAGCAGTATGTAGTGACGGGGCAGTCAGGAAGCAGTATGTAGTGACGGGGCAGTCAGGAAGCAGTATATAGTGACGGGGCAGTCAGGAAGCAGTATATAGTGACGAGGCAGTCAGTGAGCAGTATGTAGTGACATGGCAGTCAGTGAGCAGTATGTAGTGACGAGGCAGTCAGTGAGCAGTATGTAGTGACACGGCAGTCAGTGAGCAGTATGTAGTGACACGGCAGTCAGTGAGCAGTATGTAGTGACGGGGCAGTCAGTGAGCAGTATGTAGTGACGGGGCAGTCAGTGAGCAATATGCAGTGACGGGGCAGTCAGTGAGCAGTATGTAGTGACTGGGCAGTCAGTCAGCAGAATGTAGGGGGAGGCAAGTCATTAGGCACTAGAAAGTGGCAGGGCAGTCAGTAGGCAATATGTAGTGGTAGGGCAGTCATTAGGCAGTAGAAAGTGGCAGGGCAATCAGTGAGCAGTATGTAGTAACGGGGCAGTCAGTGAGCAGTATGTAGTGGTAGGGCAGTCATTAGGCAGTAGAAAGTGGCAGGGGAGTCAGTGAGCAGTATGTAGTAACGGGGCAGTCAGTGAGCAGTATGTAGTGACGAGGCAGTCAGTCAGCAGTATGTAGTGACGGGGCAGTCAGTCAGCAGTATGTAGTGATAGGGCAGTCAGTGAGCAGAATGTAGGGGGAGGGTAGTCAGTGAGCAATATGCAGTGACAAGGAAGCCAGTGAGCAGTATGTAGTGGTAGGGCAGTCATTAGGCAGTACTAAGTGGCAGGACAGTCAGTGAGCAGAATGTAGTGACAGGGCAGTCAGTGAGCAGAATGTAGGGGGAGGGTAGTCAGTGAGCAATATGCAGTGACAAGGAAGCCAGTGAGCAGTATGTAGTGGTGGGGCAGTTATTAGGCAGCAGAAAGTGGCAGGGCAGTCAGTGAGCAGTATGTAGCAGCAGGGCAGTCAGTGAGCAGTATGTAGTGACACGACAGTCAGTGAGCAGTATGTAGTGACACGGCAGTCAGTGAGCAGTATGTAGTGACGGGACAGTCAGTGAGCAGTATGTAGTGACGGGGCAGTCAGTGAGCAGTATGTAGTGACGGGGCAGTCAGTGAGCAGTATGTAGTGACGGGGCAGTCAGTGAGCAATATGTAGTGACGGGGCAGTCAGTGAGCAGTATGTAGTGACTGGGCAGTCAGTCAGCAGAATGTAGGGGGAGGCAAGTCATTAGGCACTAGAAAGTGGCAGGGCAGTCAGTGAGCAATATGTAGTGGTAGGGCAGTCATTAGGCAGTAGAAAGTGGCAGGGCAATCAGTGAGCAGTATGTAGTAACGGGGCAGTCAGTGAGCAGTATGTAGTGGTAGGGCAGTCATTAGGCAGTAGAAAGTGGCAGGGCAGTCAGTGAGCAGTATGTAGTAACGGGGCAGTCAGTGAGCAGTATGTAGTGACGGGGCAGTCAGTGAGCAGTATGTAATGATAGGGCAGTCAGTGAGCAGAATGTAGGGGGAGGGTAGTCAGTGAGCGATATGCAGTGACAAGGAAGCCAGTGAGCAGTATGTAGTGGTGGGGCAGTTATTAGGCAGCAGAAAGTGGCAGGGCAGTCAGTGAGCAGTATGTAGCAGCAGGGCAGGACAGCCAGCTGAGATTTAGCTCAGATTATAATGCAAGGAAAATTCCCTAGCCATCTGTATGTGTGCAGTGATTATTTACATAGACAGATTGGGGGTTATTTGCTAAAGGCAAATCCACTTTGCACTACAAGTGCACTTGGAAGTGCAGTCACTGTAGATCTGAGGGGGACATGCAAGAAAAATAAAAAACAGCATTTTTGCTTGTACATAATTGGATGATAAATTCAGCAGAGCTTCCCCTCATTTCAGATCTGCAGTGATCTACAGCAACTGAAATTACAAGTGCACTTGCAGTGCAAAGTGGATTTGCCTTTAGTAAATCAACCCCAAGGTTTTTAAAAAATCTAAATAAATTGATAAGATCATTTGCAAAGAGTGTATCACTTTAATGTGTGTATATCTAAAACCATTAATAGACTTCAGTTCCACTACAAAATACAGTTTATTCAGTTTTTTTTTTCATTCCAGAAATAGTTGAAGAAGTCTTTAAAGAGGCAGATTTGATATCAATCTTACTGAAAGTTCTGCAGGATGAATCAATGGGTCCAGAGGTGAAATACAATTCAATGGGTCTGCTGTGTAGCCTTCTAGACTCAGGTATTAGTGGACAATTGTCTTAAACTTTTTTACTTTTACTGAAAATACCCAGATGAATCTGGGTAAGTTTAAAGTGGAACTATGGGCAGAATCAAAATGATCAGGACAGGCTGCTTTATGTCACTGTATGGAAAGGTGCAAGCAGCCCTGTCCCAATTAGTGTGGTGAAGCTCGAGTTCCACCTCCTGCCTGGCTGCTTAGGGAGTGGTGCCAGACCTCACTAACTTCACCTTTTCCTCAGGCTGGTCATCATGCCAAAGAGTCTAGGTGTGGGAGCAGGTGAAACTCACTCTCTGTGCTCCCAGTTCAGGGAAAAAAACTGCAGGTGCATGCGCACATGTACACGACAGCTGTGTCACAATGCAAAGTGAAGAGAAAGCCTAATGCCCCATACACACGATCGTATTTTCCGACAACAAATGTTGGATGTGAGCTTGTTGGCGGAAAGTCCGACTGTGTGTATGCTCCATCTAACATTTCCTGTCAGACTTTCCGCCAACAAATGTTGGCTAGCAGGTTCTCAAATTTTCCGCCAACAAATTTTTGTTGTCGGCCTTTCCAAAAGTGTGTACACAAGTCCGTCGCACAAAAGTCCACTCATGCTCAGAATTAAGTACGAGCCGGAAGTGCTCGGTCTTGTAAAACTAGCCTTCATAATAGAGATATCACATACATCTTGTACGTCACTACGTCCGTAATTGTTGGCCAACATTTGTGTGACCGTGTGTATGCAAGACAAGTTGGAGCCAACAACCTTCGAGCAAAAATCCACGATTTTGTTGTCGGAAACTCCGATCATGTGCATGGGGCATAACAGTGCCTAAAAGGCAGGAACGAGTCCAAGGTACGACATGAACAACAGGTAAACAATATTGGGGTAAATACAATAACAAGCAGTCACCCAGATCAATATAGTCATCAGCATGATGTCTATCACATCATGATTTTGCACTTTCCAATAATATGTTGGTTGTCAGATTGTAAAACATGGTCATCTGTAAATATTGATATTGTTAGAAGAGTGACATTAAAGGAGTGTTGGCTGATATATAATCAAACAATTCAGCACTCCTACATTCACCCTTCAGTTCTTGGAGGTTGGCTCAGTCACACTCTCTAGGGCAGGGATGGTGAACCTTGGCACCGAAGATGTTTTGGAACTACATTTCCCATGATGCTCGTTTACACTGCAGAGTAAACGAGCATCATGGGAAATGTAGTTCCAAAACATCTGGGGTGCCAAGGTTCGCCATCACTGCTCTAAGGGGTCCCCAAAAAGCTGCAGCAATTGGCAGCTGAGAGCTCTCAATTTTCTATCGAAACCATCCTGGACTGCTAAGGGTCACTCATGAGAACCGATAACCCGAATACATCAATTTGAACTGTGGATTGGAGACAAAATTCATCAAAGACCAGGCAAACTTAAAGCACTTTTTTTACATTTAATTCCATTTATGTTGCTTATTTTCTATTTTTTGAATTTTTTTTCTGTAAATATTTTCTTGCACCATTTTTTTCCTTTTCTTTAATTAAAACACATTTAAAACTATTAAGCTGATTCTCCAACTGCTCCAAAGTTAAAGAATCAGTGTCTTTTTGAAAATGATCACCACCACAATTTAACCTCTTCTCGGCCTCTCAGCGGACGGGTGGGCTTTAACGCAAAGAGGCCACAATTATGTGGCATTATGTAAACATCTTTCTTTGCTGAGAGCGTGTGCCCTGCGTGCTCCCAGCACAGAGACCAGAGGATACCAGAAAGCTCCCAATGTATACTTGCGATTGAGAGCTTTCCGATCACAGCGGTCACATGATCGGAATGCCCACCTCCATTTCCCAGCATTTAGAACCTCTTAAAGGGCTGGGAAGCAGTGACGGGAAGGGGTTAAGCTCCGTTACCTTCCTGTTTGAGAGGCAGTGAGAGGCAGACATTTGCTAAAGGTCAGAATTGTTACAAAAGATACGGTGAACAGTACATGTTTCTGTTAAAACACATGGTAGCGGCTATTGTTTATGTGGGTCAACTGCGGAATTAACTGACCCCAGTTATAACTACCCTCAGTCTGCTGGAACTTACCCTCACCCTGCAGAGAGATTATCAATGGTACAACAACCTTATCCTGCTGACCAACATTTGTTTGTAGCCAATGTCCATTTCTCCTGTAGGTTAAAGCATTCTACAGCTACTTTTTTTTTTTTAATAGAATGGGGAAGGAAAAAAAAACATCTCTGGTTTTACTGCTGTCTGTGACTCTGTTTCAGAAATGCTCTTTTCTTTGCTTGTCTGTGTTGCTGTTCCATACATTTTCTAAGTTTCTTTCAGGAAGATAGGAGAGGGGTAATCTCTCTAATAGAGCCACTTATACAAATAAAAACTTTCTAGAGGTTCTAATATTTCCCCAATCTATCCAAAACAAAATGAAAAAGTTTTGGTGGGTCTTACAAGAAATGTACATAATTAAAATGTTTGACTTGTGTACTGTTGAGTTTTAAAGAGGTTTTCTTTCTGCAGATGATCTAAGAAAGGAAATGGAAGCCGTCAACTTGAAGGAGACTTTGGAGAGGCTTTGCGGGCACAGCAATGGCAATGTGGTCAAACAAGCCAACACTGTACTGCAGATTTTGGCAAATGCCAGCCAGACCAGTGACCACTTCTTTGCATAGCTTTTGTCTTCCAACAAAGCAAAATGTAGCAAGCCTACTCCTGCATCCGGCTATATTTTCCACTAGCCGCGTAGCATTAGTTTATGCTGATAAAGTAGTATATTAGCTAGAAACAAGAAACATGTAACAAAACAACATCAGTTATGGCTAGACTGTGGTATTACCAGCAATGCATGTACATCTTAAGGAGTACAACAAAGTAAATAGAATCACAGAATACTAGTGATGGATAAGTTCAGAAAATGTATAGGAAGGTAGTGCAAAAAATATGTGTGCAAACTAGTGATGCAGAGCAACCAGTAGGATTTTAATATATTGAAATCAGATTACGAAGTCATTTATGAATGAAATGTATGCTAACAAGATCATTTATTGTTCCATTTGGCACCCAGTGAGTGTCCAACTGTCATTTCTCCAGTGGGTGTCCAACTGTCATTTCTTCAAGGCAATCTTGAAATAAGGATTCTGCTTGGCATCAAGACAGGTTTTCAACACACTTTTCACTTTGTTCAGAGCTCTTTGCCTGGCTGAAAAAAGGCTAAATGGTCCATCTAGCCCAGGGATGTCCAACCTTTTGACTTTCCTGGGCCACATTGGAATAAGAGGAATTGTCTTGGGCCACACATAAAATACCCTAACAATCAGGATAGCTGATGAGCAGGAAAAGTCTGGCAGATCACAAGTTATCATTGATATAGATAATGTACATATCTGAGTAATAATAAAACTTAATTTTTTTTTTGCATTTTTTTAAAAATTAATATGTATAATTTAATATTTAAGTTGCTCACAAATATAGATGGTGAAGAGTGGAATTATTTTTTTGGGGGGAAGATAAAACTTCTAAAAGTCAGTGTCACTGTCAAATGTTTCTTCGGCCGCAACTGTTCGCTGTGTAAACGCATTTTTACAACAAATTCTCCCCCAAAAAAACAACTACATTTTGAAGCAAGTTTACAATTTTGTGTTGGGCCACATTCAGAGCCGTTTTGGGCCAGATGTGGCCCATGGGCTGCAGGTTGGACACCCCTGATCTAGCAGCTTCATTTCTAGTTTCTAGTTTCCAGCATGTGGCTATGTACTGCCATACCTTTACACGTATCCTAATAGGTTATAGTTTCCAGGGATAGTTTCCAGGGATATCTACGTGTACGGTCACCAAGTGGGTGGCTACACCTGCTCAGACATGGTTTACATGTATTCCTCAACATCAGGTACAAATCCTATCTCATTGAGACAAATAGTAACTCTTTGTTATACCATAAAAATAAAGCTTGCAGAAGGTTTTTCACCTTAATGCATAGGTTAAAAACCTTCTGCAAGCTTTATTTTTATGGTATAACAAAGAGTTACTATTTGTCTCAATGAGATTGGATTTGTAAAAAAAAAAAAAAAAAAACTTGTAACTTTAGAACTACTTTAGAGGGTAGAGAGAGGGAGAAGCTTTTTCAGTACAGGCCCTGTATGAAAAAGGTATTCCCCTGCTTCTCCACTGCTAAACCAACAGCAGCACAGAGACAGCAAAATAATTGCTGTATTTTTTTTCCCTGAAAAATACACAGAAGAGAAAAACATAAAAAATATCATGCCTCTAAAACTATCAACTTGTTTTGCTTAGTAGAAGTCCTACAATGAAAGAGAATCATACATGCAATTACAGATTGTTAATTTGATAAGACTACCTCCATTGGGGCAGTAGTATGTCTATGGCTCTGGTAAAGTGGAACTTGATGCTATGGGGTAGTGTACAATACATATAATCATTGTATTGCCTTCTTAAATAGACCTGCATGTGCTTTGTCTCTCTTATTGAGCATTTCCTAAGACTAAAATAGCTGAGTGAAGCCGGTCACAAGTGCATATTGTACGGAAATGGAAGTATCCTGTTATTTTGGATTAATAAAGAAAATAACTTCAAAGGATCTGCTGATTACATATATTATATGCACAAACTAACCCATTCTGTCAGTATCTGCAAAGCCCCACAGTGATGTTAGTATGTGATCACCTTCAGAGGACGGCAATTGCTTTTGCAAACGGGAACTTTTTAACTATACAGTACTCCAGCTATAGGAATCAAAAAAAAAAAAAAAAAGCACCATTTTAAAGCTTGTTAGCTGTACTTCAATGGATCACAGGAGTGCACTTCGTTCTGCACTCCTGTGACCTGTTTTCAGCAGACAACGTGCTGAAGCTGTCGGCTGATGTCACAGATCCAGTCCAGGTTGGGGAAAGATCACGACCATATGGTTTGGATCCGCCCACATGCCTGGACTGGCACCTGGCTCAGCCTCTCAGTGAGCCGCTGAGAGCCTGAGTCGGCCACTCCCTCCCCCTCCACAGCCCAGCGCTCCAGAGCAGACAGCAGTGACTGACAGTCACCAGATCTCTGCTCAGGGAACTGAGTGATCAGCAATGTTTAATCGCTCGGTTCTCAGTCTTACGGGGGACAGATGCTGCATCAACCTAGGCAAGTACAATTCTAAAATAAAAACAATTCCCCTACTTCTCTTTTAAGGTGGTCTTATTGATTAGGTAGCTGGTTAGTTTATCCAAAATTTTAAGAAAACATCACAAATTAGTGCAACACTGAATGTGGGTCATAAGTATTTATGAACAACCTAGCAACCTTACAGTCCTGGGACTTTGTAGACATTACATTTTCTCCAATTCGCCCTGGAAGTCTGCCTTTAAACATACCCCGTAGCTGGCACATTCAGTCCTTATTACATGCCAAGGATACAGATCTTTATTTATTATGATGAATTATTTAGAAGAATGTTGTACTGGTATTGTCATAACTTCAGGAGCCCGTGTGCTATGTCTGCCAGTTAACATTGCAGCCACAATAAACCTGAAGTCATGCCATAATACAGATAATGCATTGCTCCACTTCTCCCGGGTTGACAAATAAGAAAAGGGGCAGGAGGCAAGGTAACTATGTATTGACAGTGCCACCCATATACAGTAGCATATAAACCAATGTGTTCTGGGACAGATGCAACCTACTGTACTAGCTCCTGCCTTCAGATATTTTAGGAATCTGTACTGAATGAGACCCGAACTGTTTTATGGTTTATTAAAGGTTTTTTTTTCATAAAATAAAAAATTGTGTAAGAAATGAGGTTTTATTGCACGTTTATTGGTGTCAGTTTTTTGAAGAACAAAGCTGAACTTTAGGCAAATAGATAATACAACATTAAAATACATAAAGAATATTTTACTTGCAAATTATTTTTGTTGCTGCTGAGCCAGTACGGAGATATAGGGCCAGTTCACACCACAAAAATGCACTCCGGATGTGTTTTTGCATGCACGTTTGTGATGCACTTAATGCGGTCCAGTGTGTTTTTTTTCCCCCTCTTGTTTTCAATTTTTTTTTTCCCAGGTTTCCTATTTTTTTTTTTTTTAAGTGATGCATTTCAGTGCGTTTTGCACAGAAAAAAAATGCAGCATGTTCTACTTTTGTTTTCTGCACTGGTGTGATTTATGCCATTGGAACCCACATAATCTACTGTCTATGCATTTTTGATGCAGAAAAGAAATGTACTGGACTGCATCCGGTGTGAGCCTTACACAGCCCTAACAGACATTATAGAGGATTATACTAAAGCCCTGTTCACACCTGAGCGATTTTCTGCTTGAAATTTGTAGCTCAACCAGCCAAATCCCAGTCATTTCAATGGCCCCTGTTCACATATGAGCGTTCTGCCACATGAAGCAACACACCTGTCCCTCAAAAAAGTACAGGAGCTTCTTTTTGGGAGATTACAAGCATTTTTGGCCCCAAAGACTTCAAGAACAACGCCTGACTTGTGCGTTTTGTCGATCGTTTTCGGCTCAAACAGCAGCTCCCCGTCCCTAATTTCCTCTCCCTCTTCTCGTGCTTTCTATTTGCTAAACAAAAATGCCTGAAGCTGTAAAACGCTTGTAATATGCTTCTAAAACCGTTCAAAAACTTTCAAATAGAAACGCCAGTAAATCGCTACGCTCAGGTGTGAATGCAGACAGATTCAGAAGATTTAAAGTGGTTGTAAACCCTTACAGACCACTTTGTGCTACAGGTAAGCCTATAATAAGGCTTACCTGTAGCTACCCAGAGATCTCCTAAACCAGCACAGTTTAGGATATCCCCTGTATTTGCCAGCGTCATCGGCACATGCACACTGACACAAATTGAAGCAATGGCATGTATGTGCCATTGCTTCAGTGAGCGTGCCTTTACCGTGCGCATGCGTGGGAGTGACGTCATCGCGGCTCCGGCCAATCACAGACGTGGACCTGGAGACGCGATACCTGGAAGTAACCCCCGGGAGTTATGTCGGCCGCCGGAGCGGTTTATGGGCACCCCAGCAAGGGCTTCAATCTCATGTGAGTATTACATAATGAGCGAGTATGCTATGCATACTCGCTCATTATGCCTTTGTCTTGCAGGTGTTAGTTTTTTTTTTTTTTTAATGGGTTTACAACCACTTTAGAACACTTTATTTAATATTTAAAATAAACCTAAACAATATTTATTGAGAACATAATGAAAAGATACAAAATGCAGAGGTTGCCTGCTTTGAAAACTGCATGGCAAAGAAGCAGTAATATGTTTATATGTGATGGACAGGCAAAGCTCAGCCTTTGTAGGAAGAGCCAAGATTTGTATACAAGTTGTGCTGCTTGGATTGTCTTTACATGCAGTTTTTTTTATTTAGAGCAACTTTAGCTTTTACATTTTTTTTTAAACTTAACTTTACTAAAAAAAAAACTTTAATTACAGAGATTGTTGATCCAGGGAATTTGATTGCCTCCTAGGGGATTGGGAAGTGTTTTTTTTCCTCACCCACTGGAACAAACTGAATCATGCCTTTTTTTTTCTTTGCCTTCCTCTGGATCAACTGTGGGTATAAGATTGTGTATATGGAGCTATTCTATTTGTGTTTTTTTTTCCTATTGGTTGAACTATTAGGACTTTTTGCAACATAACTTAGAGCAGTGCTCCACCCAAAAGGGGAAGCTCAGATTGTCTGCCGCCTCTTCCCCTGCCACATTTGGCACCTTTGGGGAGGGGGGGGGGCGGTACCTGGTTTCGAGGGGTACCCACTCCCACCTCAGCCGGAGGTTTGCCCTTCCCTACAGCCTTTTGGAACACTTGACAGGTCCCAGTAGACTGTGGCCCATTTACAAAGCACAGCGCACTTCACAGTAGGTAACCGGCTGTGAAGCCGCAAGGCTTCACTGCCAGTTTCCCTTAGTCAAGATGGCAGCACCTGCACCCGTTTGAATAATCAGCTCAGGTGAGGACACCGTTGGATGCCGGGACAGGTAAGTGCCCCATCATTAAAAGTTAGCAGCTACAAACACTGTAGCTCCTGACTTTTAATGGTAGGGCGCTAACCTATCCAGGCATCCAGCAGTGTCTTCACCAGAGCCGATTATTCAATCGGGTGCAGTTGCCGCCATCTTGACTTTTTTTTCTGAAGGAGCCTGGAACTCCTCTTTAAAATGAATGCAAGTGGATGCAAAACAGTTAACATCTATCAATACCAGTTGATCCTGCCAGAAACCATATTAAGAATAAGGAGAACAGTAAAAAGTTAAAAAGGGAACATCTAGAAAGGTTTATTTTTCTGAAAAATAGCAGTGCACTTCCTGTGTCCTCAGATGTGGTGATGTCACTACCAAGCTGATTTCTGAGCAGGAAGCCGTTTCTGGGAGCCCTGCTGTCATTTTCTGCCTCTGGCTTTTTTGGATCCTGGAATATCCCCCCACCAGTCATCACATCACCAGTGTGAGGATCCAAATCCCCAATTCTACCACGATGAACGCCTGCATGTAAACACACAATGCAGAGAAAGGTACAAGTTAGTAATAGGGAAAAGATCAGCTGCAAGGAGTCTTTAACCACTTCAGCTCCAGAAGATTTTACCCACTTCATGATCAGGCCATTTTTAGCCATTTAGCACTGCGCTACTTTAACTGGCGATTGCGTGGTCATGCAAGACTGTACCCAAACAAAATGTAGATTTTTTTTCCCCACACAAAAAGAGCTTTCTTTTGATGCTATTTGATCACCACTGGGTTTTTCATTTTTTGGGATAGAAATGAAAAAAACTGAAAATTTTGAAAAAAAAAACAAAATTTATGTTGTGCTATAAAACATATCCAATTAAAAAAAAAAATCTGACTTCTTTATAAATTTTGGCCAAAATGTATTCTGCTACATGTTTTTGATTTTAAAAAAACCCAGTAAGTGTATATGGATTGGTTTGCAAGAAAGTTATAGCACCCACAAACTATGGAATATATACTGGAATTTTTAATTTTCTTATATTACTAATGGTGGCGATCAATGGCTTATAATGGGACTTCGATATTGCGGCTAGAAATCTGACACTAACTGGCGCTGGGGGAAATTGCCACTGACATCACCAGTGAATGGAATGCAATACAGTTGAATATAAACACCAGTGATGGGAGTAAGTCACACATGTGCAAGTCACAAGCAAGTCTCAAGTCTTAACCTTCAAATCATAAGCAAGTACCAAGTTACTGTGGCGAAGAGCAAGCAAGTCAAGTCGAGTCCCTGCTAGAAGTCAAGCAAGTCAAGTCATTTATTTTGGTCAAGTCATAAATTAAGTCAAAATACTGATCTACCCCGAAGCCGGGACTCGGGGGGAGCTTTCTTTTGTGTGTGTGTGCGCGTGTGTGTGTGTGTGTGTGTGTGTGTGTGTGTGTGTGTGTGTGGGGGGGGGGGGGGGGGGGCGGCATTTGCCTAGGCCAAGACACAGCACTGGTGGTGCCAAGTCATTGCAAGTCAAATAGCCCAAGTCAAAGTCAAGTCACAAGTCATTAGTGACAAGTCAAAGTCAAGTCGAGTAATTTATTTAATTTTGTCAAGCAAGTCGCAAGTCCTCAAACAGGTGACTCGAGTCAAGTCATGTGACTCGAGTCCCCCACCTCTGATAAACACAGAGCTCTGGACTGTGAATGTACATAGCCGATCTGCATGTCCAGGCCGTGAATCATTGGCTGGGACTTGCTGACAGACTCCTGCTGTGTTCAATCACTGCAGGAGCCAGCCAGGGGTCATGCATTACCGCACCCTTCACCAGGAAGTAGGCAGCCACGTACAAGCATGTCACTTTGTCTACAGCGACCATCTGTTCGCCCTACGATGCAAGCGGGTGGGCAGTCGTTAAGCAATACTTGTGACTAGTTATTTGTCCTTTGCTTCCCTATTGTTGGGCTCATCTTCTATGGGGGGGTATATATATATATATATATATATATATATATATATATATATATATATATATATATATATATATATATATATATATATATATATATATATATATATATATATGTATATTTTTTTTTTTTTAATAAAAAAAAAGCCCCCCACCCTTTTCTCCACACATAAAAACCATTGTAGCACTAATGGGCCCTGGGATTTTTGGCACTACTGGCGCACTAAGAGGTGTTGCATGTAATTGGTTGGGAGAAGGCAAGTGTTCATGCTTGACTAACATTATTAATCTATTGTGAAAAATTGGTTATGCCCAGTGTATTTCTTCTACCCAGTTATTTTATTTAAAAAAAAACAAAAAAAAAAAAAACCCACACATCAATACGTAGCCTGGACCTTCCCCACCATCCCATTTCCAAAGCCACTTTAAAAAGGAAAATCATAAAGCACAATGCTTTATCTACCGATACTGAACATAAGGACACATCATACTGAACACACATCACAAACACTATAGATTTGCAGAACAATGTGTTAGAAAAACAGTTTATTAAAAATAATTACAATTTGTTTTAAGACAACTTTTTAACACAGCATGCCATCTTGTAACTGTGTAAAATAACATACATGTATGGTCTTTTTAATAAAGCGATGTGCAAAGGGCACTAATCCACTCTTCAAAACTAATGAAAGGCAAAAAATAAAGCCGCTTTGCATTACTGCACTTTGCACATCATCACCGATCTTTGTTATTAAAAAGCCAGTCAAATTAAGACAGTGCTCATCCGTAAAATAACATTTTAACAAAGTGGCAGGATTTTCCCATTGTAAGGAATAGGACAACACCATCTTACCAGTAGCTTTCAAGTGAGTTGCGGGAGTGATTTTTAATTTTGCTTACTGAATATAACAAGATAAGAAAATGGTCTGTAAGGTAATAAGACAACTTGGAAATAGCACAGGGTGCAGATGGCATGGCTTTTGCATGGTACACATCTGAAATTCCACGTTGTATTTGGTAGGGAATGTTCATAGCCAAAAATATGTCAGTTTAAGTTAAAATTGCTCTGTGAACCTTTCAGGAAGGGTCAATTCAACAGTTGGGACCATGGCAGTTGTAAACTAAGTTTAGGTCTGCAGTACATGAAGTACTTACCATTTTACAAGAATTGCCCAATGTTCATCTCTTTAAATATAAGAATGTTCCAAATATGCAGCTCAAATAATGCTTTGGCCATGAGAACGATCATGAGGTCGGATTCAGCCATGAGAACGATCAGTACTAGAGGTGTTAGCTGACCAAGCCCACAAAAGTATTTAAAAAGGAGGGAGGGGGGGACTGGTACAAGGCTTACTTGATTGCCAGTGTTACAATAGCAGGTAGTCTGCTTGGTTCCCAATTGTCATGGAATTCTGGGTGGTTTTCAGCTTCAAAGAAAAGCATTTTAAGAAGATCATATATATGCATCTTACCGGGTGGGTAACAGAATTGTTTCAGTTAAGTTATGAATTAAATGCAGATTAAAACACAATTCTTTACAATTATACATAAACTAGCCTGGGTACTTGTTCAACAAGTATCTACAGAATTTTTTTTTTTTTTTTTACAAACAAATGCTTTTAAAACAATAACACCTCTGCGATGTAGGATAATGCTACAAACTGAAATAACAACGTTACTTTAGGTTTCAACAATTCCTAGCACTTATTTAGCATGGGAGAACATGAAACATAGAAAAACACTGTAAACATATATATGCATAAAAACATACTATGTAAAAGTAACAAGAAAACAAAATCATCATTCGATAGTGTTTTCATGAATCTGCAATATCTAAAACAACCACATGATGACACTGTTGTCCCTTTTTAAATACAACATAAAATGCAAAAAGCTTTGAATGCACTCCAATCCCCAAGGTAAAACAGGATTTACAAAACAAGAATTGGTACATTTTGATAAGATTTTACCAAGCTGTGGGAAATAGGCCTTAAAAAAAGGCTTTTTGGCTGCAGTGGCAAAAAAAAAAAAAAAAATCCTAAATGTCAGAGGCAGACTAAAAACCCAAGATGAGGAGACCAGACAGAATACCTATACCAAACAAAAGATTTGTTTTCAATGCAGCTACTCCTGCAGCAAGAACTAAGCGTCTTCGCTCTCCTACAGGCTCCTTCACCAGCTTCTAATGGGTAGATCTTCCTTCTGAGATCAGCCTGGATCAAAGTTGAAATGCTTACATGAACCTTTCATCTTTGAGAGGTGGCGACAGATACATTTTAGCTTAAATAAAAATTGAGAATGGCTTTGGATCCCACAAATGTCATCAGTTCACACTGGAGGTAAAAAAAATGCTGTGGGCCCCATCTGTTCCCAGGACCTTCAGTAGTACAGTTCTATTCTTGAGGACCTCTTTTGAGCATCAGCAGGTAAATAAATGCTGCTTTAAAAAAGGGGATGATCAGTCTCCTATTTTTGCAACTGCTCAATCCCGATTCTTCTCCTCCTTCTCCATAACAGAAAACACCTGTTGTCATTCTCCGAGGTGGTGAGCGGTCGGTGCCCTGGATTGTAGGGTTGTCCCTAGCAAGCATATAGGTAAAAGAAAGCCGGCAGCTTGATCTTCCGCAATAAAGGAGTTTATTAATGCAGGTGTAGTACAAAATAATACAGAGCTTACACATTTCAGTGTGTAGCCTTAACCACTTAAGGACCAGGCCTATTTTTCAAACTTGTTTACAAATTAAAATCTGTTTTATTTTGCTAGAAAATGACTTAGAACCCCCAAACATTATAGAGAATATAATGGCGATCACAATACTTTATGTCACACCGTATTTGCGCAGCAGTCTTACAAAACGCAAAATTTTTTTAATACATTTTTTAAAATTAAAAATAAGAAAACAGTAAAGTCTACCCAACTTTTTTTTATATTGTGAAAGATAATGTTACGCCAAGTAAATTGATACCCAACGTGCCAAGCTTCATAATTGGTGGAACGGCGACAAACTTTGACCCTTAAAAATCTCCATAGGCAATGTTTAAAAATCTCTACAGGTTACCAGTTTTAAGTTACAGAGGAGGTCTTTTGCTAGAATTATTGCTCTCGCTCTATCGCAGCGATACCACACATGTGTGGTTTGAACACCGTTTACAAACAGAGGCGCAACTTATGTATGCCCTTGCTTCTGCGTGTGGGCGCGGAGGGACGGGGTGCTTTACATTGTTTATTTTTTTTTCTTATTTATTTTACTTTTTATTCATGTAAACATCCCTTGTAATAGAAAAAAAAAGCATGACAGGGCCTCTTTAATGTGAGATCTGGGGCCAAAAAGACCCCAGATCTCACATTTACACTTAATTGCAATTTAAAAAAAATTCCCCTTTAAGGCTGTTGGGTGGAAGTGACGTTTGACGTCGCTTCCGTCATCCAATGTCATGGAGTCGAGTGGGGGCCATCATTCCCTCACCCAACTCACAACCTCTGGGGGGAAAGGATTGGATCATCTCTGCTGCTACCGGTGGCTTCAGCAAGCGGCGGAGATGACCGGAACGCAGCAGGAGGGGGGAGTGCACCTCTGCCGCCGCGATAAAAGTGATCTCAAAGCGAATCCGCCACAGAGACCACTTTTATCTTAAAGACCGCCCGTCATTTCAGAAAATATCAGGGTTTTGACAGCTAGCTGCTGCCAAAACCCCAGTATTCTACGTCAAATTACGGTCGTACAGCTACGGCGGTTTGCGGGCAGTGGCGAATCATAAGCTACGATTAAGGCTACACGCAGAAACGTGTAAGCCCTGTATTTTGTACAACACCTGGATAAATAAATTCATTCATTGCGGAAGATCAAGCTGCCGGCTTTTTTACCCATACCTTCCCATTTACACATTGGAATTTTCTTGTTGTTGTTTTTGAATAGCAAGCACCTTTCCTAGCAGGTATTTGCTTCCACTTCCTTATTCCTAGCCTAGCCAAAGATGACATTGAGCTGGTTCCACCCCTAGCCTTCTGGGACCATATCACACATCGCTAGGACAGTCTCCTCCAGTTGGCGCACCTCATGCATGCATAATAGGGAGCAGTCCCCGAGGGATCAGGAAGTCACAACCTGCTCCCAAATCCAATATGGCTGTCTCTACTTGATTTGCTAAAAGCCGCTTGTAGATTGTCCTAAGCTGTACAAGCTAAAGGCTGTGCACATGAGACCTTTATGTCTGTCTAATATTTCAAAAGAGTAACTCCACTTTTGTTGAGAAGAGGAAAAAAAAAAAAAAAAAAAAAAACATTCCCCTCTGGGTGATCAATATACATTGTCTGGATTTTAACAAACGTTGTTGCAGATTCCTAACTTTTGTTATTCCGAAGAAATACCTGTTTGTCTGTGTGCAAAGTGATAATTGTAAAGTCATTCCCATTCATATTCAATCAGCTGCTGCACCTGCAGGGTTCTAAAAAGTCAAGTGTCAAGGTCTGCATCTCCTTGGGCGTGATTTCCCTTTGGGCGAATCAAACCAAAAATGACACTTTTGCTGCAGGGGATGCCCAAAATCTGACAGACTTCTGGAAAAATCAGTGAGCCAATCACACAAGCCCGAATTTATATTTCTGGAGGGCGTTCTGTACACCATCTGTGCACAGAACGCCTCCAGGTTGCCAAATTGCATTATACAGAAAATTACAGCACTGCAGATTGAAAAGCAATGGTCATTTTTAATAACATTCAATTACAATAGGACTTGTGTAGCAATTTTATATGCTATATTATTTTTTCTTTATTTGCTACTTATTCCCCCACAAAAGTGGAGTTACCCTTTAAACATCAAGCTTGAAATGCAGGGACAACTGCCTATTCTTGAAGTGTTAGATGACCATTTTAGCTTAAAAAAACGTAGCTTTCATGAGCAGGTCTGCAGTTGCAGTGCCCACATGTCGCCGACCACAGGCTTTTCCTTAAAGAGGAACTGTAGTCTGCTCAGATAATTTAATAAAAACACCTTTGCCATTCTGAAGCTTCCATCCAACCACTTTGCATATTATTTTATATATACCGTGATTCTGTACTTGCCAAATATGCTGCAGAAGTCTCCCTCCACTGAGTATGGCTGCAGCTATTTTAACTGTGGGCAGCTAAAGCTGCTGCCTGTTCACAGCCTGGATTTACAAAGACACACAGAGGAAAATTCTTCCAGCTCTGCAGCTCTCATTGGCCCTCTTATGACTCACCCCCCCTCCCTTCCTGACAAACTTTCACTAGAGTGAGAGAGAGAGCTGTGCATGATGTCATAAGCCTAGGCTTTTTACCAGACAAGAAACAGGAAGTGGGCTGTATAAGGTATTTACTGGCAGAAAAAAAATCTTTTACTATCCAAAGTTAAAACAAGGGCAGAAGATTTAATAGATGGAAAGATGAAAAATTACTTAAGTTCCGCTTTAACACGCAAGTTTAGATTGCTTGTGTATACATGGTAAAATCAAGGGAATGTTGGAAGTACCCAAAAATCCCCAGTGCTTGATTTGGGAGAAGCCATTGTGGTTGGTTAAGATCAACCTGTAGACCAGGAGATGGCTCCTTGAAAGGGCAGCATCCAGGCCAAACTGTTGGTGTCCACATGCCATAGTTTTGGTGATCAGCACCTTTCAGTAACCTTCCAGCTACAGGGGGCATCTGATGCTCAACATCTTACAACCAATAGGGGCACCAACACAAACCCTTCCCTTTGTATTCTATTGTATAAGTTCCAAGCCATGCTAGTAGCACCTGAGATCTTGGACCGACTGGGGAGAGAAGTTTTAGCAAAAGTTAAATGCAACTTTATAGCCCAAATAATTCAAATACATGGAGAAAATTACCAGTTTACACTTACCGGTAATGGTGTTTCTAGGAAATCTTCCAAGACGGCACAGGTGAGACCAGCCATCACTCAGGTGTGCCGTCCTGGAAGATGACTGGAGAAAAAGACATATCTGAAAGGATAGGCTGCACAGATAAGACCCCTCTGCTGTATGTAAAATTATACTTGGGAAACTTAACATTAATAAATCACCCGGACCAGATGGCTTGCATCCGAGTAATTGCCAGACCATTGTTCCTAATTTTTACTGACAGTCTACCAGCTGATTGGAGAAAAGCCAATGTAGCACCAATATTTTAAAAGGGCCCAAAATACATCCCTGGGAATTACAGACCAGTTAGCCTAACATCAATAGTATGCAAGCTCTTAGAGGGGATGATAAGGGACTATATACAAGATTTTAGTAATGAGAACGGTATCATTAGCAGTGATCAGCATGGATTCATCAAGAATCGTTCTTGCCAAACCAATCTATTAACCTTCTATGGAGGAGGTGAGTTGCCATCTAGATAAAGGAAGGCCGTAGACGTGGTGTATCTGAATTTTGCAAAAGAATTTGACACAGTTCCCCATAAACTTTTACTGTACAATATAAGGTCCGTTGGCATGGACCATAGGGTGATTACATAGATTGAAAACTGGCTACAAGGGCGAGTTCAGAGGGTGGTGATAAATGGGGAGTACTCAGAATGGTCAGGGGTGGGTAGTGGGGTCCCCCAGGGTTCTGTGCTGGGACCAATCCTATTTATTTTGTTCATAAACGACCTGGAGGATGGGGTAAACAGTTCAATTCCTGTATTTGCGGACAATATTAAGCTAAGCAGGGCAATAACTTCTCCACAGGATGTGGAAACCTTGCAAAAAGATCTCAACAAATTAATGGGAAGGGCAACTACATGGCAAATGAGGTTTAATGCAGAAAAATGTAAAAGTATGCATTTGGGTGGCAAAAATATTAATGCAATCTATACACTGGGGGGAATCTAGAATGGAAAAGGACCTGGGGGTCCTAATAGATGATAGGCTCAGCAATGACATGCAATGCCAAGCTGCTGCTAACAAAGCAAATAGAATATTGGCATGCATTAAAAAGGGGATCAACTCCAGAGATAAAACGATAATTCTCCCACTCTACAAGACTCTGGTCCGGCCGCACCTAGAGTATGTTGTCCAGTTCTGAGCGCCAGTCCTCAGGGAGGATGTACTGGAAATGGAGTGAGTGCAAAGGGCAACTAAGCTAATAAAGGGTCTGGAGGAAAGGTTGTGAGCACTGAACTTATTCTCTCTGGAGAAGAGACGCTTGAGAGGGGATATGATTTCAATTTATAAATACCATACTGGTGACCCCACAATAGGGATAAAACTTTTTCGCGGAAGGGAGTTTAACAAGACACATGGCCACTCATTAAAATTAGAAGAAAAGAGGTTTAACCTTAAACTATGTAGAGGGTTCTTTAGTGTAAGAGCGGTAAGGATGTGGAATTCCCTTCCACAGGCGGTGGTCTAAGCAGGGAGCATCGATAGTTTCAAAAAACTATTAGATAAGCACCTGAACGACCACAACATACAGGGATATACAACGTAATACTGACATATAATCACACACATAGGTTGGACTTAATGGACTTGTGTCTTTTTTCAACTTCACCTACTATGTATGTGAAAACAGTAGTTTCTTTGTAGTGGTCAGACATGCCCCATTTAGTTAGAGCAACTTTTCTTTGTGAGCTTTGCTGAATGCAATGGGCATGTAAGATCACTGCAGAGAAACCATTACAGAGAGACTACTGCTTCCACACAGAGACAAGTGGTCCTTCTCTTCAGCCTGTGACTTGGACTGGGATTGGAGCGCTAATATAACAAACAGAAACGTCTTTCCTCACCTTCAATGTATCTATATACATTTGAATGAAAGTTCAATTAGGGCTTTAATAAACTCAATAGTACCTCTAAATACAGGAGGAGTTCTATGTTTAGTTTAAAATTATAATACTATATTGTTAAACTGGCCACGGTTTTTTTATGCATACAGGAGGAAAAAAATGTATGAAAACTCACCCACAGTTGAAAAGTAATGAATGCACAGTAACCAAAATGTAATTTCAGAATGTAAAGCTTGCCATAGATGGATTGAATCTTGGCTGGTTCAGCAGGGACTGTCTGAGATTCGATCCATCTATGGGCAGGCTGATTGTACCCAAGTCAATCGATTAATCAAGCCAGCCTGTCAAATATTTTACATGTGATTACCGTCGGCGGCTAGAATGGCTAGCAGTATTCTTTGTGTTCTGTTGGCAGGGAGTCTTCCACAATAGCGCTGCGGGAGGGATTCCCCCATCAACAAAGTCAGTTGAGCAATTTTCTTTCCTTCAACCCATGTTGGAAGGAAATAAATCACTGGGCTGCTTTACAGGGAGTGTTAAATGGATTACCAAATAAATAATTAATCAGACATAATTTTGTGCACCAGTACCATATATTATCAGTACTACACCAGTGCATTGCAAATACAGAAAGATGCAGGTAAGCAAATAATTATACTTGAAATAAACAGACCAAGTTAAATAAAATAAAAACTTACCAAAACAATTTGCAAATCTTGCAAATTCAGCAAGTATCACTTTTTCTCCTAATCAGGGTATGTGTACCCATCTTGTGAATCGTTACCTTTGATTCATTAAAGTCCAACTCCAACCAAAATGTTTTATTTTACAATTTTAGATTGAGGAATTTAGAGGGAGGAAGGGTCACTTTTCACTACGGTGTGCATCCTCATTGAAGAGATTTCACCGTAAAATTATTTTTTTTTTGCGTGTGTGTCTCCCATTCACACAGCTAACCTAAATACGGTAATATTTTAAAATGATTTTCTTAAACTTTCTAAGTGTTTCCTTAGAGCAGGCCTAACGCAGGCTGCAGACTATTCTGAACAATTGCACATGAGAGGAAACTCAGTCTGTCCCCACCGAGGTGCCTCTTCTTACCATACAATGCAGAAGCCCAACTTCCAGATCTTAAAATCTTTTGTCTAGTACACACGATGAGATTATCTATTTATCATCCTTTTTTTGTTTTGTTTTTTGCATGCAGGTTACTAAATTTACCAAAATTCTCATACAACAGAATACAACTTCAGAAGCGATGTAATGTATTCTTTCGTTTACAAGCATGCGTAGCCTTGGTCACACAATTTTTTTTGTACAAAATCAGTGCCAATTTTGACGTCAAATTTCAATTTAGTTTTAGACATCTGAATTGTTTGAGTCGTATTTTAGTCTACTAAAATAGCTTTCAATTTAGTCTCCGAAAACGGTATTAAATTTTTTCGCTGAAAATATTTTCAAAGCTGAAATTAACCCTGGTACAAATACTATACTAATTACACGAAAATCGTTTGGTTCTGGTACCATGCAAGAAAAATGTTCCCTGCTTGTCCCTTCGGATAAATTTGCATGAACTGTCATGATTGGCTCTCAAAAGCTGTGTACGATCAGATTATCAGACGATCGATCCAAAAGCAGTATTTTTCGTCCAGTTTTTTCATCGTATGTACTAGTCAGGACAGGCAGTGTTCAAATGTAGTTTACAATGGATAATGAGATCTGGCAGCACAGGACAGACAGGGTTAATTATGCTAAACAATAACTCCCCAGTTCCCTGTGCATAGCAAAGCTTCCTCTACATAGCACAGTTTTGTTTTCAGAAAAAAGCAAGTAAAATGTAGAGATGCCATTTTTTTTGTTATGCTATATGAATAAGAACATGTAACAAATATAAAAGTTGGTATTTTCCGGATTTGGCGGCAAAAGTGTAAAAATGCCATCACCTCTGCGTATTTGACAAACACAACAGGAAGTGAGGTGAAATCCGCCTTTTAAACCAGCAATAAAACCAGCACACACAGGGAAGTTTGGAGCCCCTGTGGCGGTGTCACCATTTGAGAGATTCTCAATCACTTCCTGTCTTGATGATGGTACAACAAGAGAAATCTCCTCTAATCCTTTCTTGCTCTATCCCAAACTAAAAAGAAAAAACCATTGGCTGGAGCTGGGTTTTAACTAGCTGATTCTCTGAAGTGCATACTTAAGCATCATTCACATGGGGCGTACTACAGTGTATGCCAGGGGGCTCAAACTGGTGGCCTTACAGCTGTTGCCAAACTACAAGTCCCATCATGCCTCTGTCTGTGGGAGTCATGCTTGTAACTGTCAGCCTTGCAATGCCTGATGGGACTTGTAGTTTCGCAACAGCTGGAGGGTCGTCAGTTTGAGACCCCTGGTGAACGCCCTTGTTTACCTGCACGGGGGGTGCTCAGGTGTTCTCTGCATCCCTGTGCAGGCAGTCCCATTGATGTCTACAGTGGCACGGATACAGCCGCTGCTCCCAATTTGAGGTCTGTGTGGGTGCGGGTTTAGGGACACATACCCACATAGATGTCAAATTAGGAGTAGCACCTGCGACTGTGCAGCCGCTGTGTCCCAACCGACAACAGGACTGCTTGCACAGGGAGGCACAGAAGACTTGTACATCCCGATGCGGGTAAACACAGCCTCACATGGGAGTACACTGTTGTACGACCCGTGTGAACAAGGCCTTTGGTGAATCAAAAAGATTTACAAATTTGAATACAAAACGACCTTTGTAAACTGGTTTACTCTTCTCTAAATGACACTTTCCATGTTTGGACTCTTTAAAGCCATATTGTGGTCCTCTCAAGTGGAGACATGCCACTGTTACAGTGACATGCATTAGAAATGTACACTTTGGAGATTCCCCCCAAATATATCAGTGGTTTTGTCCAGCAACAGTAAATAACAGTCAAGACACAAAACAGAGATCAGTCCATATTGAACGTCTCCTCACATGAAAAGGTTACTGAAGCATACAAGGATATCTGGTGAAGAACTTTTCCTCAGGTAAGAAGGAAGAGTCAGAACACTGCAGTGATGCAAGAAGGGTAAAGCCAATCCTTCTAAGCACCACAGTTGTCCTCTACAGGGCCAGTCTTAAAGACCAACTTTCCAAGCTCCAGTTTAGACATCACAGGATACCAAGGGGACGTTGGCTCAGGATCTCCAGTGGATAATAGTCATGGTTCTATAAGAGTAGGAGACATACAGAGGGATCCTCTGAAGACTTCTAGTTTTCCAGACATGTCCTTAAAATCTGTATCCAGCTTTCACAGCGTCAATGTCCGACATCAATGTTTTGGCAAGATAAATGCCAAAGATCTTGAGAAACAAAAAAATTAAAAAAAAGTGTTACTCTTTATTAAGTCCAATATAACCAACTAGATCACGTGTCAAAACAAGGCCCACAAGGCCAATTTATGTGGCCCTCACACCTCTCCTGCAGCTGTGGCACCCTCCTTGTCTCCACCCCCACCTTGTCTCAGCAGCAGAGCGGAGGACAGGACTCCTCTGCCAGATCCTGCTCTTCTCCATGCAACTATAGAGAGTCTCTTCCCCCCCTCATGTCTAGGCAGTCAACAGCAGAGGATAGAACTCTTCCCACATCCTGGGCCTCCCTGTGCATCCCGCAGCACCCCCTGGGCTCAGCATTCAGCAGACTCCAGCAGCTGACTTTAGCCCTCCTTTGGTCCTCCTCCAAGCACTTTATGCTTTCCAGCTCCGCCCCCAGATTTATCCGGGCAGCAGTGCAAGGTAATGTAAGGTAATGACATCTAATGTAAGGGGGGCGGGGTGCCCTGGACATCTAGTCTTACAGATTCAACCGCCTCTTTGAGAGAAACTATAATCCTGATGTAGCCCACAATGAAATGGAGTTTTACACCCTTGAACTAGATGAACAAAACAAGGCCTTGTGCACACGGGGCGATTTACAAACTCTCCTGCATGGACACATAGGCTAACATGCAGGGGCATTTAGAGGCAGGAAAAGCATAACACACCTAGGAGCAGCTGCAAAAACATCCAGCGTGCATGAGGCCTAAGTGGCCAGGATCAACAGGCTTTGATGTGCAAATGCGCTGCGCTTTTGACATCTGTTTAAGATGCTCTGCCGGTGTTATTGACCTGCATTTTCATAGGCTTATATGAGTGAATAAGCGAGTCTGAAGCAAACAAAAGCCCATCAACACTGGCCCGAAAAAACATGAAGATGAGCAGTAAGGGGTTTCTGCAAGAATGCATTACAGCTGAACTCCAAGTAAAGCACAGATTGGAGAATTGAAAATGATAAACTGTTTTACAGACAAGGGATTTAAGGGATTTGTAATTCCCTCCAGCCAGTTTTGTGATGTAGATACTTCTGCCAGACATCACAAATCAGATCTTGGACATAAGCAGCAGTTTATAAACGCACCACAGCCTGTGATTGGTCAATAAAGGAGCAGCAGGACATTGATGAGGCCATTGATCTGCTCTTACCTTCTAAGAGCAAGTTTGAAGACAGCACAGTGCAAAACAAATGGCAATCTCACTGGTTACCCCGCCTTCCTGTCTGGTGTGGAGAGGATAGCTAATATTAAAGATAATGTTAACCCAGCATTTCATATTCCTGATATGTGTCTGCTGTACCATGTACTTGTATGAAAACGTATCCTATTCTTTTTTGTATTGCTTCCTTTATGTGAAATCCCTGGTGTTCCCGCCAGCCCCCCGGCTTTCCTATTAAAAGACGATCACACTAGGTATGAGAACATAGTGTGGTCAGTTTTCTGCCTGTGCTGGGAAATCAGCCTGCTCTCTTCCAATGATCAGATTTGTCCTGACACGCCTCCCCTGCACAGCCATTCACTGGGAAGTTCAGTGTACTGTTGCTTCTCCTCCCCCAAACTCTTATGCAGCTGAGAACAGAGGGAGCAGAGGGAATGTGATCACTTATAGAAAAGGGGAAAAAAAAGGTATTGATGAGGTTTTTTCCTTGTCAAAAGAAGTTTATTGAGTATACAATGTTATAAAGATACATAAAGTAAGTTTACAAGGATCTATAAAGTAAGCTCATTGTTTTACAGTAGGGTTTATATAGGTAAATATCATGAAATTTCAAATATTAAACATTGGGTTCACGTAAACCTAAATTAAAGATATATATCATTTCCTTAGTTACTTTTGTAGGTATTTAAATGATTTATACCTACTATACATATTGTTTACAAGTAGAGTGTATATAGGTCAAATAAATTCTGATAATGAGCTTTAATCGTAAGGTGGAGAAAAGGAAAGAGAAAGAAGAAAAAGGGTTGAAAGGTAGAGGTATGGTCCACAAGGTTGTCCCGCTCGTCAGTTTATTATTCTTTTTAGTTCTCTTTGAAGCCTTAGAATGGGTGTCTCTGTAAGTCATTTAATCTGTTACCATGGCAACAGGACAGAGTCATTGAAGTTTGACAGGAACTGTTGTTTTATCCAAGGATGCCAAAGTTTTTCAAATTTTGGAATTTGATTTTGATCGATGGCTACCATCTTAGCATGGGACATTGTATTATTCATTCTGTGAATTGTTTCTGCTAGTACCAATGTAGGAGATTTCCATGCCTTGGCCACTGTTTGTTTTGCAGCCGTTATTAGTTGGATCATAAGTTTGAATTGAGAGAGTGTTAACCATTCCGGTTTTAGATTAAGTAAAGTTAAATATGGATCTGGTTGTATTATTTTTTTAAATATTTTAGATGCAATCACGAAGACTTCCTTCCAGAAGGTTTGGATTACTGGGCACGTCCACCATATGTGTAAATATGTGCCTATTTCTGGGCATCCTCGAAAACAAAGAGCTGAGGTATTAGGTGAATATTTTGCCACTCTAGCGGGTACAAGGTACCAGCGAGTTAGGACTTTATAATTTGTCTCCAGTGCTAAGATGTTGGGTGAAGATGACTTAGATGTGAGCCATATGTTAGACCAGTCCGTGTCTTCTAAAGTTCGTCCCAGGTCCTCCTCCCACCTCTGAACGTAAGAGGGTCTATTAAGATTTGTTACTCCATATAATTGATTATAAAGTGATGAAATTGTACCTTTAGCAAATGGATCTTTTGTACAGATTGATTCAAAAATGGATAATTGGGATAATGGTGTATCCCCCTTTAGGAATGGTGTATAGAAATTTTTGATTTGGAGATATCTAAATATCTCAGAGTTTGGTAGATCATATTTTTCTCTAAGCGATGGGAATGAAAGGAATGATTTAGATGCTATGAAGTCATTTAGTGTCTGAATGCCTGATGTTGTCCAAGCTTTAAAAGAATTTGGGTAGATCCATGCCGGATAAAAGGCCGGATTTCTGATAAAAGAAAGGAGAGGATTGTGTGGAGATTGTAACTGATATTTGGTTTTTAGTTTATCCCAGAGAGATAAGAAGTGTTTAGTTATGGGATTATGAATTTTAAAGCGGTCTTTAGGATCAAGCCATAATAAATTTGATATTAATAGAGGGTCATTTTCTGAAGCCTCTATAAATACCCATAATGGGATTTCCTGTTTTGCATGGTATTTGGACAAACTGGCCAAATGTGCTGCTCTGTAGTAGTTAGTAAATGATGAGGTTTTTTTATATCTATACACTATAATGTTTTCCATTTTATTTCTATTTAAACTGAATGGATTGTTTTACAAGGTGATCATATACTATCACTTAAAAGTACATGTTCACTTTTCTCAAAAAAACCTAAATGGGTCCTGCAGCCACAGGAATAAGGAATGTTAGGGTAATTAACACTTTAAACCTCAATATCATTGCAATTGTCTTGATTAGTCGATCTTTATACCTAAAATTATGAGGAGTTTTGTGCATCCTGGTTTTCCTCTTCTTCATCTTTTTGGTCCATCTGATATTTCCAATATTACTATCTGCAGGTTATGGCAGTCAGTACTCTGCAGACAGCAGCCTTCTTATGGGCGTTGGGGTGACTTTTCATATACTGCAGTGACAGACATTGTACTGCATTGTAAAATGCATGTCACCGCAAGAACACACAAGAAACTATTATTTCCTATATATCCCATTCACACTGCAACACAGCCTAGGAATGCGTTGCGATAAAAATACAGACATGCTGCATTTTATCGCAAAGCAACAAAGGGCTAGTTTACTGTCCTTCATATTTAAAGGGGGCCGGATTGTGGACAGTGGAAGTAAGCAAATTACATAGCACTCTTGTGGTCAGGTGGAGAAGGAATAGTGCCCAATCATTCGTATCAGTGGAAGAGATAGTGTAGCAGTGGGAGGAAAGGCGCCCCATCGCGGGACTCAGTGGGAGGAAAGGCGCCCCATCGCGGGACTCAGTGGGAGGAAAGGCGCCCCATCGCGGGACTCAGTGGGAGGAAAGGCGCCCCATCGCGGGACTCAGTGGGAGGAAAGGCGCCCCATCGCGGGACTCAGTGGGAGGAAAGGCGCCCCATCGCGGGACTCAGTGGGAGGAAAGGCGCCCCATCGCGGGACTCAGTGGGAGGAAAGGCGCCCCATCGCGGGACTCAGTGGGAGGAAAGGCGCCCCATCGCGGGACTCAGTGGGAGGAAAGGCGCCCCATCGCGGGACTCAGTGGGAGGAAAGGCGCCCCATCGCGGGACTCAGTGGGAGGAAAGGCGCCCCATCGCGGGACTCAGTGGGAGGAAAGGCGCCCCATCGCGGGACTCAGTGGGAGGAAAGGCGCCCCATCGCGGGACTCAGTGGGAGGAAAGGCGCCCCATCGCGGGACTCAGTGGGAGGAAAGGCGCCCCATCGCGGGACTCAGTGGGAGGAAAGGCGCCCCATCGCGGGACTCAGTGGGAGGAAAGGCGCCCCATCGCGGGACTCAGTGGGAGGAAAGGCGCCCCATCGCGGGACTCAGTGGGAGGAAAGGCGCCCCATCGCGGGACTCAGTGGGAGGAAAGGCGCCCCATCGCGGGACTCAGTGGGAGGAAAGGCGCCCCATCGTGGGACTCAGTGGGAGGAAAGGCGCCCCATCGTGGGACTCAGTGGGAGGAAAGGCGCCCCATCGTGGGACTCAGTGGGAGGAAAGACGTCCCATCGTGGGCCTCAGTGGGAGGAAAGACATCCCATCATGGGCCTCAGTGGGAGAAAGGGCCGCATCCTGCCAGCAGACTGCAGTTTGGAGACCACTAATCTAACATGTCAACTTTTTTCTTTTTTTAAGGTAAAATGATGGATTTCAGTGGATTCAGTGAGTAGAACCACCCATGGTACTGGTTGAAAAGTATAGGAGGAAATAAAGGCCACGCAATTGGGTCCAATGCTAGCTTACCTGGAGAATGGAAATCACCAAGAAAGCTGCAGCCACAATATAGATGTTCCTTGGTAGCCAGGCCTCCAGGGCAGATATACATCCCCTTGTGTATGTTACAGTGTCTCTTTCTGAGGGAGGCTGAAAAAAAAAAAAAAAAAAAAAAAAAAAAATTAGGTCAGCAGTAAATTCTGGCCAAAAACAAAAAATTTTGCACAAACTGACTTGGCTTTCATCCTCAGCATGTCCTGGCTGCTCTGTTTAAGCCTTACCATTGCTGGCATTCTTTTCCAACTGAGGCCAAATCACAGCCTACAAAATATGAGCATGTTTACCAATTCCATTACTGCCCACCCACATATAACTGTACAATATGAAAATAACTGAAGTCCTACCAGGAAGCCCTGTCAACTGCATAGAACAGTAAATATTGGGACCCGCAATCTTCCAGAATCTCCCTGTGTGATAAGATGGACCTCCAACTGCCTCATGCCCCTATTACGTCCCTCTACCACCTACCTCAGGTACCCCTAGCAAAAATGGAAACATTCTATTATTGAGCCGCTTAGAGAAATCTTAATGCATAACATGCATATGGGATTCCACTGGTACATAAATATAGGAAAATATCTTCTTAGTGTTCTTAGCAAACAGCCCAAATAATGTTTAACCACTATCTGCCCAGGCCAATCCTGACATTTTTTCACATACATGTTAAAATCTGCAATTTTTTTCTAAAAAAAAAAAAAAAAAACAGCCCAATATTATATTATATTTAATTTTATAAAATGGTGGCTGTTGCAATTTTTTATGTCACAAGATGTTTGTGGAACCATTTATCAACAAAAACATTCTGGAAAAAATAACTGTGGTTAAATACAAACTAAAATGGCTTTAGTTTTAAATAGATCCATACATACCCTGACAATTCTAAATACACACACCAGCTAGATTTACCTCTCTGCTCAATTTTTTTTTAAATCAATGTAAACTTTTTAAAAATGCATGGCAACACAAACTGGTATGCTTTTTGATACATCTCCATTGATTTTGATAAAAGACTCATCAGGCAAAAAAAGCACCAAAATGCAAGGCTTTGAACGGACTAATACGTTGCAAACGATTCCCAGAGCACAGTGGGTCAGCTAAAGAGAAAGCACAGCAGATGAAGCTTTGAGTGCTAGTCCCTTTACTAGATTTAAAGTGATTGTAAAGCTTTATTTTTTTATTTAAAATAACAAATGTAGTACACTTGCCTGCTTTGTGTAATGGTTTTGAACAGAGCAGCCCTGATGATCCTTTTCTTCTGCATGCAGAAGGTTTTTTACCTTACTACATAGAATGCAGTAAGGTAAAAAAAAAAAATCTTCTGCCCTTACAACCACTTTAAATCTTCAACTCAGCCCTGTGACAAGGGATGGTCACTGCTGTGATGACTCCTGAAAATAAGGCAATTGTTTTCAGCACAGCTGAGAATACTACACATGCCTCCCATGGGAAAAGGAAGACTACTGCTACACCTGCTACATAATTAGTATAATATAGAATTTCATACAGTATTTACCAGCCAAAAAATGTACTAAAAACTTCAGGTTTTTTTAGCATACAAAAAGCATATAAAAAAAAAAAAAAAAAAAAAAAAAAAGTAAACGTGCAAAACCATTTTACATTTCCTTTAATAATGACTTGATGAGGAACAGAAGGGGGCTAATTGTGGAGATTATCCTGAGACAAAAATAAGCAGGCTCATTACCGCTATGACCTAAACATTGCTTTTTTGGGAAATCCCTTTAGCAATAATGGTATTAGTATAATGAGACTGGACACAACTGCAGTTATCAGATTTACCAGACTATCACCATGAAGATGAATCAAGACACTTAGGCAAAACTATAACCATACTTTGTTTATATCCTCTACAAACAGGTGTTAAATAGAAAGCTTAGAAAATATGAAAAGCAATAAATGAACATTGAGGTTTTCCTAGTATTCCAAAACGGTTATAAAGCCTAAACATTTTTTAACTTCATGCATTCCTTGCTCTAATGTATAATATGTTTAGGCATCAGCATCCCCCCTCTTCCTGCACACCTTTTACTTACTTGAGCCCTCATTTAATGCAGCACTGTGCAGGTCTGCAGCTTTTCTTTCAATGCCTGATCTCACTGACTTTGGTGAAACAGTGGAAGAGCCATTGGCTCCCGCTGCTGTCAATCAAAGCCAGTGACGAGGAAGTGGGGGGGGGTGTCGGGGCTAGGCCAAGTCCCACTGTCTTTGTCAAAGGAAGCAGACAGTGAGACTTGGAAGCTCGCACGTACAAGAGCCCCCATAGAAAGAGGCTTTTTATGGGGGCACTCGACAGAGGGGAGGAGCCAGGACTGCCAGCACTAGCGGGGAACCTCAAAAGAAGAGGTTTGGGACCACTCTGCATTTCCATTGCACAGAGTAGGGAATTATAAACCTGTTTATTTTTTCTTCAATTTATATATACAGTTACTTAGTTAGCCTGGTTGAAAAGAAATACAAGTTCAACCAATTAATGAGAAAAAAAAAAAAATTACATTCACAATCCATTTAAAAAGCATAACCATTAAAGCCTAGGTCATCTTTTAAAATCAGCAAAAAGGATGGTACTTAAAGTGGATGTAAACCCGAAATTTTTTTTGATGTCATAATGTAGAGTATAAGATTTCCTATCATTTGAGCCCAGTCTTGCCACACAGAGTTAATCCATCTCTGAGCAATCCTCTTTTATTGTTCAGTGAGATAAATCTTGACAAACTGAGAAAAACTTTGTCAAAACCTCCCCCTTGCTGTGAGTGACAGGTGATTTACATCTCGTGCACTAGCCTAAGACACAGGCATTATTTTTTAATTCCCACCCCCACTCCTTTCTTCAGCAGCTCTGCAAGGATTGGCTGTTCCACACCTCAGCATGATTTGGCATGCTGAAGTCATGTGGTTACTTTCCTGTCTTTTCACTGGATGTTAGAGATCATAGCAGAAGTTCAGCCTAAGAAATACACAGGAGAAAATGCATATTGACAAGGGGAGTGTAGAGGTGGGCGGGGAGTCTACTGACATCACGACTCCACCCACCGAGCTCCAGACAACAGACCCACCCACAGAATATGCAGTTTTTCGGGTCTAATAACAGACAGAGGGGAGACATTTGACAGGTAAAGATACATGCAGGAGGCATGTATATCCTTATAGATAACCCCTATGGCAGTAATTTAGAAAGGATGACATTGGGTTTACATACACTTTAAATCTAATCTGAAGTGTCTATTGTGCTGCTAGCTTGTCGTTGTTCAAATCCAAAGTCCTCTGCCCCCCCCACCCCCAACTCTGCTCTATGAATGAAAGGTCTGCATCCTCCATTCACAAATCCCTTTTCATTGTGGGAAGCTAAAGTACGGCTTTTATGAATGGGGAAGGGGGCGGAATGACAGAGTCAGCATTCTTGATGAGAGCCTGTAACAGGTCCAGCACTTCTACTTAACGATGCAAGGGTATGGATTTCAATTAAGGCCGTCTTCACACATGCTACGGCCGCGATTCACAGCACAGGGTCGGGTGTGTCCCTGTTCACTGGTTCAGGTGCAAATCGAGTCTAAATTTTTGCCTGAATTTGCACCTGAATCAGAAATCAAAGACACAAAGATCCCTTTCTCAAATGCGGACCACGGCCACCCTGGAGCTGTGTGAACCGGCTCCATTGAGAGCCAGGCACAGTCTCCTATCATGCGAATGGGATGCAGGAAACCCGCATCCAAATCGCATATATGTGAATCCAGCCTAAGAGAGCAGCCAGCAACAAAAGACATCTCTCATTGAATGTAAATACCGTCCCTTGTGTGGATTCAAAAAAAAAAAAAAAAAGTCAACTAAACTTTAAAACTTTGATCCCAGCTAGGAACAATATGTCAGATGGAGAGTGGTGGACAGAGCAGGCCTCTGGCTTTAGAACATAAACAGCTTTGCAATTTAAAACACAATCAGCTAGCAGCATGCCCCATACTAGCTAATACTCAGAACTGCAGTGTGGCCGTGCTGCAGCTGCACACCTGGCCTCAGTCAGGAGTGCTTAAATAGAATTCAGAACATTCAGACAGTCCCAAATCAAATGCCTGTGTTTACTACTTGACTGGTTTCATTTTTTGAGATTCGTTACCCAATCAGACTTGTTTTCTGTCTGTTCTGACTGTCAACTTGTCTCTGAATACACTTGTCTATCACCAGCGAGGCCAACATTCCTGTTCTGTGATTTTTTTTTTTTTTTTTTTTACTGTGATTTTGTACAGTATCTCGGTTCTGCCAGGACAAAAAGCCATCACCTATAAAGGGTTTCTAAGGGCAGTAGGTTTTTTACGTGAATGCATTAGGGTAAAAACCTGGTTGCAGCCCCCCCCCTCCCTATACTTACCTGAGCCCCATTCGCTCATGCTGTCAATCACAGTCAGTGAGCCAATGAGGAGAGTGCGGGGGACAGGGCCAAGCCAAGCTCTGTGTGTGAATGGACAATGACTATTCACAGAAACACAGCTCGGGAGGATTGCTATTGGGGGCACTCGGCATGGGGGAGCCAGGACCACAAGTGGGGGACCCAAAAAGAAGATGATCTGTGCTGCTCTCTGCAAAACCATTGCACAGATCAGGTAAGTATGACAGGTTTGAACCTTTAGAGTGACAGAATAGTGACAGAATACTCAAGATATCTTGAGACAATGCAGACAAGTTTTTGTTTAAACGGGAATATCTCGAAATTATTTTTTTACACCAGAAGCAGTAATCCGGCTTTGCTCTGACTTTCAGTGCAGTTATGTAGTTCAACTTGGATGCTACTTTGAAGTGGTTTGCATATTCTATGGGGCCAAAATTGTGCTGTAATCACACCAAGTAGTACAGGAACCTTTTCCAAAATCGCGCTGTGCTGAGTTGCACTGATGATGGCAATGATGATGATGATGGATTGATGGTGAATGGGCACCATTGAAAACAATGCGGTTGCCATCGTCATGTCATTCTGTGCCAGTCAAGTCTCATCTGAAAAAGACACTAGTGTGAATGGAGCCTAAAACAGATCAGTGTGAACAGGCCTTATGAAATCAATGGATCTTTTCATTTGTGCAGCAAAATGTGTAAGCACTCATCTTTTGTGAACAGTTTAAAAACCAAGTGCTTATAGTATAAAAACATAATTCACAGTGGCAAAGTGAAAAAGTAGGAATTTAACCACCAAGTAGGTAGTGGCTGTCTAATGAAATGTTATAATCAGAACTTACCTTTTTACGAACATCATATCCACACTGGGTATTTACCACGGATTGCTGTAAATATAGACAGAGAAAAGAAAAATACGTTGGCCAACAATTAAACTAAACAGTCATAACCGGACCTTAAAAAGAATCCAAAATATTTAAATTTCCAAATATCACTTATGTATTTCAGAATTTTCAAAGTATTTTGTTTTTTCTAATCATTATAGAATTTTTATTTCACTACCAAAGCAAACATTTTGTTCAATTTGATAATGCGTTATTTTAATGGCAGCCAAGGATCCAGAAATGTTGCAGTTGCGGTATCTTTCAAGTTTGGCGTATTCAGACTTCATATGAAGGAATAAAATACAAGTCAACATGAAAAAAATCACCTAATTTTGAATTAAAAATGTAAATCTCTAGTCACAAATGTTTCCTCTGAGCTTCTTCTTGTGATCCGATGCAGCCTAAATCACAAAGGCACTCATTTAACCACTTAACAACCGGCCCATAGCCAAATGACGGCTACAGGGCGGTTGCTTAACTCTGGGAGGGCGTCCTGGGACATCCTCCCAGAATTCCGCTCTCGCGCGCCCCCTAGGGCGCGCACTCGAGTGCATCCGTGACCGCCGG